>NW_012102088.1:408001-414399 GCF_000951045.1 Mandrillus leucophaeus | reverse complement strand
GCAGCATGAGGTCAGCTCACCAACACTGTAGGTGTGCAGGCTTATGCTGATGACAAGAGCCACGGACCTCACCATGTGTCTGAAAACGGCCATGTTGCCACTTAAATGCTAAACCTTTAATGGTGTATTAATAGATGGTTATTAAGTAGCAAATTAGGAGCTTAAATCTACCTAAATCAGCTGTGTACTGTCTGTATCTCACAGTGACAAATTCACCAAATCTGTATCTTGTCTTCTCTGGAACGATGTTAAATATTAGCATATCGCAGTTCTCTGGTGCGATTCCAGCAGCTATGGTGAGGCCACTGTTGCTCCTGAATCTCCACTTTCATTTGCCCTCACTGGTGTCACTGTCGTGGTCACTGTCACTGCCGCTGTCAGTATCACTGTCACTGGCAGCTAAGTTTGCCTAGGGCTTCCTTTTGTTCCTGGTTGATTGCAAAGTCAGTCATTATTCTCTGGGTGAGGCCCTCACAAATAGGTAAGCTGAAGGCACTTGCCAGCTCGACTACCTCAATGGCCTGGGAGACACCTCAATGGCTGTTAGACACTCTTGCACTGCCCATAAACTCATTCAGCAACTCATTTCTAGGGATCTTGTTATGCTTCCTAAAAAGCCCCAACATTTTCCAGGCTTCCCGGATTCTCCCAGCCCTTAAAAAGAGGACAGCTGCTGGGCGCGGTGGCTCAAGCCTGTAATCCCAGCACTTTGGGAGGCCAAGGCGGGTGGATCACCTGAGGTCAGGAGCTTGAGACAGCCTGGCCAACATGGCGAAACCCTGTCTCTACTAAAAAGACAAAAATGAGCCAGCATAGTGGTGGATGCCTGTAATCCCAGTTACTCAGGAAGCTGAGGCAGGAGAATTGCTTAAACCCGGGAGGCGGAGGTTGCAGTGAGCAGGGACCACGCCATTGCACTCCAGCCTGGGCGACAAGAGTGAAACTCTGTCTCAAAAAAAAAAAAAAAAAAAAAAAGAAAAGAAAGAAAGAAAGAAAAAAAGGACAGCTATACAGTTGAGAGAGATAGATGGTCAATTCAGAGCAGTGTGTCTGACAGGCTGGCTTTCATACGTAGATTTGATAGCAGCAGCACAGTCAGCAAATGCCACCTGAAGCTCTGGTGGGTGCTTATCCATCGCCATGAGTGTCAGGATCTCTTCTCTCAGGTCGTTGCAGGAAGTGTGACCATATTCTTTACTATCTTTCCAAGTTTGAGGAATCACTTCCAGCCGATTGGCCACAGCCCATACTTGGAGATCTATCAAAGTTTGGGAGTGGGGGAAGAAGGCCGAAGGTATCAGGTCCTCATACCACTTCAAAGGTGACATCAATTTATTCCATTAGGCAAATCAAATTGAAGAACTTGGAATCATAGAAATTACGCCGATTATCAGGTCCAATGAATTTTCGGTTGTCTCCAGTATTTAAAAGGCCATGTAGCTGGGTGCGGTGGCTCACACCTGTAATCCCAGCACTTTGTGAGGCCGAGACGGGTGGATCATGAGGTCAGGAGATCAAGACCATCTTGGCTATCACTGTGAAACCCTGTCTCTACTAAAAATACAAAAAAATTAGCCGGGCGTGGTGGTGGGCACCTGTAGTCCCAGCTACTTGGGAGGCTGAGGCAGGGGAATGGTGTGAACCTGGGAGGCAGACCTTGCAGTGAGCCGAGATCACGCCACTGCACTCCAGCCTGGGCGACAGAGCGAGACTCCATCTCAAAAAAAAAAACAAAAACAAAAAAACCATGTATTTGGCAGACAAGTTCTAGATCTTTGAGAGATGATGAGGATACTCTCATGGCTTACTGAAAAAACATCATCATCCAGGTCCTTAGGAGAAAATCTCTTTCCTATTAATTCATTCATTATATCATAGACGATGAAGGATGATCCATTTGAAGGGCTTCTAGGCTTATAAAACAGCTGAATAAAATGAGTGTTTTTTTTCAAATGAGTGGTTTTTTTCATCCATCCCAGTTCTCCAGGAGACACCAGCAGGTGTCCTATAATTCAAATCTGATGCTATCAACTTGAAGCGTCAGATCCCGCAGGTTGAGGGCTAAGTACCGTAAAATTGCCCTTCACTTCAGATGCCAATCATAATAACCAGGTTGTGGCCTGTGCTTTTAACCAACTACATTAGAATTGGTGTTCCCACAACCACCTAGAACTCATTTCTAGAATGGCTCATAGAACTCAGGGAAAACTTTGCTTATGTTTACTGTTTTGTAATAAAAGATATCACAAAGGATACAAACAAACAGCCAGATAAAAAAGATACATGGGGCAAGATATGTGAGAAGAGGTGTGGAGCTTCCATGCCCTCTCCAGGCACATCTAATGTGTTCAGCAATCTGGAAAGCTAAAATCTTGTTCTCCAAGAGTTTTTATAGAGCTTCATGTCGAGCCACCCCATCCCTTCCCCTTCACAGAGGTTGGTGAGTGGGGCAAAAGTTCCAACTCTCTAATCTTTCTGGTGACCAGCTTCATCCTGAGTCTGTCTAGGGGCTCCACCCTAAGCCATCTCATTGGTATAAACTGAGATGTGATCAAAAAGTCATTAAAAATAACGAAAGACATTTCAACACACAGGAAATTCCAAGGGTTTTAGGAGCTCTGTGATAGAAATCAGAAAGTCAAGCCTACTCAAGTTTGGAGAGGCTAACACTGGTTAGTGTGAGCACCAATACAATGAGAGAAATAGATTATAATGCAGCTGATAAAAATCCTCCAGTCCATGTGGCTTCTAAAATAATTAACTTAAAAAGGATGGGATGGGCTGGGCGCAGTGGCTCACACCTATAATCTCAACACTTTGGGAGGCTGAGGCGGGTGGATAACCTGAGGTCAGGAGTTTGAGACCAGCCTGGCCAACAAAATGAAACCCCATCTCTACTAAAACAACAACAACAAAACAAAAACCAAAAAACAAAATTAGTTGGGTGTGGTGGCATACGACCATAGTCCCAGCTACCTGGGAGGCTGAGGCAGGAGAACCACTTGAACTTGGGAGGTGGAGGTTGCAGTGAGCCGAGATCGCGCCACTGCACTCCAGCCTGGAAGACAAAAGTGAGACTCTTTCTCAAAAAAAAAAAAAAAAAAAAGAAACAAAGAAAAAGAAAAAAGAAAAAAAAAGAAGAAAAAGGATGGTTGGGTAAAGTTCTTTACAGGAGTGTCAACTTACAAGTATAAAATGTAAAGAAGTAATAGAAATAGAATCCCCACAAGCAGTGATCACAGATTCAAGGAATAATTGTCAATGGAGGCTAAAACTAGAGGGTGAAGTGGGGGGACTTAATATTATTCAGACATTGCAAGGAATTGCCCCACAAAGTACTTATTAATTACAAAGAAGAAAGAGTGGAGAGATCTAGTAGACACCATCTTAACCAAGTAGTCAAAGTTCAAATCCCCCAAATGGACAAAGTGTATACTTAGGGGCCACCTCATAGGACATAACATCATTGGCAATTCTGGGGCAAAATAAATGTGTTCACTGAATTATTGTTTGAACTTTGGAAAAGGTATACATTTTTCACAATAAATAACTTGTCCTCCAAATCTTCAATGTACTGAATACCTGATATTGGGCAAATTACATGTCTTCTTGGGCCTCAGTTTCCTCACATTAAAAATACGGAGATAATATTATTACTTGCCCGCTCAATTGTAAGGTTTACCAAAAGAAAATACATGGTTAATAACAACTCAGGGCTCAGTAAATGTTTGCTATTTGGAATAAACTGATGGGAGGCTACACGCAATCTCTACTTACCGTTTAGCATGAAGATACTAAAAAAAAAAATTGTTTTAATGTTAATACTGGTCAGCTGTGCCTGAAATTTTCTTTTTTTTCTTTTTTTTTTTTTTTTTTTTTTTGAGACGGAGTCTTGCTCTGTCGCCCAGGCTGGAGTGGCAGTGGCGCGATCTCGGCTCACTGCAAACCTCCACCTCCAGAATTGCTTTAATCTCAGTCTCCTGAATATCTGGGACTACAGACGCCCGCCATCAAGCCCGGCTAATTTTTGTATTTTTAGTAGAGACGGGGTTTCACCATGCTGGCCAGGCTGCTCTCGAACTCCTGACCTCAGGTGATCTGCTCAGCTTGGCCTCTGAAAGTGCCGGGATTACAGGCGTGAGCCACCGCGCCCGGCCTGTGCCTGAATTTCAAAGAGAGGAGGGTAAAATGAGGCATGCCCCTTCTCCTTCCTATCATGGCCGAACTAGTGTTTCAGGTTAACTTTGCCATGCTCTTAGCTGAGAGGAGGGGTCCGTTCAGTTGGCCGGGAGCTTAGAATGCGATTTTTGGTTCTAGGGAGAGATGCAGAGTTAGGACAACAGGAGAGAAGCGAACCCGGACAGCAACGCCTACCTGACATCCACCGCTCTGGCAGGGCGACCACGCGGCCGGGGCCCGCCCGACCGCAGGTCTCGGGCCGCGCAGCGCTAGCAGTCGCGGGAGGGGGACCCAAACGTCAGTGGTCCCCAGAATCAGGACCCTACCTTGCTCCAGCATCTCGCCAGCCCTCCCTGCAGTCACTGAGCGCAGCGGAGAAGAACAGCCCGGCGCGCCCCGCCCCCTCGCGCCCCGCCCCCGCCCGGGGACGCATTTCCCTGGCCTGCACCCAAGCCGGTAAAAGGGCAGACGTGGCAGCTCAAGGCACCTGCGCCCAGCAGGTTGCAGGCCCCACTCTCCCAGGGAGACCAACATACTTGCGGAACCGCACAGAGAGGTGAGGCTGAAAAGAGGTACCGGTGATGATACCCGGGCTTTTGAGGGCACGGAATTGAGAACTGGAGTGAAACATACAAATAAAAGGAAATAAAAGCTCATCAAGGTTTCTTTGTGTTGCTGACGGTGTAGCACAGGTCAGATACTCGCCCTGCAGAAAGGTCAGGTCAGGAATTTAGGATGCAGGATGACTTCTGATTATTCCCCAGAGGCACCACCTGTGCACTGTTGGCCTCCCTTCTCCACGACTTCACCTGCATTTTGATGTACAATTTTAAAGCTTCTCAGTATGGAATTGGAAATGGAATCCTGTGTCTTTTGGGAAACATTTACTAAAAGGCATCACATCTTGTTCTCCGTTTTCAGGAAGTTCACTCCTCCCTGTCAGTACTTTGACTAGACAATTAAAATAAACATAGATCCAATTTAGAAGAATGCTATAAAGATACAAAAACACATAAAAACAAAGCATTATTTTAAAATACTGAATCAAGAAAACACTTGCAGTACATAGGACAAATACAGCATAATATTTAAGTCTCAAAGAAATATTCTACCTAAGAAAGAAGCAAAGAATCTGAAAGCTAAGAAAACAAAAATAAAATATGGCAAATACATTTGATTAAAGGTGTTCAAACACGCTAGTACTCAAATTAAAAATAAAACAATGAGATATTATTTCCAGCTCTAAAATTTATAATGATTGAAAATTTAATGGCTGGGCATGGTGGCTCATGCATTTACTCTCAAAGCACTTTTGGAGCCCTAGCGGGTAGGATCGCTTGAGCCCAGGAGTTGGAGGCTGCAGTGAGCCATGGTTGCACCACTGCATTCCAGCCTGGGTGACAGAGTAAGACCCTCTCAAAACAAATAAATAAATAAACAAATACATACAATTTAAAAAAGAAAGAAAAGCATTTTAAATAACGAAACTGAAACAGGTCAGGGTCACTGGTGTCATTGTCTAAGGTGTTATCTAAGCTCGTGGTCTCATGACCAAGAAAATTAAGCAGTATGGACACGAACGGTGAGGTTGGAGCAAAAATAGAAGCAGAGAGTAAAAGGGCGATTGCCAGGGGCTTGGGTGAAGGGGAAATGGGGAAATGTCGGTCAAGAGGTACAGATTTTCAGTTTTGCAAGATAAATTTTTGGGGATTTAACGTACATAGTGACATTATTTGACATATGTACATAGTGACATGTGACATAGTTAACAAACCAGAAAAAAATTTTAAATGGGATGTTCAGAAACGAAAAAACAATACTACCTGACATTTGCTAAGTTTTTTGTTTTTTGTTTTTTGTTTTTTTTTTTGAAACGGAGTCTCGCTCTGTTGCTCAGGCTGGAGTGCAGTGGCATGATCTCGGCTCACTGCAAGCTCCAACTCCTGGGTTCACACCATTCTCCTGCCTCAGCCTCCCGAGTAGCTAGGACTACAGGCACCCACCACCACGCCCGGCTAATTTTTTTGTATTTTTAGTAGAGATGGGGTTTCGCCACGTTGGTCAGGCTGGTCTCAATCTCCTGACCTCGTGATCCACCCACCTCGGCCTCCCAAAGTGCTGGGATTACAGGCGTGAGCCACTGTGCCCGGCTGCTAAGAGGACAGATTTTTATTTTTTGCTACAAGGTTAGATCTTTTTTTTTTTTTTTTTTTTTTTTT
>NW_012102088.1:390729-406734 GCF_000951045.1 Mandrillus leucophaeus | reverse complement strand
CAATGTACTGAATACCTGATATTGGGCAAATTACATGTCTTCTTGGGCCTCAGTTTCCTCACATTAAAAATACGGAGATAATATTATTACTTGCCCGCTCAATTGTAAGGCTGTCTCTTATACACATCTAGATGTGTATAAGAGACAGATATTATATTGTTTATTATTATATATTAATATAATATATTGAATAATAATATATTATAATTTATTATAATAAATTTTCAATATTGTGTCAATTAATTTAAAACACATTTATAATTGTAATATCTAATGTTCAAGTAGATGAACATATAATTTGTATCAAAATATAAACATCAATATAAACAAACAGCAGAACATTGTGCTCTAGATTTCCAGATAAATTTGGTGAAAAAACATTGTGATGAAATATATATAGAAAAGAAAAACAATTTATCATTGTTTTAATTAAATAAAGTGTAAAATTTTCCTGTTAAATGTTATTTCATGTTATTTTCCTGGTTCAAAATTGTTTCTCAAAAATGGCTTGATATCTGGCCAAATTTTATTTGTGGATAGTCAAATATATCAATAAATGAAATTCATATCACTTCACTATGTGCTTTTAATAACATTTTTTAAATTACACAAATATATACATGTAATAAAACTTTCCCTTTTATCCTGCAGTATTGTAGATTACAGTTATAAAAGGTGGCAACCACCAGCCAGCTTCCCTCAAGACTGATCAATGACTGATCAATGACTGGTCAATAGTGAGGCATTTTTTTCAATGCACAGGTACCCTCACTTGCATAAGTTGCAGGGTCGTGCCTGTGCAGGGTAGGATCTTCTCTCTATTTACAATTTTTATGTTTCATTAAGATGGACCTTTTACATTACTTAAAATATATATTGCATTCAAATATTATTTATCTTGATCATAGAATTTTTAGCACCCCCTTAAATTTTGTTCCTATCTCACTAGCCTCACTCTTATTTGGTACTAATTAGAAATAACACTTTTAATTTAATAAGCAGAGGCCACTATGTCAAAAAATACGTGGAGAGCATAAAAACCCCATTTACAAAAGAATAAGTGTATATCATAAGCATTGAAAAAATATGTATAAGCAGAATAGTACTCAAAAATATTCTTTTTTTAAGAAATTGGGAACTATTGCAAGCTTGTCTCCCTGTTCAGATTCCAGTGATTTGGGAGGAATCTTTTTCCCACAAGGGGGTTAGGGGAGCCAAGGAGCATGACTCTGTGTATTCGTGAGTTGGCATGGGGCAAAATGTTCTTGTGATGGCTTACGTGTAGGGGTTGATAACAATTTATACATTGGTGTATATTATTAAATATCCGTTGACGAACAGGAGTTCTATCGAGTCCCTTTTAGATTGAGGACACATGTTTCTAAGGAGTTTCTAGGGAATAATAAAATTACTAAGGGTGGAACTAGAGATTTATGTAAATGGTTTAAAAAAGTGGGCGGGACCACCTGGCTAAGCATATAAAACCCAGCCCTGTGCAGAGTGACTTGTCTCTCAGACGGTGGCTCAGCCTTCAGGACTCTCTTCCAGCATGGCCGAAGATGCCTGTTCACACAGTAAGTTCCCTTGTGCTTGACTGAGCGTTTGTTGGCTTGGGGGAAACGTCGGGCTAAAAACCTAGTGGTCTTGTCAGAAGTTGTGAGAGTTCCATTTGTAAACTTTAAAATAACTGTATCTGAATAAGGGAAAACCAGTTTCTCAGATGTCATATTATGAAAACAGGCTGTTTTCAGCACATTTGAGCATTGGGAATTTCAGAAAGGTACAGATATTCAAGAACTAAATAAGACATATTTGAGCTTCAGGTGGGAAGAGAGGAGGAAGGAGCAGAAAAGAAAAAAAAGGAGAGGGAGACAAATACTAAAAGAAAGCAACTATGGGCCACGTCACAAAGTTTAGAGCTCAAAATATCCTTGGAATCAAGGATTCCAAATCTGGAGAGCACTTTCCAGATTTCTCTCTACAGAACGTTTGAACTTTTCTCCTGAACTTTGGACTTTATCTAATCGCCTACTGGTCTCTAACAGGCATCTCAGACTCAATGTGTTCCAAACTGAGCTCCTGATGTTCACATCTAAACTATTCCTCCCACTGTTTTCTCCAGCTCTGGAGGTGACAGGTCATGTCTCATATCTAGAAAACACCCCGACTCCATTTTTTTCCTCATAACATAATCTAGTCAGGCTGGACATTCTGATGGCTTTAACGTTCAAATATTTAAGGAATCTGACCATTTCTTGGTCCATCTCCTTAGATGATTGGTCCATTGCGTTAGATTATTGCAGCCTTCTCCTAACTGATCTCTCTGCTTCCACCAACCTATTCTCAAGGCTGTACCTCATGTGATGTTGTTAAACTGTTAATTAAATTATGGTAGCCAGGTGCGGTGGCTCATACCTGTACTCCCAACACTTTGGGAGGCTGAGGTGGGCGGATCACGAGGTCAGGAGTTCGAGACCAGTCTGGCCAACATGGTGAAACCCTGTCTCTACTAAAAAATTAGTAGAGACAAAAATTAGCCAGGCGTGGGGGCATGTGCCTGTAACCCCAGCTACTTGGGAGGCTGAGGCAGGAGAATCACTTGAACCCGGGAGGCGGAGGTTGCAGTGAGCCAAGACTGCACCATTGCACTCCAGCCTTGGCAACAAGAGTGAAACTCTGTCTCAAAAACAAAAAAACAAAAAAACAAAAAACAAAACGATGGATCAGTTGTGTGAAACTGAAGACAGGGACAAGCATTCAAAGATCAAACAAAAAAGCTGTTGGGCTTTTAACTGAACCTCTAGCATCTCTAATAACTTTTCTTGTCATCTCAATTCACTAAGTCTAATTCTGTTACAAAGTGGTATGTTCCAAAATGCTTTCCAGATTTGGTTATTTCAAGGGGATGTCCTATCCAGAAAATTATGTGATGTTGTTGTTTTTTTTTTTCCTATTGGAAATTTCTACTGAAAGTATGAAATTCTTTTTCCAGTTAGTTTTGTCCTCTCTGTGGTGTTTTAAAAAACATCTTGGAAACTGATACTGTTTGCCTGCTATTGCTATTTGCAATGGAGCAATGGAGCAATGTAAAAAAGTATACTCCAGCCAGGGGTGGTGGCTCATATCTGTAATCTCAGCACTTTGGGAGGCCAAGGCTGGGGGATCGCTTGAGCCCAGGAATTTGAGACCAGCCTGGACAATGTGGTGAAACTGTATCAAAAAGTAGAAAAACTAGCTGGGTGTGGAGGTGTGCACCTGCAGTCCCAGCTACTCCGGAGGCTGAGGTAGGAGGATCACCTGAGCCTGTGGAGGTGAAAGCTGCAGTAAGCCATGATTGCGCCACTGCACTCCAGCCTGGGCAACAGAGTGAGATCTGGCCTGAAAAAATAAAAATAAAAAAAAAATAAAATATATGCACCAAGGAATTTTGACCTGAAAAACTGAAAGGGGTTGAAATGGTCCATTGTATCACAAACTCTTCGTTTCTATGACTTCATCACTATGCCATATCACCTGCATTATTGACTTATATTGTTTCTAATCCATATGAACAGAACACATTGTTTTTCTTAAAAAAATTATTGGTATTTTCATGACATACACATTGTTTTTTTGTTTTGTTTTGTTTTGTATACTTTTTTCTTTTCTTTTTTTTTCTTTTTTTTTTTTTTTTGAGACAGAGTCTTGCTCTGTCGCCCAGGCTGGAGTGCAGTGGCGCAATCTCGGCTCACTGCAAGCTCCGCCTCCCGGGTTCACGCCATTCTCTTGCCTCAGCCTCCCGAGTAGCTGGGACTACAGGCGCCCGCCGCTGCGCCCGGCTAATTTTTTCTATTTTTAGTAGAGACAGGGTTTCATCATGGTCTCGATCTCCTGACCTTGTGATCCGCCCGCCTTGGCCTCCCAAAGTGCTGGGATTACAGGCGTGAGCCACCGCGCCCGGCCTTGTTTTTGTTTTTTTGAGATGGAGTCTCGCTCTGTCACCCAGGCTGGAGTGCAATGGCATGATCTCAGCTCACTGCAACCTCCGCCTCCCGGGTTCAAGCAATTCTCCTGCCTCCACCTTCTGAGTAGCTGGGATTACAGGCACATGCCATCACGACTGGCTAATTATTTGTATTTTTAGTATAGACGGCGTTTCACCATGTTGGCCAGGCGCGTCTCGAACTCCTGACCTCATGATCTGCCTACCTTGACCTCCCAAAGTGCTGGGATTACAGGTGCGAACCACCGCGCCCAGCTCACAATGGTTTTTAATGGTTTTACAAAACAGAGGATCCCTGACTTCTTAGGATGGCATTCAGATGAGCTCAAGAAGTTGAAAAATCGCCATCGTGTGTTCAAGAGCTCCACCATTGTACAAGGGCAGTTCTCCCCGAGTGGGTTCCCGTGGATTTGGGAAGAGGAAGTGACAGACTAGCCTGAACCTGAAGTTCGAATATATAAATTAACCTATTACATGCTGCTTCTTTTGTAATCTTCCTACAGAGATGGTAACAACAAATCACAGGCGCAGTCGCACCAAATTCACAGAAGATCAATTGAAAATCCTCATCAATACCTTCAATCAAAAGCCTTACCCAGGTTACGCTACCAAACAAAAACTTGCTTTAGAAATCAATACAGAAGAGTCCAGAATCCAGGTAAGTTTAAGTTCGGTATCTCCAGGACTGGAAGTAGAAAGGCAGGAGGGAGAACCATTAACAGAGCCCGTACTATGTACCCATATGCTGACGGTTTGGTGGGGAGTATCTCAACGGACCCTCAATAAACCCACAAAGGTGTTGGTTGATTGACCAGCTAATTTTTTTTTTGTATTTTTAGTAGAGACGGAGTTTCACTATGTTGGCCAGGCTGGTCTTGAACTCCTGACCTCATGATCTGCTTGCCTCAGCCTCCCAAAGTGCTGGGATTACAGGGATGAGCCACCGCGCCCAGCAGGCTAACCTTTTTTTTTTTTTTTTACTTTTTTGTTTTTAGTAGAGATGATGTTGTCACACTATGTTGCCCTGGTTGTGAATGCCAAGTCTTGACCTAAGACTAGGTAGATGGGCCAGGCGTGGTAGGTCATGCTTATAATCCCAGCATTTTGGGAAGCCAAGACAGGTGGATCACCTGAGGTCAGGAGTTCGAGACCAGCCTGACCAACATAGAGAAACCCCATCTCTACTAAAAATACAAAAATTAGCCAGGCATGATGGCACACGCCTATAATCCCAGATCCTTGGGAGGCTGAGGCAGGAGAATACTTGAACTCGGGAGGTGGAGGTTGCAGTGAGCCAAGATCATGCCACTGCACTCCAGCCTGGGCCACAGAGTGAGACTCCATCCCCCAAAAAAAAAAGAAAAAAAAGAAGACGACTTGGCAGAATGTGACAGAAGTGAGTAATAATCCTGGGCTTAGGCCCAATAAGAATTGCTCACTTTGGGAACAGGCAGTGATGTAGCTTAAATGACATTAACATGTAATTCTCTCCTTTTCTTTTCCTCACTTAGATTTGGTTTCAGAATCGAAGAGCTAGGCAGAGATTCCAGAAAAGACCAGAAGCTGACACTTTAGAGTCAAGCCAGAGCCAGGGGCAAGATCAACCTGGTGTAGAGTTTCAAAGTAAATAAGCATCTCAGTTCTGTTCCCCAGCAGAGCTTCTCTACGGTGAAGCCAACTGCTACTTTGAAAAAAGAATGTCTCTTCCCTGACGACCTCCTATTCAGGGTCTTATGGTGGCAAAGGGTTCATCGTACCCTAGAAGTTCTCCCCTGCCCTCTTCCCAGGCCTTCTGAGTGTTTCTCTTGTCTATTTTCTATTTATTTATTTATTTTTGAGACAGAGTCTCGCTCTGTCGCCCAGGCTGGAATGCAGTGGCTGGATCTCGGCTCACTGCAAGCTCCGCCTCCCGGGTTTACGCCATTCTCCTGCCTCAGCCTCCCGAGTAGCTGGGACTACAGGCTCCCGCCACCTCGCCCGCCTAGTTTTTTGTGTTTTTAGTAGAGATGGGGTTTCACCGTGTTAGCCAGGATGGTCTTGATCTCCTGACCTCGTGATCCGCCCGTCTCGGCCTCCCAAAGTGCTGGGATTACAGGCTTGAGCCACCGCATCCGGCCTCTATTTATTTATTATTTATTTTATTATTATTATTTTTTGAGACGGAGTCTCACTTTGTCACCCAGGCTGGAGTGCAGTGGCTTGATCTTGGCTCCCTGCAACCTCTGCCTCCCGGGTTCAAGCAATTCTCCTGCCTCTGCCTCCCAAGTAGCTGGGATTTACAGGCAGGTGCCACCACACCCAGCTAATTTTTGTATTTTTAGTAGAGACGAGGTTTTGCCACTTTGGTCAGGCTGGTCTCGAACTCCTGACCTCATGATCTGCCCCCCTCAGCCTCTCAAAGTGCTGGGATTACAGGCGTGAGCCACTGCACCCGGCCTCTTGCCTACTTTCTACTCGAGTCCAGAAGTCTAGACATATCATCCCGTGTCTCCTCTAGAACTTTCCACCTAGAAGGAACCTGGGACAAGACCCTCTCAGGAGGAGTCAGTGGGATCGAAATTGGATGGAGAGTGACAGTTTGGGTTGTGTGTTTGAATATGTGAACGGACCCTTGAAATATTCCTTTACCGCCTCCCTCAATCTTTCCATGCCCTCCCTAGGTAGAGAAGCCAGACGGTGTCGTACCACCTACAGCACCTCTCAATTACACACTCTCATCAAGGCGTTTGTGAAAAACCCATACCCTGGGATTGACTCCAGAGAAGAACTTGCTAAAGAAATCGGTGTTCCAGAGTCAAGAGTCCAGGTGAGTGATAAGCGTGGCTGTCCCATCTCCTAGGGATATAGGTATACAGGAAGGGAAGCCACGTGGGCCTCAGGCAGTTCCTCATCATGCGGGGCACAGTTCAGGGTCTTTCACAGCTAGCTGTTCCCTGTCTGCTGGCTTCTACCCCCAGGTGCCCACAGGACTCGATCTCACATCCCCTTCTGGTATTTTCTGTCTGTCCTGAGCAATGTTGTATTCCTTGGGCCCCGAACAGTGCGTGGCACGTGACACTCAGTGAGAATTTGTTGAGTTAGTGAATATTAGTTAACATGGCATATAAGCCAGGCATTTGGCTAAAGCCTTTTTTTTTTTTTTCCACGAGATGGGTACTCACCCTATTACCCAGGCTGGAGTGCAGCGGCGACATCTTGCCTCACTGCTGCCTAGACCTCCTGGGTTCAAGTGGTTTTTGTGCTTCGGCTGCCTGAGTAGCTAGGATTACAGGTGTGTGTCACCACACCCGGCTAATAATTTTTGTATTTTTAGTAGAGACAGGGTTTCGCCAAGTTGCCCAAGCTGATCTTGAACTCCTGGCCTCAGGTGATCCACCCTCCTTGGCTTCCCAAAGTGCTGGGATTACAGGGTTGAGCCACCGTGCCCTGCTTATTTGACTAAAGTCTTTATGTCTATCGTATCCTTCAGATCTTCTAAGTATGCCCTGAGGTTAGAATTATGAGGTCCAGGCTGGGCGCGGCGGCTCACATCTGTAATCCCAGCACTTTGGGAGGCTGAGATGGGCAGATCACCTGACGTCAGGAGTTCAAGACCAGCCTGGCCAACATGGAGAAACCCGGTCTCTACTAAAAATACAAAAATTTAGCTGGGTGTGGTGCTGCATGCCTGTAATCCCAGCTACTCGGGAGGCTGAGGCAGGAGAATTGCTTGAACTTGGGAGGTGGAGGTTGTGGTGAGCCGAGATCACGCCACTGCACTCCAGCCTGGGTGACCGAGAGAGACTCAAAAAAAGAAAAAAAAAACAACAGTGTATATATATACTATATATATACACTATATATAAAATATAATAAATACTCTATATATAAAATACACTATATATATTATATATATGTACATCTTGGGTTGGGCACAGTCAAGTGTGCCTCTAGTCCCAGCTACTTGGGAGGATTGCTTGAGCCCAGAAGGTCATCAGCCTGGACCACGTGGTGAAACCTTGTCTCTACAGAAAGTTTAAAAATTAGCCTAGTGTGATGATACACACCTGTAGCACTAGCTACTCTGAGAGAGACCGCTGTCTCAAAAAAAAAAAAAAAAAAAGAAAGAAAAGAAAAAAGAGAAGAAAGCAATCATGAGTTTTACACAACATCCTTTGTTTAAATTAAGTTTCTTTGTCTTACCCACTTAGATTTGGTTCCAAAATCGAAGATCTAGATTACTTCTCCAGAGAAAAAGGGAACCTGTGGCTTCCTTAGAACAAGAAGAGCAGGACAAGATTCCTGAGGGACTGCAAGGTAACTAGTCTGTTGTTGCAATGTGGTTCACAAGCAGAGCCCTTGGATGTCCAGTGCTTCGTCGTGGTGGAGCCGACAGCTGCTCTGGGAGGTGGAGGATATTCCCACCCAAGTGTTCCATGGTACCGTGGGATTGCTCACAGTCCCCAAAGACTCTTCCCAGGCCTGTGGACCTTCTAAAGAATCCACTGCCCACTTTCCAACTGGAGTCCAGCAACCCCACGGATATAAATTCTGTTCACCGATGTATCCACAGTGCCTGGTGCAAAGTAGACGCTCAATACACTTCTGTTGAAGGTGTGATTGAGTTAGCGGAGGAATGAATCCTCCTGTGTGGTCTGCCAGGGACAGCAGGGGCATGGCTTTCTCAGGAGGTAGTAGGTTCCATATTGGATTGAAAAGGTGGGGGCTGGGCGAGGTGGCTCACACCTGTAATCCCAGCACTTTGGGACGCTGAGGTGGGCGGATCATGAGGTCAGGAGATCGAGACCAGCCTGGCTAACACGGTGAAACCCCATCTCTACTAAAAATACAAAATACAAAAAACTAGCTGGGTGAGGTGGCGGGCACCTGTAGTCCCAGCTACTCGGGAGGCTGAGGCAGGAGAATGGCGTGAACCCGGGAAGTGGAGTTTGCAGTGAGCCGAGATCGCACCACTGCACTCTAGCCTGGGCGACACAGCAAGACTCCGTCTCAAAAAAAAAAAAAAAAAAGAAAAAGAAAAAAGAAAAGGTGGGAAAAGGTTGACTTCCATGTTTGTGAATATAAGCTGACCTCTTATATTCTTTCCCCTATCTTTTTTCCGCCTTAGGTACAGAAGATACACAAAATGGCACCAACTTCAGTAATGACTCTCGTTTCTCTGGAGCCAGAACGTGGTGAACATAGTCAAGTTCAGTGTACTCGATATTATCCATTGGGCCCCAAATCTCTCTCACACTCTTTCTGGGAGTCTGTCCTTCTGTTGAAACTGCGACCTAAGCCTTCTGAAGATGGTGAAGGACTTGGCCCGATGTGGTGGCTCACACTTGGAATCCCAGTACTTTGGGAGGCCAAGGCAGGAAGATTGCTTGAGCCCAGGAGTTTGAAACCGGCCTGGACAGCGTATAGGAAGACTCTGTCTCTATTATTAAAAAAGAAACAAAATAAATGAAAAGGACTGTAGGAGGCAGAGACAGGTACAGGAGGTACCACACTACCCTGTCGACACAGCCTAGATCCAGAGTTTAGCAGACCTTGAGACAATGAAAATAAACTTGGTAATCATCTTTTTTCAATCATCACAGTAATTATTGATTTGGACAAAAATCACTTGACGTTGGAACCTTAAAGTGACACTGCTCTGTCTGTGGAGTAGTCATTCTTTTATTCCTTTATTTTCTAACAAATTTACTTTCACTTGAAAAAAAAAATCTTAAAGTTCGAGGAAGAATGAGATATATACCTCATCTCAAAGAATCTACTCACACACACTTATTCATTGCAAAAGGAAAATCAGTAATATGGCAGTGGAGAAATATGGCCAACTCCACCTTAACCGCGTGGCTGAAAGTCACAGTAATGGCACAAACCAACGTGAGCGGCTTCCTGATATGATACAGGAAGAAGGCCACAGTCTCTTCTGCATGTTACTGACAAACAGTGGGTGAGCTGAAACTCATAATTAGGCAAAGTCAAGCAAACACAAACTCGGGATGACAGACTGCAAAGTAACACCCATGTACTCTTCAACAACGGATTGATCAGGGCTACTCCGGAGGCTGAGGCGGGAGGATTGCTTGAGGCCAGGAGTTCCAGATCAGCCCGGGCAACATGATGAGACCCTATCTCTACAAACAAGTTTTTAAAAAATGAGCCAGATGTGGTAGTGTGCGTCTGTAGTCTCAGCTACTCAGGAGCCTGAGGCAGGAGAATGGTTTGAACACAGGAGATTGAGGCTGCAGTGAGCTATGATCGTGCTACTGCACTCTGGCCTGGGTGACACAGCAAGTTCCTGTTTCCAAACAATGACAACGACAACAGCAAAACAAAAAACAAACAACAAATGGATAGAATAATGACAATAAACATGGAGAAAAAGTAGGCTGACTCAGGAAATACTTAGAAAGTACAGTCATACTTTGCCGGGCACGGAGGCTCACGCCTGTAATCCCAGTACTTTGGGAGGCAGGTGGATCATGAGGTTAGGAGATTGAGACCATCCTGGCTAACATGGTGAAACCCCGTCTCTACTAACAATATTTTAAAAATTAGCCGGGTGTGGTGGTGGGTGCCTGTAGTCCCAGCTACTCGGGAGGCTGAGGCAGGAGAACGGCGGGAACCCGGGAGGCGGAGGTTGCAGTGAGCTGAGATCGCGCCACTGCACTCCAGCCTGGGCCACAGAGTGAGACTCCGTCTCAAAAAAAAAAAAAAAAAAGTACAGCCATACCTCAAAGACATTGTGGATTGGGTTCCAGACCACCACAATAAAGCAAATATTGCTATAAAGCGAGTCACACAAATTGTTTTGTTTCCTTATGAATATAAAGTTACATTGGCTGGGTGTGGTGGCTCATGCCTATAATCCCAGTACTTTAGGACATAGAAGGGGGAGGATCACTTGAGCCTAGGAGTTGTGAGGTCAACCTGGGCAATATAGGGAGATCCTGTCTCTACTTAAAAAACTAAGCTACATTTACACTACACTGTAGTCTAATAAAGTGTGAAATGGCTTATGTCTAGGAAACAAGGTACATACCTTAATTTTAAAATACCTCATGCCAGCTGGCTGCCGTGGCTCATGCCTGTACTCCCAGCACTTTGGGAGGCTGAGGCAGGTGGATTGCTTGAGCTCAACCTGGACAACATGGCGAAACCCCGTCTCTAAAATAAAACAAAAACAAAAAAGCTTGATGCCCTTATTTGTAGCTCAATTATTTTTTAAAAACAAAATATATAAAAATACTTTATTGCTAAAAATACTAATTATCTTAGCTTTCAGGGAGTCATAATCCTTTTGCTGGTGAAGAGTTGCCTCGATGTGGTTGGCTGCTGGCTGATAAGGGTGGTGGCTGCTAAATATTGAAGTGGTTGTAACCATTTCTTAAAACAACAACGAAATTTGCCACAGTAACTGACCCTTCCTTCCACGAAAGATTTCTCTGTAGCATGCGATGTTGTTTGATAGCATTTTACCCACAGTAGAACTTCTTTCAAAAGTGGAGCCAATCCTCTCAAACTCTGCCACTGCTTTTTTAACTTCGTGCATCAATATTGTCTTCGGACAATTCAGGCCCCTGAATTGTCTTAGGAATTTTCTTTGCTAAGCATTTGTGAAGACACTGGGATGAAGGTTGGGTTAAACTTTTGAATTTGAAGTAGGCCAGGCATGGTGACTCAGGCATGTAATCCCAGAGTTTGGGGAGGCCCTGGCAGGAGTATTGCTTGAGGCTAAGAGTTCAAGACCAGCCTGGGCAACATGGCCAGACTCCATCTCGACAAACAAAGTTTTCAAAAAAATTTGCCAGGTGAAGTGGCACATGCCTGTGGTCCCAGCTACTTGGGAGCTAAGGTGGGAGGATTGCTTGAATCCAGGAGGTCGAGGCTGCAGTGAGCCGTGATTGCACCACTGCACTCCAGCCTGGGTGACAAAGAGAAACCTTGCTCAAAAAAAAAAAAAAAAAAAGACTTTGAAGGAAAGTGACTTACGGGGAAAAAATGTGAAGAAAACATTGGCGGCCAATGCTGTGGTTCACACCTGTAATCCCAGCACTTTGGGAGGCCGAGGCGCTTGGATCATCTGAGGTCAGGAGTTTGAGACCAGCCTGGCCAACATGGTGAAACCCCGTCTCTACTAAAAATACAAAAGATTAGCCGGGCGTGTTGGCGCATGTCATTAATCCCAGCTACTTGGGAGGCTGAGGCAGGAGAATCGCTTGAATTCTCTGGGAGACAGAGCTTGCAGTGAGCCAAGATCACGCCATTGCACTCCAGCCTGGGTGACAGAGCGAGATTCTGTCAAAAAAAAAAAGAAAAAAGAAAAAAAAAGAAAAAAATGTGGGTAGTTTGGCTAGAGCATAATAGATTTTCTTATTTTTAAAAGTTTGAATTGCAATGAAGAAGCTCTGTTGTACTGCTTTTGCAATTTTCAGTAGCAAATATGCACATAGAGAAAAAATAAAATTGACACATTTGAGTACCGTTAAAAAAACACTTTATTTGCTTATCCATAGAAGCAATTCCTCATCTGTTCAAGTGTTTTTGTTTTTTTTTTTAAATTTTAATATTTTCACAGAAGCTGGTCTTTCTTTTTCTTTTTTTTGTTTTTGAGACAGAGTCTCGCACTGTTGCCCAGGCTGGAGCGCAGTGGCACGATCTCGGCTCACTGCAAGCTCCACCTCCCGGGTTCACACCATTCTCCTGCCTCAGCCTCCCGGGTAGCTAGGACTACAGGCACCTGCCACCTCGCCTGGCTAATTTTTATATTTTTAGTAGAGAGGGGTTTTCACCATGTTAGGCAGGATGGTCTCCATCTCCTGACCTCGTGATCCGCCTGCCTCAACGAGGTCTTTAATTTAAAAAAGACTGACCTCGTGATTCTCCTCCCTTGACCTCCCAAAGTGCTGGGATTACCTGGCCGATACATTTTCAAAGAGCAATGATATTTTGTGTTTGTGTGGTCTTTCGCTTTTTTCTTATTTTTCTATTGTTGTGTTTAGGTTTGATGAGCAGTAACATATTTTTATTATTTATTTATTTATTTACTTACTTATTGTGTTTGCAGGCTGAACATCTGGGATCTGAAGAGCAGTAATGCTTTGAAGGGAATCTTTTTTTTTTTTTTTTTTTTTTGGTCTGAGAAGTAGTTCTCAACAGTGGACTTAAAATATTCAAAATCATACTGTAAACAAATGTGCTATCACCCAGGCTTTGTTGTTCCATTTACAGAGCACAGATAGAGTAGATTTAACATAATTCTTTTCTTTGTTTGTTTTTTTGAGACAGTCTCACTCTGTCACCCGGGCTGGAATGCAGTGGTGTGATCTTGATCTTGGCTCACTGCAGCCTCCACCTCCCAGGGTCAAGTGATTCTCTTGCCTCAGTCTCCTGAGTATCTGGGCCTACAGGCATGGGCCACCATGCTCAGCTAATTTTTTTGGTATTTTTAGTAGAGATGGGGTTTCACCATGTTGGCCAGGCTGACCTGGAACTCCTGACCTCAAGTGATCTGCCAGCCTTGGCCTCCCAAATTGCTGGGATTAGAGGCGTGAGCCACCACACTTGGCCAGCGCAATTCTTAGAGGCTTTAAAATCTTTTAAATGGTAAGTGAGCATTGGGTTAAACTCAGTCACCAGCTGCATTAATTTCATGTAAAAGAATCATCCTGTCCTTGGAAGCTTTGAGGCCAGGCATTGACTTCTCTCTACCTATAAAAATCCTAGATGGAATCTCCTTCTAATAGAAGGCTTTTTCATCTACATTGAAAATCTGCTTTGAGCCAACTACAGTGGCTCATGCCTGTAATACCAGCATTTTGGGAGGCTGAGATGGGAGGATCACTTGGGGCCAGGAGTTTGAGACCAGCCTGGGCAACATAGTGAGACCTTGTCTCTAAAAAAAATAAAAAAGGCCAGCGCAGTGGCTCAGAAAAAAAAAAAAAAAGATGTAAATCACTCCACCCCTTTCAGTTCACCCTCAGGCTTGCTCTGTCCCTCAGGCTGGAATGCAGAAGTCAGATCCTTGCTCACTGCATCCTTGACCTCTTGGAGTCAATTGATCCTCCCACCTCAGCCTCCCAAGTATCTGGGACTACAGGAGTCCACCACGGTCGCTGGGATTCAGGTGTGAAGCACCAGGCTGGCTGGGTCATTTTATTTTTCTTTTTTCTTTTCGTTTTTTTCTTTTTTTGAGACGGAGTCTCCCTCTGTCACCCAGGCTGGAGTGCAGTGGCACGATCTCGGCTCACTGCAACCTCCACATTTTGGGTTCAAGCGATTCTCTGGCCTCAGCCTCTTGAGTAGCTGAGTAGCTGGGACTATGGGTGTGCACCACCACGCCTGGCTAAATTTTGTGTTTTTAGTAGAGACAGGATTTCACCCTGTTGGTCAGGCTAGTCTCGAACTCCTGACCCCAGGTGATCTGCCTGCCTCAGCCTCCCAAAGTGCTGGGACTACAGGCTTGAGCCACCGCACACTGCCAAGGGTCATTTGCTAATACGATCTTTGGATACCTCTTCTCCTGGGAGGAGGTCTAGTCTGGTGCATCCTGTCCCATGAAGTCTGGTTTAATCTCTCAGAATTCAGCTGGACACTCAATTTTGGAACATCTCCATGTCTGCAGGCAAGGGCAGGTAGCCTGTGTTTAAATTCAACACCCAGACTAGGGTGGGGCTGGATTGGCATGTTGATCTCATTTTGAGAGTATTAGTACCACTGAAGAGATTTTGCCGGTTGGAGATTGGAGCCTGAATAGTTTCTGCCGGGTGGAGAGCGCTTTAAGACATTATTCCACCTCCGTTGGCCTTATTTCTTTTTTCTTTTCCTTTCTTTTTTGTTTGAAACGGAGTCTTGCTCTGTTGCCTGGGCTGGAGTGCAGTGGCATGATCTTGGTTCACTGTAGCCTCCGTCTCCCAGGTTCAAGCGATTCTCCTGCCTCAGCCTCCCAAGTAGCTGGGATTACTGGCACGTGCCAACATGACCAGCTAATTTTTGTATTTTTAGTACAGACAGGGTTTCCCAACGTTGGCCAGGCTGGTCTTGAACTCCTGTCCTCCCAAAGTGCTGGGATTACAGGCCTGAGCCACCGTGCCCAGGCAATTTTTTGTTGTTTTAATGTATTTTCATCCTCTGACCTTTGGATAATGTTTTCCATGCTTTCTATTTCAAAGTTAAGATAAAAAATTTTCACTTGTAGGAACTTAAAAAAATTTCCATTGGAAACAGATTGGGCAGATTGGAAAATTAAGCTTTCACAATCACAATTTTTGTGAGAGTTCATTTGGTCTTGGAGAAGTCGAGGAAAGAATTGGGAATTGAAAATTCGACGTGTCCTGATAGGACCAGGTGGGGCTTTTGATAGGAAGTGAGTGTTTTGGGTTGTTTCTTGACTGGATTATGATGCGGAATACAGTGGGTAGGGGACCAATTAAGTTTTAGTCATTCGTCTAGCTTTTCAGTATACATGTGTTGATCCTCCACGGGGGCCTGCTGTGCACTGCTCTGACAAGGCGTTCCACCGGGGCAACTGCCTACCGGGAGCTCTCTCAGGATCCGCATCGCTCAAGCTGGCCAGAGTCCCCCGAAGGGATGCTCTACTGGGCAGGCACTTAAGAGCTCTTACCACGCGAGTCTGCCGACGCTCCCGGCCGAATAAAAAACCTCTTCCTTCTTTAAGCCGGTGTCTGAGGAGTTTTATCTATGGCTGGTCCTGCTACACATGCCTTTTCATTTTCAGTCCCTTTCAGAAGAAAAGACCACAGGCATCAGAAATCAATCAACTTGCTAATTTATGCCAGATTCCAGTGGAGGTAAGCTGATTTTGTTTCTCCCTGAAAAAGCCAAATGTCTGAGTTTTGTTTCTTTCTTTTTCTTTTTCTTTTTTTTTTTTTGCATTTTTACTTAGTTTCATTTTTCTACCTCTCCTATTTGCTGGAATAAGCCAAATGTTTTACATTGGTACGTTAGATTTTTTTTTTTTTGAGATGGAGTCTCACTCTGTCACCCAGGCTGGAGTGTAGTGGCATGATCTC
>NW_012102088.1:386190-389584 GCF_000951045.1 Mandrillus leucophaeus | reverse complement strand
AGAGACAGGGGTTTCACTATGTTGCATAGGCTGGTCTCAAACTCCTGGGCTTGGCCAGGCGCGGTGGTTCACGCCTATAATCCCAGCACTTTGGGAGGCTGAGGTGGGTGGATCACTTGAGGTCAGGAGTCTAAGACAAGCCTGAACAACGTGGTGAAACCCTGTCTCTACTAAAAATGCAAAAATTAGTTGGGCGTGGTGGTGCGCGCCTGTAATCCCAGCTACATGGGAGGCTGAGTCAGGGGAATCCCTTGAACCCGGGTGGCAGAGGTTGCAGTGAGCCCAGACTATGCCACTGCTCTCCAGCCTGGGTGACAGAGCAAGACTTGATCTAAAAAAAAAAAAAAAAAAAAAAAAAAGTAACTCCTGGGCTCAAGTGATCCTCCCACGTTGGCCTTCCAAAGTGCTGGGATTATAGGTGTGAGCTACCACGCCTGGCCCAAATCTACTTTTTTAGCAAACAATTACCAATGATCCAGCTATCCCACTTACGGCAAAGCTGAAGGGCTGTCTGCATCCCGTGTTCACTGCGGGGTTATTCATCATGACCACAGCTGCTTCAGGATTCACAGCTTCTGCTGTCAGCCTTCCTCACTGTGCTCTAGCTGATCTGATGCTTGCTACATCGTCTTTGCACAGGCTTGTTTTGTTTTGTTTTGTCTTTTGTTTTGTTTTGTTTAGCTTGAGTCTTGCTCTGTCGCCCAGGCTGGAGTGCAGTGGCACGATCTTGGCTCACTGCAACCTCCGCCTCCTGGGTTCAAGTGATTCTCTTGCCTCAGCCTCCCGAGTAGCTGGGATTACAAGCTGGCACCACCATGCCCGGCTAATTTTTGTATTTTTAGTAGAGATGGGGTTTCCTCATGTTGGCTAGGCTGGTCTTGAACTTCTGACCTCAGTTGATCTGCCCGCCTTGGCCTCCCAAAGTGCTGGGATTACAGGAGTGAGCCACCGCACCTGGCGATGATTTTTTAAAATTTTAAATTAAAATTTTTTTTTTGTAGAGATGGGGTCTCACTATGTTGCCCAGGCTTATCTCAAACTCCCAGGCTCAACCAATCCTCCCATCCAGCTGGGATTACAGGTTCGAACCACTGTGCCCAGCCCTGTTTTTTTTTATTTCAATAGTTTTTGGGGTATAGGTCGTTTTTAGTGACATGGATGAGCTTTTTTTGTAGTGAATTCTGAGATTTTCACACACCCATTACCTGAGCAGTGTACTGTGTACCCAGTATGACATCTTTTAATAATATAACTTATTAATGTTGGAAATTCTAAGCAATTTCATTGATAAATAGTCCTGCCTCCTCACCACCTTGCCCTCCAAAAACTTCTGTAGGTATAAATTTTACATAACTGCCTGTATTCAGAGGCAGTTATTTAAATATTCAAATAACTGCTCCTACCTACTATCGTTATGTTTTTTGCTTGTGTATGAAAAATCCCCAGACACTGAAAAGGGAGAGAACGGACATTTCAAGGTGTTAAACGTGCTGCGTGTCAGTGAAATCTATGTCAGTGTTAAGTTTTCAGTGTTTCTATTTGCCTCACTTTTAGGAGTGATCAGAAAAGATTAAGATCTTTTTTTGCTGTTGTTTATCTGTTTTTCCATTCATTTCTCATAGTGTCTGCTTTATCATTTTGCCATTATCTGGAGGCAAAACCATGTATGACTGGTAGATTTTCCTTAAGGATTTCACCTTTTGTCATTATGTTGTACTTAAAAAACACAAAACTCATGCATTTTTTCTTCCTACACTTGATCTTAGCCAAAAGACAGAGAAGTGACTGAAGTCTGTTTTTTCCGATAATCATATTGTGACTTCTACTTTTTTCTGTGCATTTTTACAGTGTTAGCTGATAATTTTAATAGTAACTCAATTTATATTATTTTGTGTGGTTCTATTATATACCACAATACAGTTGTGCTTTACTTTTGCATACTACTGGAGAATACTTTTTTTTTTTTTTTTTTGAGTTGAAGTCTTGCTTTGTTGCCCAGGCTGAAGTGCAGTGACACAATCTCAGCTCACGGCAACCTCTGCCTTCCGGGTTCAAGTGGTTCTCCTGCCTCAGCCTCCCGAGTAGCAGGGATCACAGGCGTGTGCCACCACACACAGCTAATTTTTGTATTTTTAGCAGAGATGGGGTTTCTCCATATTGGCCAGGCTGATCTCGAACTTCTGACCTCAGGTGATCCGCCTGCCTCGGCCTCCCAAAGTGCTGGGATGACAGGTGTGAGCCACCGCGTCTGCCTTTGGAGACATTTTTGATTGTCACAACTGGGTGTTTGCCTGTTTACTACTGGCATTTAGTGGGTGTAGGTCAGGATTACTGCTCGACATCCTGCAGTGAACGGGACAGCACCTCACAACAGAATAATCTGGTTCAATATTCCAATAGCCCAGAAGTCGAGAAGCCCTTGCTTATATCAATTGATAATATCTTCCCTTTGATTCCTAAAGTTATAAATTCGTCTTTTTAAAAATATTCTCCCTCCCTCCCTCCCTCCCTTCCTTCCTTTCTCTCTCTCTTTTTTTTTGAGGTCTCGATACGTAGCCCAGGCTTGTCTTGAACTCCTGGCCTCAAGCAATCCTCTCAGTGTCCCAAAGTGCTGGAGTTTCAGATATGAGTTGATGTGCCCAATATTTGCTTCTATTTTTTAAAAAATAAATTAATAAGTGAAGATGTAGTTAGCCTGGGTGTGGAGCATTCTACATTGGGTGATCCCCAAGTTCCAAAGCAATTCTGCTGTTTCATGGTTCTTTTCTATTTTCCCTCAGATCTGCCTTCCCAAGACTTTACTGACTGGTAAAGAACAGGAAATGAGCAATTCCCAGGTGAGTTTTTCAAACAAATCTAAATGCTCATAATGAACAAACATATGACCCATGGTCCTGTTGCTCAGAATTAACGTCCGCGAACCTTTTGGCATATTTTCCTCCTTCCTTCCATACTTTTATTAAAAGGTAACACACACTCTACTTCCTCCTTTCCTATCAAAGCTAAAACATTTCAAGTAAAGCTCAAGGCCGGGCACGGTTGCTCGCACCTGTAATCCAGCATTTTGGGAGGCCGAGGCAGGTGGATCGCTTGAGTTCAGGAGTTTGAAACCAGCCTGGGCAACATGGTGAGATCCCATCTCTACAAAAACTTAGCTGGGTGTGGTGGCATACACCTCTAGGCTAAGCTACGCTGGAGGCCAAGGTGGGAAAATCCCTTGAACCTGGGAGGTCGAGGCTGCAGTGGGCCATGATCTTGCCACTGCACTCAGCCTAGGCGACAGAGTGAGACCCTGTCTCAAAAAAAAAAAAAAAAAAAAAATCTTGGTTAGAGAAACACCAGGGGTTTGGTCTAGGTCTTGCTACTGGCTGCACAGAAAGGTAATGACTGAGAC
>NW_012102088.1:384159-384980 GCF_000951045.1 Mandrillus leucophaeus | reverse complement strand
TTTTTTTTTAATTGTCATATTCAGAAGTGATGCTCCCAGGACACCCAAAATTATTTTCGTGGTCCTCCAACCCTCAGCATTATTGCTGGCCCACAGCTACTCCTGACAACTTTTTTTATTGACAAATAATAATTGTGTTTATTTATGGGGTACAATGTGATGTTTTGATGCATGTTTACATTGGGGGATGATTAAATCAAGCTAATTAGTCTTTTTTTGTGGTGAAACCATTTACAATTTACTTTTTAAAAAGCATATATATTTTTTGTTTTTTATATATATGTATAAAAGTATATATATTTTTGAAAGAATATATATAGTTTTTTGTTCCTCAAACTTTAATAAACATTAAAGTTGTGCCCGGCAAGTTCACTCTTTTTTAAAACATATTTACTTATTTAAAACTTTATTCCTGGCTGGGTGTGGTGGGTCATGCATGTAATCCCAGGATTTGGGGAGGCTGAGGGAGGGGGGTTGCTTGAGCCCAGGAGTTTGAGACCAGCTTGGGCGACATAGCAAGATCCCTTCTCTACAAAAAATAAAAAGTTAGCTGATGTGGTAGCATGCGCCCATAGTCTTAGCTATTCAGGAGGCCGAGGTAGGAGGATTGCTTCAGCTGAGGATTTTTAAACTGCTGTGAGCCGGGATCACACCACTGCACTCCAGCCTGGGTGACAGAATGAGACCCTGCCTCAGTAAAATAAAATAAAAAATAAAAACTTTATTATTTGGCCAGGCACGGTGGCTCAAGCCTGTAATCCCAGCACTTTGGGAGGCCGAGACGGGCGGATCACGAGGTCAGGAGATCGAGACCATCCTGG
>NW_012102088.1:355246-379167 GCF_000951045.1 Mandrillus leucophaeus | reverse complement strand
AGGTCGAGGCTGCAGTGGGCCATGATCTTGCCACTGCACTCAGCCTAGGCGACAGAGTGAGACCCTGTCTCAAAAAAAAAAAAAAAAAAAAAAAATCTTGGTTAGAGAAACACCAGGGGTTTGGTCTAGGTCTTGCTACTGGCTGCACAGAAAGGTAATGACTGAGACAATAGGTATTGCCAAGGAAGAAGCTTTAATCAGCTGCCCTAGCTGAAGAAATGGGAGCTCAGGCTCAAATCCATCTCCCAGACTCACTAAAACTAGGGGTTTATACAGCACGGAAGAAATGTAACAATGTGGCCAGGCGCGGTGGCTCACGCCTGTAATCCCAGCACTTTAGGAGGCTGAGGCAGGCAGATCACGAGGTCAGGAGATTGAGACCATCCTGGCTAACACAGTGAAACCCCATCTCTACTAGCCACCACATCTGGCTAGTTTTTGTATTTTTAGTAGAGATGGGGTTTCACCATGTTGGTCAGGCTGGTCTTGAACTCTTGACCTCGGGTGATCTGCCTGACTTGGCCTCCCAAAATGCTGGGATTACAGGCGTGAGCCACTGTGCCCAGCCTATATTTAAAAAATAATTTCTAATAGAGGCAGGATGTTTTAAATAAAAATAGAAAAAAATAAAATAAAATTTTCTTTTTTGCTTTTTGAGACGGAGTTTAGCTCTTGTCGCCCAGGCTGGAGTGCAGTGGTGTGATCTTGGCTCCCTGCAACCTCCCTCTCCTGTGTCAAGCGATTGTTCTGCCTCAGTCTCCTGAGTAGCTGGGATTACAGGTGCACCCCACGCCGCCTGGCTAATTTTTTTATATTTTTAGTAGAGACGGGGTTTCTTCATGTTGACCAGGCTAGTTCAAACTCCTGACCTCAGGTGATCACTCTCCTCAGCCTCCCAAAGTGTAAGAATTACAGGTGTGAGCCACCACACCTGGCCAAAATAAAATTTTCTTTGACACGGGGGTTTCACTATGTTGCCCAGATAGCCTCAAACTCCTGGTCTCAAGCAATCCTCCTGCCTTGGCCTTCCAAAATGTTGGGATGACAGGTGTGATCATATGACACCATACTCGGCCTCTGGCTTACTCTAAGTAAAAGATGACAACGTGGATTAACAAATGGTGGAGAAGATGGAAACTAATGGCTAGGTTTGAGATTAAGGAAGTAAAATTGTTGGGACTAGAGGGTAGGGAAAGATGGCAGTGTCATGAGTAGGTCTAAGGTTTATGGCTCTTTGGCAAGATCCTCTGGGCACAATTTATTTTTATCCAGAGTAGAGCGGATTATGGCCATGATTAAAGCTTGGTTCAGCAGAAATAACTTTCTGTATCCCCCGCCGCAGGATTCAATGGCATTTTTATACCGATTGGGAATCTGTTGTTACAGGGAAGAGTGACCTTCGAGGATGTCACCGTGAACTTCACCAAGGGGGAGTGGCAGCGGCTGAATCCCAAACAGAGAAACTTGTACAGGGATGTGATGCTGGAGAATTACAGCAACCTTGTCTTTGTGGGTAAGGACGGCTTCCCGGGCAGGGGGACTCAAAACCTAAAGTGTGAAACACACAGACACCCCATGGCGGGCCGAATAGGGTTGGCACAGAGGTGCTCCTCACTTTGCATATATTTTTGTCGAGCCGGGACTAGGGTGAGGCAGATGAAATGTACCAAGTGCTGCATTTAAGGAGCCCCCATCCTCAGGGTCGTGCAAGTGCCCGGAGAATGAGTGAGGGTCTCTGTAAGTTTTGTGGGCTGGATGCCCCACCCATCACCCTACCCTGGTCTTGATTTTTGGAAAAGCTTTATCCTCCAAGAAGAAAAATCATTTCCTTCCTTCCTTCCCCCACTCCCTCCTTTTTTTCTTTCCTTCCTTCCTTCCTTTCTTCCTTCCTTCCTTCCTTCCTTCCTTCCTTCCTTCTTTCCTTCCTTCCTTCCTGCCTTCCTTCCTTCTTTCCTTCCTTCCTTCCTTCTTTCCTTCCTTCCTTCCTTTTCCCCTCCCTCCCTCCATCCCTCTCTCCCTTCCTCTCTCGTTCTTTCTCTCCTTTCTCCCAATGCAGTCTGGCTCTGTCACCGAGGCTGGAGTGCAGTGGTGCAATCATAGGTCACTAGTATTTTTTTCTTTATTTTATTTTTGGAGACAAAAGTCTCATCCTGTCGCCCAGGCTGGAGTGCAGTGGTGTGATCTCTGCTCACTGCAACCTTTGCCTCCCAGGTTCAAGTGATTTTCCTGCCTTAGCCTCGCAAGTAGCTGGGATTACAGGCGCACACCACCATGCCTGGCTAATTTTTGTATTTTTTGCACAGATGGGGTTTCTCCATGTTGGTCAGGCTAGTCTCGAACTCCTGACCTCAGATGATCTGCCCGCCTCAGCCCCCCGAAGTTCTGGGATTACAGGCACGAGCCACTGTGCCTGGCGTCACTGCAACATTGACTTGGGGACCTGGGCTCAAGCCATCCTCTCACCCCAGCCTCCTGAATAGCTGAGACCACAGACGTGCACCACCACACGTGGCTTTGGTTTTGTAGAGACTGGGTCTTGCTATCTTCATGTAACACGTAACATGTTGGTCTCAAATTCGTGCACTCAAGCAATCTCCTGTCTCTGCCTCCCAAAGTGCTGGGATTACAGCCATGAACCACCATGCCCAGCCCAGAGAAAGCATTCTTTGTTTAGTTTGACGGCTCGTGTGCATTCCCTCAAACTGTCCGTCCACACAACTCCCCCCAACCAATGGCACCTACCTGCACACTGACACACAAACGCTCACACTCACAAATATTCACACATGTATACGCAAGCACTCGTATACACTCACACACTTGCACAAACAACTCACACATCCACAAACACCAAGGTATCTTCCATCACAGGACGAGAGGAAACCACCAAACCCGACGTGATCTTGAGGTTGGAGCAAGGAAAGGAGCCATGGTTGGTGGAAGAGGAAGTGCTGGGAAGTGGCCGTCCAGGTAGGTGACCAGAGCACTGTGTGTCAGTGTTGCATGGAAGCCAATTCAGTGTTTCTAAATGATGAAGTCATTTGGCAGCAAGCAGGGCCGGCTGTGACTTCCTAGGAGTGCTGGAAGAAATCTCCAGGTATTTTCCTCCACTCAGAAATGTTCTTTACATTCTTCTCTGAGTTTTCCTTTGCAGGCAAACTTTCTTTTTTTCTTTTCTTGAGACCGAGTCTCACTCTGTTGCCCAGGCTGGAGTCCAGTAGCGCGATCTGGGCTCACTGCAACCTCCGCCTCCCGGGTTCAAACGATTCTCCTGCCTCAGCCTCCTGAGTAGCTGGGATTACAGGCGTGTGCCACCACGCTTGGCTAATCTTTTGTATTTTTAGTAGAGACGGGGTTTCGCCATGTTGGTCAGGCTGGTCTCGAACTCTTGACCTCAGGTGATTCACTCGCCTTGGCCTCCCAAAGTGCTGGGATTACAGGTGTGAGCCACCGCGCCTGGCCTGGCAAACTCTCTTCCTTAATCTCCCTCTCCAAGGTATCCCTGGGCTCTCACCTGCTCCCCGTGCACTAGGTCTACGTTGCTCAGTCCTTTACAGACAGACATGTGATAGCTTCGTGTAACATTAGTTCACCTAGAACTCTAACAGAGCTGACATTAACTTTGGTTTCTCATAGACATTAGGTTTGAAGCCAGAATGATCACCACAATAGACTGTTTATGGCATTTTATTCCAAGCATGTGAGTGGAACGTTTTACACGGGACATTTTTTTTTTTTTGTATTCCATTTTAGAAAAAAACGGGGACGTTGGAGGACAGATTTGGAAGCCCCAGGACGTGAAAGAGAGTCTCGCAAGAGAAGTCCCATCAATCAATACGGAAATGCTGACTACGCAGAAAGCCGTAGAACCTACCGGATCTAAGAAAATACTTCGACTGGGCATAGATAATGTTTCTTCCAGACTCAGATTCCTCGAATGTGACCCGTTTGAAAGGCATTTGAACCACAATTTACATTTGAAAAGCTATGTACAAAATGATTCTCACAACGATAACGGATACAGAAAATTAGTTGGTGAGAATCCATCCAAATTTGTAGGAAACCAGCTTAAATGTGATGCCTGCAGAAAGTTATTCGGTTCAGAGTCGCGCCTTCAGAGTCATCTGAGGCAGCATGCTGGTCAGAAATCCTTTGAATGTCGTCGCTGTGGAAGAGCGTTCGGGAAGAAGTGGAAGCTTGATAAACATCAGAAAACGCATGCAGAGGCCAGGCCCTATAAATGTGAGAAATGTGGAAACGCCTACAAGCAGAAGTCAAATCTCCTTCAACATCAGAAAGTGCACACTAAAGAGAAACCCTATCAATGTAAGACATGTGGAAAAGCCTTTTCTTGGAAATCATCCTGCATCAATCATGAGAAAATTCATAATGCCGAGAAATCCTATCAGTGTCATGAATGTAAGAAATCCTTCAGGCAGAACTCAACCCTCCTTCAACATAAAAAAGTTCACACTGGACAAAAACCCTTTCAATGTCCGGACTGTGGAAAGGCTTTCATTTACAAGTCAGATCTTGTGAAACACCAGAGAACACACACGGGAGAGAAACCCTATAAATGTAGCGTATGTGAGAAGGCCTTTTCCCAGAAATCCAATGTCATCGATCATGAGAAAATTCACACTGGGAAGAGAGCTTACGAGTGTGATCTATGTGGAAATACCTTCATCCAGAAGAAAAACCTCATTCAACATAAAAAAATCCATACTGGGGAAAAGCCCTATGAGTGTAATAGATGTGGAAAAGCCTTCCTTCAGAAGTCAAACCTTCACACCCATCAGAAAACTCACAGCGGAGAGAGGACCTACAGATGTAGTGAATGTGGAAAAACCTTCAACCGGAAATTAAACCTTAGTTTGCATAAAAAAACCCATACTGGACAAAAACCTTATGAATGTTCCGAATGCGGTAAAGCCTTCGCTGACAAGTCATACCTTGTTAGGCACCAGAAAAGAATTCACTCCAGATAGGAGCCCCGTGCACTTAAAAACACATGGGAAAATATGGTCGCCTGGAATTGTCACCCCAGAATTCATGTTGAAATGGCCTGTGATTTGGAGGCTGTGTTTGAAGGTAGCGAGGCTTTATTATGCACAGTGTCCTTTGAACACCGATTTGGCATACTCACTCAGCAAATATTTATGAAGTATAAATATTTACTCGATGCCTTCTGTGTACCAGGGACTCTTAAACACTGAAGATGTAGCAATAAATCAAATGTGCTAAAAAGCCTTTATGGAGTTTTTTTCCAGTGAATAGTGACCAGTGGTATCCATATCTTTAAAAACGTTTAAAAGACTGTACTTTTGGCCAGGCCTGGTGGCTCAAATGCCTGTAATCCCAGTACTTTGGGAAGCCGAGGTGGGCGAATCACCTGAGGTCAGGAGTTCAACACCAGCATGACCAACATGGTGAAACCCCGTTTCTACTAAAAATACAAAAATAGCTGGGCATGGTTGTGGGCACCTGTAATCCCAGCTACTCGGGAGGCTGAGATAGGAGAATCGCTTGAACCTGGGAGGCGGAGGTTGCAGTGAGCCGAGATTGCACCCTTGCACTCCCGCCTGGGCCACCGCGTCTGGCCTACATTTCTTTTTTCATAGTACGTTCCTTCTTTTCCTCTTAAATGCTACAAATAATGTATTTTTTAAAAACCTCATACGTGTGTTTCTGGTTGCTCTTCTCTTCTGTCCCACACCTACTCTGCCTAATTTTTTGCCCCGTTCATTATATATCACCAGGCTCTTATCTCTTTGTACACACAAAACCCTCTCAACTTCCATTTATCTACTCACATGGCCATTTTAAAAAATCGTTCTTTACTCCTTGCTGAATTCAGTCTAATACATCACCCACTGATACTGGGTGCATCATAGGCTCTTTAAGGCTTGGCCACCGGGAAATGGACATTTATGAGGATGGGTTTATCATCTTACTCATATTAATAACATGAGCAACATCTTACAGTGCTTTTGAATTCACAAAAATCACATGGATATTTAATATACCGCATTTTTCATATAACCCTGATGTTATGCCCTGAAATTATTGGAAAATGGTAAATACAGTTGATTGCTGCATAGCAAATTTTACTACTAATCAGTCGCAAACACATGTGGAAGCCAGCCAATGGTAGAGGTATGGTTAGGTTATTATTTTCATAACTTTACAAAGGAAAACTATTCGCCCCCTGCTTTCTTTTTGTGTCCTGACTGAAAATCATGGAGTGCTTTGACCACTCTCACCAGCCAAGCTGCAGGTTTTTCCCAGAAGGCTTGAATCCAAACCAGAGCCTGAAACAATCCCAGGCACTGATAGAGGTATTTAGGTTTAGGTTGCTGCCCAAAACACTACAAGAAACTGGTCCCCGCTCTCGACCAAATCCCTTATAAACTTATATAAACCCCATACCCTGACCCTCTCACGGCAGCGGACACACCAAGGTAGACCATCCTCCACCTTTTTTTCTAGACAGGGTCTTTGTCACCCAGGCTGGAGTGCGATCATAGTTCACTGCAGCCTTGAACTCCTGGACTCAAGTGATCCTCCCATCTCGGCCTCCTGAGTAGCTGAGACATGCCTGGCAAATTTATTTATTTATTTTGAAATGGAGTTTTGCTTTTGTTGCCCCGGCTGAAGTGCAGTGGCGTGATCTCAGCTCACTGCAACCTCCATCTCCTGGGTTCCAGTGATTCTCCTGCCTCAGCCTCCCGAGTAGCTGGGACTACAGGTGCCCGCCACCATGCCCAGCTAATTTTCTATTTTTAGTAGAGATGGGGTTTCACCATGTTGGTCAGGCTGGTCTCGAACTCCTGGCCTCCGGTGATCCGCCTGCCTTGGTTTCCCAAAGTGCTGGGATTACAGGTGTGAGCCACTGTGCCTGGCTGCTAAATTACTTTTTGTAGAGACAGGGTCTTGATATATTGCCCAGGCTGACTTTGAACTCGTCTGCTCAAGCAGTCCTTCCACCTTGGCCTCCCAAAGTGCTGGGATGACAGGCATGAGTGACAGCGCCCAGCCAGTTGGCCATGCTTTTTCTCTCACTGTCCGCCTGAGGATATGCTGCAGCACTCTCTAAGTTCCCCTCATAAATGCTCCGGACAGATCCCTCTGGTGTTTAATGCTTCTTTCTTTGGAATCGCAACTGGCCTGATCTCAGAATGGTTTTGGGCACTCTCTTGTTGGAATTTCCCTGCTGCCACTTTTGGAGTGACTCTTATCTCGTCTTAGGTTCAGTGGGACAAAATAAAGGGAACGCAAACAATTCAGTGAAAATCATTTATCTAACATAAACAATCCATATCAACAGTAGCAAAATACACCAAGATACTCCACACATTACCAGTGTTCTTCCAACTCTCATGAGCACTAGCATCTCCATCCGATTGCTGGCTCACACCTCCTGTTTCTGCGTCAGTTGGTCCGGAGGGGAACCCAAGAATGTGCTTTTCTAATCAGTCCCTAGCTGCTGCTGTTGCCGGTGGGAGAACAACATTTTGAAAACCATTGTGTCAACACATGAAGAGCACCATTCTAATCTTGTGGGGAAAATATGCATATGCACCTGAGTTCTGGGATTTAGGTGTCTGAAGCAGTTAAAATAGATATACCCCAAAATAAGTGTTTTTCATTGAGCTTTCATCCTGAGATACTTGTTCCTTCATTCTGAGTGAAGTACAGGATTCTTCTTGCAAGGATGAAGTGAGGCCGAGTGAGTTTGCCAAGCAGCTCTGTACAAAGAGTCGTCTTCTCATTCCCCCTGAGGGATCACTCCTGCCCGTGTGCTAAGTAGCCGAGAGTTCTCTGCCTTTCTTAACAGCTCCTCAAAAACCCCATTGTGCATGTAGAAGAAGATATACCCAGAGTGAAGCCTTGCCTCCTGCATTTTGGTCTCTGAGATTTCTGATACACGTAGATCGTTGTATGTGAACCAGGCCTGCTTCTGAAAGTCATACACATCGCTGATGTAATGACCTGAATTTGGGGAGCTCCCAATGTGGCTGACAACACTGATGAGTCTGTAGGCCTGGAGAGGATCCCCTATCTTCACGTTTCTCGTCAGTTCCTTGGTTTCAGCTCTTGTGTTCTCTGTATCTAAAATGTTTTTGTTTCCTGGGTTATCACAACCCAATGCCTCGAGGGGGTTCAGGTCAGCCTGCTGAAGTCTTAATTCTGTAGACTGATTGGGGGTCTCCTCTGCATGTTCCTGGGCATCCAGTTTCCTAACACCTGGAGGTGGTGCCTGCTGAAGAAATTCCTCTATGATGCTTTCCTCAAAACACTGCTGGAACTGTTCAGTCATTCCTTGAGATCCTTCTGGAATCCTATTTTCTTTACACTCATAAAAGCTATTGGTAGACTCCATGACACTGTCAAAATCGAACTCTACGAATGTATTGGTTTTCTCATACTTCTGAAGTTCTGGATGTTGAGGCACTTCTTGAAGATGAACCTCGACAAACCTTGTGTCTGGGCTGCTGATCGGCTTCCCTCCATCTTCACAGATCACAGGAAGAGAAATGTCTTCCTGGTCCATCGGTGAGTCAGCCACTGGAAGCTCCTGTTCACTTATTGCCCTATCTCTAAAGTGGACCAATTCTGACTCTAGTGCAGAACCATTTTCCAAGTCTCCCTGATGCTGCTCTTGGCTTTCTTCTCCACAGTTTCTCTGGGATCTTTGAAGGTCGGCATTCTTCTCTGGTTCAACGGGTAGAACCAGGGAATCACTGGATTCTGAGGTCAGCTTCATTGATGGTGTCAGTGGGCTGGTGATCTCAGAAATCATCTCCTGAGAGACTTCCAGGACTTCACATTTCCCAACAGGTGTATTACTGCTCAAGGGAAGAGGTGGTTTGGTGCTTTCATTGCAATAAGAAGATAAGCTTAAATATTTGGGAATATAAACTTGCTCGTTATTCTTCACCAGCAACCAAGCATTGTTGAAGCTATAGCGTTTCAGATGAACGATAAGGACCCTGGAGAGCCTACTAAATGTATGCCTTGCAACACAACTCTTGTGCTTACACATCTCACAGTTATATTCAAGCTCTTCTTCTCTAAAGAAAAGATCTAAAGAATTCTGAATGGACAAAGGAAGTGGTTTTGTTTCTTGGTGCAGGTTGATGGAGAGATAATTGTTAGGTTCTACCTTGAGAACAGCATGACCACAAGCTTTACAGATAATGGAGAGCTGCAATTCAAACTCAAAATTAGCAACAACAGGACAAACAAACACTTTGGTGGCAGCACTACCAACATGCATTTGTGGAGATGAATTTTCATCCCCGCATTTTTTCCCAGTATTCAAAATGGCATTTAAGTTTTCCATGTCTTCTTTCAGCTGGTCTAAACACTGACCTAAAAACTCATGCGCATCATTCTGCATGTTGCCAGAAAATATTTCTGCAACTGCTGAAATGACTTTTTTAACATTCCCAAGTAATTCTCTCTTGATCTCTGTACTACAGAAATCTTTCAAAGCAAGCAGCTGGGTCAAGGTCATAATAAGAGCCTCAAAGGGAATATATTCCCATGGGACATCTTGAGTGAGTAAGTCATCAGCAAAAGACGGAATTGCAAACAGCGATTGTAAAATTGCATTCATGTAACAGGTGTTTCCCAAATTGGGGAACCCTTGCTGCAGTTGCTCTGAATGAGAGTCAAGAGGCACCTGGGCTTCGTTGCATCCCGGGTCATCCTGGCTGTGCGCTGGTTCTAATGGAAATGTCAAACCATTTTTGGCATCGAGAGTCTGGGTTGCAAGAACAGTCTCATCTAGGTTAGGATGTCCATTAGAGTTGGTCTTGAATGAAGGCCCGAGTTTCAAATCGCTAGCTTTTTCTAAATCCTCTAAACTTGATGGGTTCTTCCTATTGCTTTGTATGTATTTCAAGGAATCTGTCTTATAATTCTTGTTTGGTACAGGGTTATGTTCCTTCAGAATGTCCTCATTCATCTGTAGACCAGATGCTAGTGGGTTTTTCTCCTTCCCACCTTGATTTTCTAATAACCCTTTTTTCACATGTGTTGGTGATTTTGACATAAACAAAGGCATCTTCTGATAACTTGGCTTGTTACAAATGCTGTAAAATGAAGTTTTGTCAATTTCCTTCAGCACATTCCTGCTTTCAAACGCACTCCAATCATCATCAGGTTTCATGGGTTGCTGAAATTTGTTTTGATGGATTATGTCCAGGAACATATTCAACTGTTTAGCATCTCTGTAGGATAATTTGTCAATAAACAAGAACACATTGTTTTTCAAAGTTAAACGCAGGTGACTTTGTCTTTTTTTACAATGTCTAAGGACCACACTTCTAATGTTATTACTCAGCTGAAAAATTCTTATAAATTTTCCAGATTTGAAAGTGACCACCAGTTTAATTTCCTTTTTTCTTTGCACTGTTTCAATGAGAGCTTCTTTCAACTTAGTCATCCCAGTCCTCTGGCTCCAAATCTGGATGAATCCACGTACCTTTAGAGATATCATCCTTTCTTTATGTAACCTAAAGAAGAAAAGCACACATGCATTTTAACCAAAAATATATTAACAGTTATATTTGATGAAAAACCTCATCCACATATAATAATGATTTATTTTTCGTCTCCTTATGCTCTAAGTAAAACACTCTTTTGGGGAACTGCTCGTATTCTGAAGCTATGCCAGTTCTGTAGAAGACATAGACTGAGGGCACACACTCTTTCAAGGGAGCTGTTAGACGAGAAAGAAGATACAAATGGCCAACAGAGACATGAAAAGGTGTTCAACATCACTGCTCATCGAGAAAATACAAATTTGGTCGGACATGGTGGCTCATGCCTGTAATCCTAGCACTCTGGGAGGCCAAGGTAGAAGGATCACTTGAGGCCAGAAGTTCAAAACCAGCATGGCAACACAGGGAGACCTCATCGCTACATAAACTTTTTTAAATTTAAAAAAGGGGAGGGGCCAAGATGGCCAAATAGGAACAGCTCCGGTCTGCAGCTCCCAGCAAGACCAACGCAGAACGTGGGTGACTTCTGCATTTCCAACTGCGGTACCCAGTTCATCTCACTGGGACTGGTTAGGCAGTGGGTGCAACCCACAGAGGGTGAGCAGAAGCAGGGTGGGGCATTGCCTCACCTGGGAAGTGCAAGGAGCCGGGGACCTCCCTCCCCCAGCCAAGGGAAGCTGTGAGGAACTGTGCTACTTGGCCTGGATACTACGCTTTTCCCACGGTTTTTGCAATCTGCAGATCAGGAGATTCCTTTGTGTACCTACACCACCAGGGCCCTGGGTTTCAAGCACAAAACTGGCCTGTTGTTTGGGCAGACACCGAGCTAGCTGCAGGAGTTTTTTTTTTTTTGTACCCCAGTGGTGCCTGAAACCCCAGTGAGACAGAACCATTTACTCCTCTGGAAAGGGGACTGAAGCCAGGGGTCCAAGTGGTCTCACTTAGCAGGTCCCACTCCCACAGAGCCCAGCAAGCTAAGAACCGCTGGCTTGAAACTCTCACTGCCAGTGCAGCAGCCTGAAGTTGACCTGGAATGATGGAGCTTGGTTGGGGGAGGGGCATCCGTGATTATTGAGGCTTTAGTAGACACTTTTTCCCTGGACAGTACTAAGGAGGGTGAGAGGTTTGGACTGGGCAAAATTCACCACAGCGTGGCAAAGCAGCTTCTCTAGATTCCTACTCACTGGGCGGGGCATCTCTGAAGGAAGGGTAACAGTCTCAGTTAGGGGCTTACAGATAAAATCCCCATCTCCCTGGGATAGAGCAGCTGGGGGACGGGGTGGCTGTGGGCACACAGCTTCAGCAGATTTAATCTTTCCCACCTGCTGGCTCTGAAGAGAGCAGCTGATCATGATAAGAGGGATTTCCCAGCACAACAGCTCTGCTTAAGGGACAGGCTGCCTCCTCAAGGGGGGCCCTGATGCCCGTGCCTCCTAACTGGGAAAGAACTCCCAACAGGGGGTTGACAGACACCTCACACAGGAGAGCTCTGGCTGGCATCAGGCTGGTGCCCCTCTGGGACAAAGCTTCCAGAGGAAGGAACAGGCAGCAATCTTTGCTGTTCTGCAGCCTCCACTGGTGATGCCCAAGTGAACAGAGTCTGGAGTGGACCCCCAGCAAACCGCAGCAGACCTGCAGAAGAGGGGCCTGACTGTTAGAAGAGAAACTAACAAACAGAAAGCAACAACATCATGAACAAAAAAGACCCCCACACAATAACCCCATCCAAAGGTCATCAGCCTCAAAGATCAAAGGTAGATAAATCCATGAAGATGAGGAAAAACCAGCACAAAAACGCTGAAAAATCCAAAAAACAGAATGTCTCTTCTCCAAATGATCGCCAATTCCTCTCCAAGGAGGGCACAAAACTGGACGGAGAATGAGATTGACGAATTGACAGAAGTAGGCTTCAGAAGGTGGGTAATAACAAACTCCTCTGAGCTAAAGGAGCGTGTTCTCACCCAATGCAAGGAAGCTAAGAACCTTGATAAAATGCTACAGGAATTGTTAATTAGAATAACCAGTTTAGAGAGGAACATAAATGACCTGATGGAGCTGAAAAACACAGCAAGAGAACTTCGTGAAGCATACACAAGTATCAATAGCCAAATCGATCAAGTGGAAGAAAGGATATCAGAGACTGAAGATCAACTTAATGAAATAAAGCATGAAGACAAGACTAGAGAAAAAAAAATGAAAAGGAACGAACAAAGGCTCCAAGAAATACAGGACTACGTGAAAAGACCAAACCTACGATTGACTGGTGTACCTGAAAGTGACGGGGAGAATGGAACCAAGTTGGAAAACACACTTCAGGATGTTATCCAGGAGAACTTCCCCAACATAGCAAGACAGGCCAACATTCAAATTCAGGAAATACAGAGAATATCACAAAGATACTCCTTGAGAAGAGCAACCGTAAGACACATAATCATCAGATTCTCCAAGGTTGAAACAAAGGAAAAAAATGTTAAGAGCAGCCAGAGAGAAAGGTCAGGTTACCTACAAAAGGAAGCCCATCAGATTAATAGTGGATTGCTGCAGAAACCCTACAAGCCAGAAGAGAGTGGGGGCCAATATTCAACATTCTTAAAGAATTTTCAACCCTGAATTTCATATCCAGCCAAACTAAGCTTCATAAGTGAAGAAGAAATAAAATCCTCTACAGACAAGCAAATGCTGGGGGATTTTGTCACCACCAGGCCTGCCTTACAAGAGCTCCTGGAGGAAGCACTAAATATGGAAAGGAAAGCCGGTACCAGCCACTGCAAAAACACACCAAAATATAAAGACCAATGGGACAGAAGAAACTGCATCAACTAATGTGCAAAATAACCAGCTAGCATCACGACGACAGGATCAAATTCACACATAACAATCTTAACCTTAAATGTAAATGGGCTAAATGCCTCCAATTAAAAGATACACACTGGCAAATTGGATAAAGAGTCAGGACTCATTGGTGTGCTATATTCAGGATCTATCTCATGTGCAAAGACACACAGAGGCTCAAAATAAAGGGATGGAGGAATATTTGCCAAGCAAATGGAAAGCAACAAAAAAAAAAAAAAAAAAAAAAAAAGAGGAGGGGCTGCAATCCTTGTCTCTGATAAAACAGACTTTAAACCAACCAAGATAAAAAAGACAGAGGGGCATTACATAATGGTAAAGGGATCAATGCAACCAGAAGAGCTAACTATCCTAAATATATATGCACCCAATACAGGAGTATCCAGATTCATACAGCAAGTTCTCAGGGACCTACAAAGAGGCTTAGACTCCCACACAATAATAGTGGGAGACTTTAACATCCCACTGTCAATATTAGACAGATCAATGAGACAGAAAATTAGCCAGGATATTCAGGACTTAAACTCAGCTCTGGACCAAGCGGATCTAATAGACATCTACATAACTCTCCACCCCAAATCAACAGAATATACATTCTTCTCAGCACCACATAGCACTGATTCTAAAATCTACCACATAATTGGAAGTAAAACACCCCTCAGCAAATGCAAAAGAACGGAAGTCATAACAAACAAGCTCTAGGCTGGGTGCGGTGGCTCATGCCTGTAATCCTAGCACTTTGGGAGGCCAAGGCTGGGGGATCACGAGGTCAGGAGATCGAGACCATCCTGGCCAACATGGTGAAACCATCTCTACTAAAAAAATACAAAAAATTAGCTGGGCGTGGTGGCGGGCACCAGTAGTCCCAGCTACTCGGGAGGCTGAGGCAGGAGAATGGCGTGAACCCGGGAGGCGGAGCTTGCAGTGAGCCGAAATCGTGCCACTACACTCCAGCCTGGGGGACAGAGTAAAAAAAAAAAAAAAAAAAATTAGTTAATTAAAAAATAAAAGCTCTCAGACCACAGTGCAATCAAATTAGAACTCAGGATTAAGAAACTCACTAACCCACACAACTACACGGAAATGAACAACCTGACCCTGAATGACTACTGGGTAAATAACGAAATTAAGGCAAAAATAAAGAAGTTCTGTCTGGAAGTGGTGGCTCATACCTGTAATCCCAGCACTTTGGGAGGCTGAGGCAGGTGGATCACTTGAGGTCAGGAGTTCAAGACTAGCTGGGCCAATATGGTGAAACCCCGTCTCCACTAAAAACACAAAAATTAGCCAGGTGTGGTGGTGCATGCCTGTAATCCCAGCTACTCTGGAGCCTGAGGCAGGAGGATCGCTTGAACCTGGGGGGCGGAGCTTGTAGTGAGCCACGATTGTGCTACTGCACTCCTGCCTGAGTGACAGAGTGAAACTCTGTCTCAGAAAAAAAAAAAAAAGGAAAAATTAAAATAAAGAAATAAAGAAATTCTTTGAAACCAATGAGAACAAAAGGACAACATACCAGAATGTCTGAGACACATTTAAAGCAGTGTTAAGAGGAACATTTATAGCACTAAATGCCCATATCAGAAAGCTGGAAAGATCTGAATCAACACCCTAACATCACAATTGAAAGCACTAGGGAAGCAAGAGCAAACAAATTCAAAAGCTAGCAGAAGACAAGAAATAACTAAGATCAGAACAGAACTGAAGGAGATGGAGACATGAAAACCCTTCAAAAAAATCAATGAATCCAGGAGCTGGATTTTTGAAAAGATTAACAAAATAGACGGTTAGCCAGCCTAATAAAGAAGAAAAGAGAGAAGAATCAAATAGACAATAAAAAATGATAAAGGGATATCACCACTGATGCCACAGAAATACAAACTACCATCAGAGAATACTACAAACACCTCTGAGCAAATAAACTAGAAAATCTAGAAGAAATGGATAAATTCCTGGACACATGTACCCTCCCAAGACTAAATCACGAAGAAGCCGAACCCCTGAACAGACCAATAACAAGTTCTGAAATTGAGGCAGTAATTAATAGCCTAACAACCAAAAAAAGCCCAGGACCAGATGGATTGATGGCTGAATTCTACCAGAGGTACAAAGAGGAGCTGGTACCATTCCTTCTGAAACTATTCCAAACAATAGAAATATAGGGACTCCTCCCTAACTCATTTTATGAGGCCAGGATCATCCTGATACCAAAATCTGACAGAGACACAACAAAATAAGACAATTTCAGGCCAATATCCCTGATAAACATCAATGCAAAAATCCTCAATAAAATACGGGCAAACAGAATCCAGCAGCACATCAAAAAGCTTATCCACCATGATCAAGTCGGCTTCATCCCTGGGATGCAAGGCTGGTTCAACATAAGCAAATCAATAAACGTAATCCAGCATATAAACAGAACTAATGACAAAAACCATATGATTATCTCAATAGATGCAGAAAAGGCCTTCGATAAAATTCAACATCGTTTCATGCTAAAAACTTTCAATAAACTGGGAATTGACGGAACATATCCCAAAATAATAAGAGCTATTTGTGACAAACCCATAGCCAATACCATATTGAATGGGCAAAAACTGGAAGCATTCCCTTTGAAAACCTGCACAAGGGCGGGCACAGTGGCTCACACCTGTAATCCCAGCACTTTAGGAGGCTGAGGTGGGCGGATTACCTGAGGTCAGGAGTTCAAGACCAGCCTGGCCAACATGGTGAAACCGCGTCTCTTCTAAAAAGTACAAAAAGTTAGCCAGGTGTGGTGGCAGGCACCTGTAATATCAGCTACTTGAGGCTGAGGCAGGATAACTGCTTGGACCCCAGAGGCGGAGGTTGCAGTGAGCTGAGATCACGCTACTGCACTCCAGCCTGGGCAACAAGAGTGGAAACTCCGTATCAAAAAAGGAAAATGAAAATTAAAACCATACCTGATGAGTTATCATTCGCTGTCATATTTGGACTGCAGTGGATTGCAGAAGTTGGAAAACATGAAGGAAAACTGGAATACTATTAGTAAGAATTGATGGGGCAGAGAGTAAATGCTGGATATGCAAACAGTAGTGTCAACACAGGGAGTACGGGCCGGGTGTGGTGGCTCATGCCTGTAATCCCAGCACTTTGGGAGGTCGAGGCAGACAGATCACCTGAGGTCAGGAGTTTGAGAGCAGCCTGGCCAACATGGTGAAACCCGGTCTCTACTAAAAATACAAAAATTAGCCGGGCATGGTGGTGGGCGCCTATAGTGCCAGCTACTCGGGAGGCTGAGGCAGGAGAATTGCTTGAACCCTGGAGGTGGAGGTTGCAGTGAGCCAAGATCTCACCACTGCACTCCAGCCGGGGCAACAGAGTGAGACTCTGCCTCAAGAAAACACAAAACACAAAAAACAAACAAACAAAAAAACAGGGAGTAAGGAAAGGGAGTAAGATGGCGAGTTGTTGTGCTAGCTAATTAGCAAAACTGAGGTGGGGAGAGAGACAGAGAAAGGGAAATATGAAGAGTGAAAAAAAAAAACATGGAGGGAAAGACATCTCAAAACACAAACAGAGATTTCAGAAAAAATAAAAAATATCTCTCTTAATTTGCTCCCTCCCCTTACTCATTTGCCTATTTCTCTTCAGGCAATCAGGAATGCCTACTTGCTTCTAACGTTCCAATTTCAGGAAAAGCAGTGAAATCCCAATGAAACCAACAGAAAAAATTGCCCTTTGCCTACTCACAGTTATTTCCGAAGAAACTTGAGTCAATTTACGGAAGTTTAAGCTTTGGAGAGCTGTCCATGGTCACACTGCAGGCAGAGCCCTGACTGCCACGGCTGTTACTAGAAAGAAAGAAAAAGGTCAGAGTCCTGAAACTGAGCTTTATTTAAAAAGTCTGCACATAGTCCCAACCATCTTTCGTGTTAATTTATTGCATTATATCTTAGAAACTGGGAAAACCAACCTTCCTCCAAAATCCTTTACGTTAATTCAATCTGGGAGAAAACCTGGTGTGTTAATGGGATTATCTCTAGATGCATTCCTAAAAGCGCCCCTCCCCAATTACACAGATTAGATTAGTATATCAACCAACCTCACATTCATTGGTTTTCTTGGAACTCTGCCACAACCAGACTTTCTAACATTTGTTGCCTGATAAACCCTATACTTTATGGGTCTCTACCTTAAAGACTAGTTCTGACTTTGCTCACCTAGAACTTTAAGCATCTTTATTTTTTCCTTGTTACAAAGAGGCACTACAGAGAGGATGCACAGAGATCACACATTGTACATTCCAATTTCCAGGATTCCAAGCCTGGCTTCACCACTTACTGCTTTTATAATATGAAAGCTGAAACTCAACCCTCCTGAGTCTTAGTTTCACATAAGTGAAAATGGGGCAGCAATAATAACAGCGACTTCTTAGGATAAGCCATTGGGCTAAAATGGCTCAAAATCATGTCTGCACATAAGTAATTACCATAATTGTCAACATCATATTCCTATTGCTAATTCTAAGAATATATAAAACTACAGGGATGCCTCATATGGAGAAAATTAAGTCTCCATCATGGGAGGAAAGGGAGTTTAGTGACATTTATTACAGGTTTATTGTTTGTTGTACTATATCAGTCTGTATGATTTATATGCCTTAATACAATTTAATTCTGCAAGTGACCATATGATATTCAATTTTATTACATTTAACATAGTAAGAAAACTGAGGTCCAAATACATTATTAATACATTAAGGGACTTTTAGGAGTCAATTCAGCTAAAGAAACAGGGATGTGCAGTTAGAAATGGCTGCAGTTGATGGGTGTCCACATTTCTTCAATGTAGGGCATGAACTGTACTATGCCAAACCCAGCAAACCGTGTGGGAAGCAGAAAATCTTCCACGATTATAATTAATGTGTCCTCCGTTTCCCGAGAGATCCTAACATAATATCTAGAGTGTGAAGAAAAGTCCCTCTATTTCATCCTGTTGCGGCTGATAAATTAGTGCCTCTTTAGGGAAACTTCACCCTCACTGGACCTTAAATTTAATGAAAGGAGGAATCACAAAAATTAGAGTGATCTCTAATTTTAACTCAGTTTTTCTCTGAGCTGAGTTCAAAAGACAGATAGCCTTCATCATTTTCATTTTGAATGCATGCTCCTTTCTGAAGATGCCAGTATCCAATGCCACAGACAACAGAAAACTATCCCTCAAAATAAAAACCCAGAATCAGGATTTTCTAATTTACAATTCAGCCTCATAAAGGGTAGGAGATGAAATTCCCCTCATCACAATATCTGACGATATCTTTAGGGCATTAAGTTTAGAAAAACCCTCCTTCCAACACACACACACACACACACACACACACACACACACACACACACACACACCCCATCACCCAAACAAGCAAACCTTGAATGAAACTTACAGTTCGGAGAGCTGTTCTGGGTGAGAGTGGACGATAATTCTTTTTTCAGAAATGAGATCTTGCTATGTTGCCCAGGGTGGTCCCAAACTCCTGGCCTCAAGAGATCCTCCAGCCTCAGCCTTCCAAAGTGCCTGGATTAGACTCCATAGTGCCTGGATGAGAATGGATGAAAGTTGAGTCTGACAGGGATTACGATGTTCCCACCTTTTATTCCCAGGTGGCTCCACCCATATCATGGGTTTTTCCAGGACATACGTTTCTTGATTAACTCATCTCTGTATAAGAGTTTAAAACATTTGTCTAGAAAAGGCTAGCTAGGTCTACTATATTTCTAGACATTCTACTACATTTCTAGACAAATGTTTTAAACTTTATTTATTTCAATTTGTAAGTTAAAACTTTTATTTAGAAATCATTGCAAATATACATAAGAATTACAAGAGTAGTAGAAATAACTCATATTCCCTTCACCCAAATTTACCAATTGTGTATATTTTGCCACATCTGTCTGCTTCCTCTCTCCCTCTTTTGATGTTTTTTCTTTCTATCTATCTATCTATCTATCTATCTATCTATCTATTTTTTAATAAAGACGAGGTCTCGCTATGTTGCCCAGGTCTGGAACTCCTGACCTCCAGTAATCCACCCCTCTGGGCCTCCCAAAGTGCTGGGATTATAGGTGTGAGCCACCGTGCCCAGTTAGATGTTCAAGTCCCTTATATAAAATGATATTCTTTTACTCCAATTAATGTTTACCTGTTTTCCTTGTAGTAACCATCCTTTTTGTTTTATATATATATGACTATGTATATATTAAACATATATATATATCCTACATTTTCAACACGTGTAACAGATGTGGATAGTTTCAAAAAGATCATTTTACGTTCTAGTGGTTACCCTGCTTGACCAGAGTGTACTACTTTTATTTTTCTATTGCAGTTCGTTTTCTTTTTCTTTTCTTTTTTTTTTTTTTTTTTGGCCGGGGGCAGAGCAGGGGCGGGGACGGAGTCTCACTCTGTCACCCAGGCTGGAGTTTAATGGCGCAATCTCAGCTCACTTTTGCAGCCTCTGCTTCCCGGGTTCAAGTGATTCTCCTGCCTAAGCCTCCCAAGTAGCTGGGATTACAGGCGCCCGCCACCACACCTGGCTATTTTTTTGTATTTTTAGTAGAGACGGGGTTTCGCTATGTTGCCCAGACTGGTCTCAAACTCCTGACCTCAGGTGATCCGCCCGCCTTGGCTTCCCAAAGTGCTGGAGTTACAGGCGTGAGCCACTGTGCCCGGCCTTTTTTATTTTTGAGACGGAGTCTCTCGCTCTGTTGCCCAGGTTGGAGTGCAGTGATGTGATCTCGGCTCACTGCAACCTCCACCTCCCGGGTTCAAGCAGTTCTGTCTCAGCCTCCCGAGTAGCTGAGATGACAGGCACCCACCATCATGCTCAGCTAATTTTTGTATTTTCAATAGTGACTGGGTTTCACCTTGTTGGTCAGGCTGGTCTCTAACCCCTGACCTCAGTTGATCCACCCGCCTCGGCCTCCCAAAGTGCTGGAATGACAGGAGTGAGCCACCGACCCAGCCCTTTTTTTCTTTTATATATTTTTTGAGACAGGGTCTTGCTCTGTTTCCCAGGCTGGAATGCAGGGGTGCGATCATACCTCACTACAGCCTTGATCCCCGAGGCTCAAGTCATCCTCCAGCCTCTGCCTCCCGACTATCTGACACTACAGGCGTGGGATAATTTTTCAAGTTTTTTGAGACATAGTCTCACTTTGCCGCCCAGGCTGGAGTGCAGTGGCGCGATCTCAGCTAGCTAATTTTTAAATTTTTTGTAGAGATGGGGGGGGAGGGTCTCACTATGTTGCCCAGGCTGGTCTCCAACTCCTGGGCGCAGGCGATCCTCCCGCCTCGGCCTCCCAAAGTGCTGGGATTACAGGCATGAGCCTGGCCAGCATTTTCTGTTTGGATGTTTTTACGTAACCGGAGTCGTCATGATGGAGGTACAGTTCCTTGGACTTCCGGCTCCCGGGCTCTGGAAATCTCAGCTCGGACCCGCCCCTTCCGGCGCCGCCTCCCCCGAGTCTCCCGGCAACACAAGAGTTCCGGGCTCCACACGCTGCGTCTGCGCAGTGCCGGGCTGAGGCCTCCAGACCTGTGGGACTCGGTGCGGGCTCCAGCGTAGCCAGGGAACATGGAGTTGCTGGCCTAGAGCGGGTGGGGCCTAAAGGCAGGAGTTAGGGTTCAGAGAAAACCAGCCCAGGGGCGCGTTCCCTCCGCTACCCATTCAGCCTCAAGCGAGGTGGGGTGTGGTAGGCGGGCTGGTGCCAGAAACCACGCCAGCCATTGTTAATAACAGTCATCCCGGCCGGGCGCGGTGGCTCACGCCTGTCATCCCAGCACTTTGGGAGGCTGAGGAGGGCGGATCACGAGGTCAGGAGTTTGAGACCAGCCTGACCAAGGTGGCGAAACCCCGTCTGTACTAAAAATACAAAAATTAGCTGGGCATTGTGGTGCGTGCCTGTAGTCCCAGCTACTCGGGAGGCTGAGGCAGGAGAATCGCTTGAACCCGGGAGGCGGAGGTTGCAGCGAGCCGAGATAGCGCCATTGCACTCCAGCCTGGGCGACAGAGAGAGGCTCTGTCTCAAAACAACAACAACAAAACCCAAAAAACAGTCATCCTCCAGGTAGAAGAGACAGAAAAGAGGGTGCGGAAGAGACTTAAAAGTCTCAGGCCTTGAAGCGTGTTTGCCTCAGCCACCCATGAATCGTGCAGGAAAACTAAAACAACATGGCGACAAGCCCCTCAGTCTTGGGGAAGCGGACGGTTTCCCAGCCGAGCTTTAGGAGGAGGCGCCGCGGGGCCTCACGGGTGACGTCGTCCCCGGGGGTGGTTTGCGCGGAGGGTCGCTTTGGGCGCGCGTAGAGCCGCGCGGCGCCTGGGCCGGCGAACCCCGCGCACGAGGGGCCAAGGCTGGCGGGGGGCTGGGTCCGCGCGGTGGCGACTGCGTCCTGCCAGCTTCCATCTCTCCGCCTGAGGCGGTTGCCAGAGTCAGGTCTCCAGGCCGGGCGCTCACGCGTCTGTGCCCAGGGAGGCCCCAAGATGCTGGTGAGGCCTCCACCTGGACTGGTGTCCAGGCTCTTGACGCTGTCGTAACAAGGAATTCATGGAGGAGCAGAGCAAAGTGTGGAGATTCATTGCAAAGGGAATAAATACATACTGAAGAAAGAAAAGTGCAACCATACCACAGAGCATCACGCCCAACGGGGTTTGGGGCTGCTACCTGTAAATATTTATTTAACCAAGGGGTGGAATATTCATGAAGGTTCTTGGAAAAAGGTAAACATTTCTTGGTACTGTGGTGCCACCCGTTTTTATACTAAATATGGGTGTTCCCCAGAACTGTCACAGTGGGTGTGTGACTTAGTATGTAAATGAGCACATAATGAGAGGTCCTAGCTGAGACGGGTCAAATCCAGCACCATGTTGGGTCCAGTTGGCTTTAGCCAGCTTGGCCCACACCCTGGTTTTCAGGGTCTTATCCGCCGCTAACTTATGCAGCTATTTCAACGATTTCCTTTGCTAGTCATGAGAAACTGTTGCCTGGAATTTTCCGTTCTCCTGCGACCACCTTTATTATTCCTGTCTCAAGGGGCACCCCATTTGTGCCTGTAGGGAGATTGCGTTGCGACCAGGCTTCTGGCTGCTCATGCAGCCTCAGCCAGATGGTTGTGTGTTTGAGTCCTGTGTTCATTCCACAAACATGCAGCAAGGCTGCGTGGGTTCCAGCCCTTCCTACGCACTTCCCTGCTGCATGACACTGGCAAGTTGCTTAAGCTCTCTGTACCCCATTTCCTTCTCAATAAGGCAGGGATGGTGATAGTACTAGTTCCAAAGGATTATTGTGAGAATTAACGTAATACACGAGTTAACATGTATAAAATGCCTAGAACCTTGTCTTTGGATTCCCTCAAATATCCAAGGTGTTTGTACACTAAAGGAAGACACCCAACTTAATTTTGGATTTACAGACCTTGCATTATCTGCAAAATACCACTGGCTTCTTGACACTGAAGTTATACAAATGTGCCATAATTTCCTTCACAAATTTCTGGTGTATGTTGATGTTGCTTGAATTAAAACAACCCCGTGACAAGTGGCCTCGTGGAAGGCTTTGCACATGGTTATGCTTGTTTTCTGTGGCTGAACTTGTGGGATTTACCTGAATCACCTGTAGGCAAGTTTGTCCCTGCCTCAACATGGTCTCCTGTCTTTCACAAGACTTCAGTGTGGCCCCATGTCAGCTAAGGCTGAGACTTGGGGCTACATAATTGGGTAGGGCATAGAGCCAGCCTGGATTCTCACATCTGTTTGTCCTTCCCATAATCTGCTCCTCAGCCCTATGCCCTTCCTCAGGAGGTGCAGGAAATGACCAAAACCCTGATGAGTTTGCATGACTTTTTGTTGTTGTGATTGCGATGGAGTTTTGCTCTTGTTGCCCAGGCTGGCGTGCAATGGCAGGGATCTTGGCTCAGTGCAACCTCCACCTCCCAGGTTCAAGTGATTCTCCTGCCTCAGCCTCCCTCGTAGCTGGCATTACAGGAGCCTGTCACTATGCCCGGCTAATTTTTGTATTTTTAGTAGAGATGGGGTTTCACTATGTTAGCCAGGCTGGCCTCGAACTCTCAACTCAGGTGATCTGCCTGCCTCGGCCTTCAAAGTGTTGGGATTACAGGCATGAGCCACCGTGCCCGGCAGTTTGTGTTACTTTTTAACTTGCCCCTACATCATTTTCCAGCTGCGTAATAAATTTAACAAGCATTTATTGTGTGTTGAACGCTCACTTTTCTGGGTTAGTGATTCTCACTTGGTGGCAGTTTCGCCCCCTAGAGGACAATTGGCAACGTCTGGAGACAGTTTTGGTTGTCACATGGATGCTTCTGCCTGGGTAGAGGCCCAAGACACTACTCAGCATCCTACAGTGCAATGGATGGCAGCCTCCCCACCCACCCCAGTCTCCTACAGAAACAGTTATCCAGCCCAAATGTCAGTAGTGCCCAAACTGAAAAAAATACAAAAAATTAGCTGGGCTTGGTGGCGGGTGCCTGTAGTCCCAGTTACTCAGGAGGCTGAGGCAGGAGAAT
>NW_012102088.1:351742-354610 GCF_000951045.1 Mandrillus leucophaeus | reverse complement strand
GTGGTGCAATCTTGGCTCACCTCAAACTCTGCCTCCCGGGTTCATGCCATTCTCCTGCTTCAGCCTCCCGAGTAGCTGGGACTACGGGTGACTACCACCACACTTGGCTAATTTTTTTGTATTTTTAGTAGTGGCAGGGTTTCACCATATTAGCCAGGATGGTCTCGATCTCCTCACCTCATGATCTGCCCACCTCAGCCTCCCAAAGTGCTGGGATTACAAGTGTGAGCCACTGCGCCCAGCCTAATTTTGTATTTTTAGTGGAGATGGAGTTTCACCATGTTGACCAGGCTGGTCTCAAATTCCTCACCTCAAGTGATCCACCCACCTTGACTTCCCACAGTGTTGGGATCACAGGCGTGAGCCACCATGCCTGGTCGAGGAGAGACTTCTGAATCAAGTTAATTTCATCTGTGAGAAAACATGTACTGAGCAGAAAGTCTATGAATGTGAGGCTTTTGTCAATAGTATCCCCTCAAGACAAAACTCCATGAACATGTCTTAAGTGGAAGGGGCTTGAAGCATAATTTTGATTTACTTAATTATAGAAGAAATAACCTTTATCAATTTAATGGAGATGAAAAATCATTTGTTCAGTTATAACTCATCTTAAATGAAGCATGAAAAAATTCATACAAGGCAGAATGTAGTGAATGTGAGGAGCTATTCAGGCAGAAGTTATACCTAATTGGACATCAAATCATACATACTAAAGACAAACTCTGTGGATGCAATGAGTGTGAGAAACCCTTTACTGATTGCCCATCTTGTGCTAGACACATAAGAATCCACACAGGCCGGGCGCGGTGGCTCAAGCCTATAATCCCAGCACTTTGGGAGGCCGAGACAGGCGGATCACGAGGTCAGGAGTTCGAGACCATCCTGGCTAACACGGTGAAACCCCGTCTCTACTAAAAAATACAAAAAACTAGCCGGGTGGTGGTGGGCGCCTGTAGTCCCAGCTACTCGGGAGGCTGAGGCAGGAGAATGGCGTAAAAACCCGGGAGGCGGAGCTTGCAATGAGCTGAGATCCGGCCACTGCACTCCAGCCTGGGCGACACAGCGAGACTCCGTCTCAAAAAAAAAAAAAAAAAAGAATCCACACAGGTGAGGAACCCTAAGAATGCAGTCTCTGCCTGAAAGCCTGAAGCAGAAAAGCACGCCTCCTTATACAAGGGAAAATTCACACTGGGGAGAAACTTTATAATTATAGTCAATGTAGGAAAGGCTTTATTGATAGTTCATCTCTTTTTCAGCATATGAGAACTCATATGGGAGAGAAGCCCTATGAAGGCAATCAATGGGAAGAAGCCGTCAAATGCAGCTCAGCTTCCTTGCAGCATGACAGAACCGATACAGGAAAGAAAACCTGTGATTGTAAAGAATGTGATAAAGCAACAAGAAACAAGACCTCCCAGCTCATCCTACATCAAAAAACTGATTCTGGGGGAAGCCCTGTGAATGTACTGAACGTGGGAAGGCTTTTAGTGTGAGTTTTCCTCCTTAAGGCAACGTACTAGAACTCACACTGAAGAGACACCCGACAAACATAACACATGTGGAAAAGCATTCTGTTGCATGACTGACATTATTCAACACTAGGAAATCCATCGTGGAGAGAAACTGTTATGTCTCTAATGCACATGAGGAAGCCTTCCAAAATAGCTCAGCCGTTACTCGACTTGAGAGAACTCATACTGAAGAGAAGCCCTATACATTTAATAAGTGTGGAAAAGCCTTTGCTTACAGTTCATCCCTTAGTGAATGTGCAAGAACTCATATGGGCAAAAAATGTTGTGAATCAAGCCTTCAAAATTAGCTCAATATTTATTAGAAACTAAAGAGTTCATACTATATGTTAGTAATTTTTTTTTTTTGAGATGGAGTCTTGCTCTTGTCGCCCAGGCTGGAGTGCAATGGCATGATATCAACTCACTGCAACATCTGCCTCCCTGGTTCAAGTGATTCTCCTGCCTCAGCCTCCCAACTGGCTGGATTACAGGTGCCTACCACCATGTCCAGCTAATTTTTGTATTTTTAGTAGAGACAGGGTTTTGCCGTGTTGGCCAGGCTGGTCTTGAATACCTGATCTCAGGTGATCTGCCTGCCTTGGCCTCCCAAAGTGCTGGGATTACAGATGTGAGCCACCACACCCAGCCTATATATTAGTAATCTAATGAGCTTAATAGAACTTGTATATTTTCAAACTCTGTTATATTAGAAATTACTTTCTAGACCTAAAAGCCAACGTATTATTAAAGGTTTATGGAAAAAACTGGCTGGGTGCAGTGGCACACACCTGTAATCCTTGCACTTTGGGAGGCTGTGGTGGGCTGATCACTTGATCCCAGGAGTTCAAGACCAGCCTGGACAACATAGCAAAATCCCATCTCCACAAAAAATACAAAAAATTTAGGCAGACATGGTGGCATGTGCCTGTGGTCCCAAGTACTTGGGAGGTTGAGGTGAGAGGCTCACATGAGCCTGGGAGGTGGAGGTTGCAGTGAGCCATGATCATGCCACTGCACTCCAGCCTGGATGGCACAGCAAGACTGTCTCAAATAAATAAATAAATAAATAAATAAATAAATAAATAAAAGGCCAGGTGTGGTGGCTCATGCCTGTAATCCCAGCACTTTTGGAGGCTGAGGCTAATGGATCACGAGGTCAGGAGATCGAGACCATCCTGGCTAACATGGTGAAACCCTGTCTCTACTAAAAAATACAAAAAATTAGCCAGGCATGGTGGCAGGCACCTGTAGTCCCAGCTACTCGGAAGGCTGAGGCAGGAGAATGGCGTGAACCCAGGAGGCGGAGCTTGCAGTGAGTCAAGATCGCGCCACTGCACTCCAGCCTGGGTGACAGAGC
>NW_012102088.1:349237-351602 GCF_000951045.1 Mandrillus leucophaeus | reverse complement strand
AAAAAATCCAAATAATATATGCAGTTAAATGGTGTATCTCATATTGTATACAACTTACATAAGGTCAATTATGACATCTTTTTAGTCTTTTCTAGCAGTTATATGAGTATCTGCCTTTATTTTTATTAAAACTTTTTTTCAAAGACAGGGTCTCTCTACGTTGGTCAGGCTGGTTTCAAGCTCCTGGGCTCAAGCTATCCTCCTGCCTTGGCCTTCCACAGTGCTGGGGTTACAGGCATGAGCCACCACACCTGACCGATGAATACTTATGTTGATTTTTAAGAAATCAGAAGGAAATGTGTATATTTTTGTAATTATTTATTTAGAACATTACACACAAAGGTGATTCAGTGGAGAAATGCAGATGTTTTGCATTCCTGTTAGCAGTTGTGTGAGTATCTCATTTAAAAATGCCTAATCCAACACAAACTAAAATGCTAATTGCTTTCTTACTACAGTGTCACTTGATGTTATGTAAAAGCAGAATCGAATCTTCATAAGCAGAGATCACGATGAAGCACTGAAGCATACTACACTGACTGATCAGTTTTCTCAATTACATTTCATTCGTTAAAAACGTTAATTGCATTCATGTTCTAGATATTTATTTTAAATGCCGTTTGGGGTCATAAGTTGAAATGACCATAAAAGTCATTTCACAGGTCATCCTTCAGAGTTGTCATCTTCTGTATCTATATCATTTTATTCAAGCACAACAGGAATTTTTAATATTCATTTTACGTTTTATTTATTTATTTATTTATTGAGACAGAGTCTCCCTCTGTTGCTCAGGCTGGAGTGCGGTGGCGCGATCTCGGCTCACTGCAACCTCCACCTCTCAAGTTGAAGCGATTCTCCTGTCTCAGCCTCCCGAGTAGCTGGGAGTATGGGCATGCATCACCACGCCAGGCTGATTTTTGTATTTTTAGTAGAGATGGGGTTTCATCTTGTGGATCAGGCTGGTCTCGAACTAACCTCAGGTGATCCACCCGCCTCAGCCTCCCAAAGTGAGTATTGTTTTTTTTTTGAGTGATATTCAGAACAATGAACACTAGTTCATGGTCACGGAACTTCCTTACTAAGTTATCTTTTCCGTCTCATCTGCATTGCTTTTCTCTTCTTTTTCCCTCCCTACATCTGCAGTGTCATCTCAGGAACTGCCACGTTTCTGCCTCGGCACTGAGGCTCTAAGAAGAAAGCTAATATATGTCAGGTTCAGGGGAATCATTTCATGAGCTATACTGATGTGTTTAAAGTTTTACTCTGACTTATAAAAAATTGTAAAAGTAAGTAAGAGTCATTCGTTTTAGTGAATAAATACTTTTCTAGGGACAATTTCTTTGGCAAGAATGCTTCTAAAACTTGCTTTTTTTGAGACAGGGTCTCACTCTGTCACCCAGGCTGGTGGGTAGTAGTGCAATCATGCTCACTGCAGCCCTGACTCCTGGGCTCAAGTGATCCTCTCACTACAGTCGCTCAAGCAGCTGGGGCTACAGACACACACCCACACCCAGCTGTCATAGAGCTGTCAATCAAAGCATGTGCTTGCTGAAACTCCTAGATACTGCTGTTCTTTCTGCCCAAACTGTGCACTCATTGGTCAGTCAGTATAAGTAATAATAACACTGAACACTTACATAGTTGTCAGCCTATTCTAAGTACTTTACATAAGCTGAGTTAATTTATTAAATCCTTCTAAGACTACATGAAATAGATTTAATGCTTAAGCCATTTTTTATATATATATACTTTTTTTTTTTTTTGAGACAGAGTTTCACTCTTGTTGCCCAGGCTGGAGCACAACGGTGCCCTCTGGCTCACTGAAACCCCCACCTCCCGGGTTCAAGCAATTCTCCTGCCTCAGCCTCCCAAGTAGCTGGGATTACAGGTGCATACCACTGCACCTGGCTAATTTTTTGTATTATAGTAGAGACAGGGTTTTACCATGTTGGCCAGGCTGGCCTTGAACTCCTGACCTCAGGTGATCCACCTGCCTCATTCTCCCAAAGTGTTGGGATTACAGGCGTGAGCCACTGCGCCTGGCCTCATTTTAAATTTGATATATGAGAACATTAAGTAATTTACCCTCAGTCACCAAGATTGGAACACAGGCAGTCTGAACAAGACAAGATTCTTATCCTTGTGGCACTCTTTAAAAGATTATTTTAATTCATGCAGAAACATGCTATGTTCATGGATGAGTGACTCTAAGACTGTAAAGGCTGAAGTTCTTTCAAAATAATTCACAGAGCTGTGAATTTACCCCAGGACTTTGTTTTTACCCAGAGCTTGACCCCCAGAAGCTTCCTGTGGGCAAAGGAGGTCAAGTTCAAGTTAGGTCAAGGTCTCTGGTGGGATGGCCACT
>NW_012102088.1:344872-347407 GCF_000951045.1 Mandrillus leucophaeus | reverse complement strand
ACCTGCGTAGGGCACTTACCATGAATGCAGCTTGCAGGATGGGAAGTTGCTCTGGGTGTTGTGAGTGAGTGAATGTGAAGGCCTGGGACATTGCTGTAGACTTTATAACACTCTACGCTTAGGCCACACTGAAGTTATATTTTAAAAATACAGTAATTGTGCTATGATGTTACTTTGGCTACCGCATCACTGGGCGGTAAGGGCTTTTCCAGCTCCATTATGATCTGACGGGACCACCATCATGTATGCGGCTCATTGTTGACCAAAACATGGCTACGCGGCGCATGACTGTACTAGAAACTACTCAAGTAATAGCAGTGATGAATTTGAGAGAAAAGATAAAATAAAAATAAAGTATCTTTGAAAATTGCTCAGAGTAGATTTTATGTTCTCACCACAAAGAAAAGCTATGTAGAAATTACATGGCTACATTTCACCCTTCTACAATGTATATGAATATGGAAACATCATGTTGCATGCCATAAATATATACAACTTTTGCTTGTCAATTTTAAAATAAATAAAGATCTAAAAACCGAGAAAGGCCGGGCGCAGTGGTTCATGCCTGTAATCCCAGCACTTTGGGAGGCCGAGCTGGGCGGATCACCTGAGGTCAGGAGCTCCAGACCAGCCTGACCTCGAACATGGTGAAACCCCGTCTCTAGTAAAAATACAAAAATTAGCTGGGCGTGGTGAAGGCCCCTATAATCCCAGCTGCTTGGGAGGCTGAGGCAGGAGAATGGCTTGAACCCAGGAGGCAGAGGTTGCAGTGAGCCGAGATGGCGCCACTGCTCTCCAGCCTGGCGACAGCAAAACTACAACACGACACAAAACAAAACACAAAACAACCCCTCAAAACCAAAAACAACAACAAAAGGCCCCAAACTACTGTATGACTTGGCTTCCACCGCCACCTAATGGCAGCAGGTAGCAACTGCTCCAGAAACTCAGGCTCACTCCTGCAAGGCAGATAATGAAATCGTGGAAGGAGGCATTTGTGCAGTCACTGTTCTCCCATAAATCACACGGACATTAATGGCTTAGTAAAATGCAAATGTCCTGATGGGCTTTTAAACTCACCTCCCTATGTGGATGACTTTAGTATTTCTCCGCATAAGGGGAGAAATCATTATTATTTAGAGTGGGGTGGTGGAAGGGATCTCAACCAGAGGTGGTTCTTTCCCTAACCAGTGGAACTTTGGCAATGTCTGGAGGCACTTTGGTCACAGCTGGGTGAGGGGTTGCTCCTGGCCTCTAGTTGGTGAGACCAGAGATGCCGCTCAACACCCTACAATGCACAGGACAGAATCCCCCCACCCCCACCCCACCACAACCAGCAAAGAATCCTCCAACCCCAAATGCTGAGGGTACCAGAGCTGGGTAGCCCTGATTTAGAGTGACAGTGGAGGGAAGGAGCACTGGTGAGCTCACAAGCACCCCGACAGGACGCCGGCTCTGCTCCATATTCAAGTCCAGCTTTGACAGTTTCAGGAGCTGGGAGGAGTTTGAATCTTGCTGTGGGCACATCAAATGATCCCTGGGTGAGGAGAGGCAGTTTGGGGCAGGGGTGAGGATATTTAGAACTTTCCGCAGCCCGGGAGGTGACGGCGGTGGCTTGGTTTTCAGTGGCAGCAGAGGAGATGGGGGGAAATGGGCAGGTTGATCAGTGTCAAACGGCAGGATGTGGTGACCGATGGGAGGGGTGACGAGAAGGGCGTCATTGGCCTCTGGTCAGTGTAACCAGGTGGATAATGGTGCCATTGGGGGAGATGGGCAACTCTGGAAGGTGAGCAGGTGAGGGGAAGATGTCGTAAGCTTCGTTTGGGACAGGTTGAGGCATCTCCCACAAAACATTAAGTAATTAGCTTGTTACAGGCTCAATTTTGTCCCCACAAATTCATGTTGAAGTCTTAACTCCCAGCACCTAGAAATGTGACTGTATTTGGTAATAGGGTCTTTAGACAGGCAATTAAGGCAAGCCAAGGCCATTAGGGTAGACCCTAATCCAATATGACTGATTTTTTTTTTTTTTTTGAGATGGAGTCTCATTCTTGTCGCCCAGGCACTGGAGGGCAATGGTGTGATCTCAGCTCACCGCAACCTCCGCCTCCCCAGTTCAAGCGATTTTCTTGCCTCAGCCTCCCAAGTAGCTGGAATTACAGGCATGGGCCACCACACCTGGCTAATTTTTGTATTTTTAGTAGAGACGGGGTTTTGCCATGTTAGCCAAGCTGGTCTTGAACTCCTGACCTCAGGTGATCCACCTGCCTCGGTCCCCCAAAGTGCTGGGATTACAGGCATGAGCCACTGTGCCCGGCTGATGTTCTTACAAGAGGAGTTTACAGCACACACACACAGAGGGAAGAACACATGAGGACACAAAGAGAAGACACCATCCACAAGCCAAGGAGAGACACCATCGCAAAATATGGTCCATCCACACAACGGAATATTATTTATCCTTAAATAGGAAGGAAACTCTGATACATGCCCAACATGGCTGAACTTTAAGGCATTATGCTAAGCGAAATAAGC
>NW_012102088.1:340567-341929 GCF_000951045.1 Mandrillus leucophaeus | reverse complement strand
GTATTCATTTTCTATTGCTGAATAGCAAATTGCCACAAACTTAGCATCTTAAAACCACACTCGTTTATTTGCCCACAGTTCTGTAGGTCATAAGTCTAGACAAAATTGGTTGTGCTGTCTGCTCCAATTCTCCCAAAGTGGAAATCAAGACATCAGCCAGGGCTGAATTCTCATCAGGAGCTCAGAGTCCTCTTCCAAGTTCATCCAGCTTGTTGGAAGAATTTGATCCTTTGCAGGCTGTTGGGCAAAGATAACTCAACTTCTAGAAGCTACTCTCTGCATGGCCTCCTTGGTTTTCAAAGTTAGTAACAGCAAATTTCTCATGTGTCAAATTCAAATCCCCCTTCATGCTTCATGCTTCATGTCTCCGGGACTACAGGAAGGGACTCATCCCTTTTATGGGCTAACATGATTAGATCAGGACCACAGACAGAATCCCCCTTTCTTAAAGTCAACTGTGCCCTTTTACACAACTTAATCAGAGGAGTAAACTAAATTATAGTCACAGTCCCAGGAATTTTACCAGGAATCTACACCAGGGGGTGGGATGTATTTTTATTTTTTAATTTTTAAACTTTTTTTGAGATGGAATCTCGCTCTGTCGCCAGGCTAGAGTGCGATGGCACGATCTTGGTTCACTGCAACCTCCGCCTCCTGGGTTCAAGCGATTCTCTTGCCTCAGCCTCCAGAGTAGTTAGGATTACAGGCAAGCACCACCACACCTGGCTAATTTTGTGTTTTTAGTGGAGATGGGGTTTCAGCATGTTGGCCAGGCTGGTTTCAAACTCCCGACCTTAGGTGATCCACCTGCCTTGGCCTCCCAAAGTGTTGGGATTACAGGCGGACCTGTATTTGTGGACCTAAACACGGGAAAGGTGTAGTAGTGTGGGGCGCCGTGGCTCATGCCTGTAATCCTAGCACTTTGGGAAGCTGAGGTGAAGAGATTCCTTGAGCCCAGGAGCTGCAGACCAGGCAGGGGGCATGGAGAAACCCCATCTCTGCACACACACACACACCCCAACATCCCCCACCCCCCGCCAACATTAGCCTGGCGTGGCAGTGCATGCCTGTAGTCCCAGCTACTTACTCCAGAGACTGAGGTGGGAGAATCGATTGAGCCCGAGAGGTCGAGGCTGCAGTGAGCTGTGATTGTGCCACTGCACTCCAGCTTGGGGGTCAGAGTGATATCCTGTCTCAAAAAAAAATACAAAAATTAGCCGGGCGTGGCAGTGCATGCCTGTAGTCCCAGCTACACAGGAGGCTGAGGCAGGAGAATTGCTTGAACCTGAGAGGCAGAGGTTGCAGTGAGCCAAGATTGCACACCACTGAACTACAGCCTGTGGGACAGAGCGATACTCCATC
>NW_012102088.1:336260-337622 GCF_000951045.1 Mandrillus leucophaeus | reverse complement strand
GGAGAAAGAAAAGGTGTTTTTGTTTTGTTTTGCTTTTTGAGATGAAGTCTCGCTCTGTCATCCAGGCTGCAGTGCAATGGTGCAATCTCAGCTCACTGCAACCTTTGCCTCCCAGGTTCAAGCGATTCTCCTGCCTCCGCCTTCCGAGCAGCTGGGATTACAGGCATCCGCCACCACGCCCAGCTGATTTTTGTATTTTTAGTAGAAACGTGGGTTTCAGCATGTTGGCCAGGCTGTCCTCAAACTCCTGACCTCTGGTGATCCATCCGCCTTGGCCTCCCAAAGTGCTGGGATTACAGGCGTGAGCCACTGCGCCCAGTCAAGAAAAGTTTTTTTATCATTAAGAACGTAAAGTTAAGTTTCTATGGCCAATTTTGTTTCTGCAGAGCAAATTCAGGCCACTATCCCCAACTCAGCTGAATGTATAAACCAGGAGGCATTCAAGCTACATCTCAGAGAACAAGTTCTCAAGTTTTTCTTTTTCTTTTTTTGTTTCTGAATGGTGTTTCCCCTTGCAGAGTAGGACTAACTCATGGGCAGTAGGTCCGGAGTCTGCCCCACGTTCTTCTGTTGAAAACAAGGAACACAGGCTGGGCATGGTGGCTCACAGCTCTAATCACAGCACTTTGGGAGGCCGAGGCAGGAGGATTGCTTGAGCCCAGGAGTTTGAGATCAGCCTGGGCAACAAAGCAAGACCCTGTCTCTAAAAAATATTTTTAAAAAACTAGCCAGGTGTGGTGCTGCACACCTGTAGTTTCAGCTATTCAGGAGGCTGAAGTGGGAGGATTGCCAGAGCCCGGAAGATCAAGGCTGCAGTGAACTGTGATCATTCCACTGCACTCCATCCTGGGTGACAAAGCAAGATTCTCTCCAAAAAACAAGGGACATGACACATATTTCAAAACATCATGTTTTACACAATACATATATACAATGCTTACTTGTCTATTAAAAATATATGTTTTTTTTTGAGACAGAATCTTGCTCTGTTGCCCAGGCTGGAGTGCAGTGGCACAATCTTGGTTCACTGCAACCTCCTAGGTTCAAGCGATTCTCCTGCCTCAGCCTCCCGAGTAGCTGGGATTACAGGCACCTGCCCGTGCACCTGGCTGATTTTTGTATTTTTAGTAGAGATGTGGTTTCACCACATTGGCCAAGCTGGTCTCGAACTCCTGACCTCAGGTGATCTGCCCTCCTCGGCCTCCCAAAGTGCTGGGATTACAGGCGTGAACCACCGCGCCCAGCCTAAAAATAACTAATTTTTAAAAAGAAAACAAGGGACATGAAGGCAGGAGCAGGTTGGAGATAAGAGAAGATGGTTTGATTTAGCCGACAGCTTGGCAGAAGGAGAGCCTGTGGTTA
>NW_012102088.1:327965-334640 GCF_000951045.1 Mandrillus leucophaeus | reverse complement strand
CAGCTGTGGCTCCGGGTTTATCGCAAACCGTTTTTCTCAGCGGGTGAACTTAGGGAGGGAGGGAGGCAGGAGAGCAAATTCCCCTCACTGCCCGTGTATCGGTTTTATTTTACCTTAATGGTAGTCAGTGCTGCAGCAGCCCAGAGCCCGGGCTCCCAAATTAGGGTTCACAGGCTGGCTCCAACCCAAACCAGCATGTGTGTGTCCCTGCCGTGAGGCGTTTTATGTATTTATTGTGTATTTGTTTTTCTATTGAGACAGGCTCTCACTCTGTGGCTCAGGCTGGAGTACGGTGGCACTATCCTGGCTCACTGCAGCCTCCCCAGCTTGAGCAATCCTCCTGCCTCAGCCTCCCAAGTAGCTGGGACCACAGGCCCGCACCACCATACCCAGCTAATTTTTGTATTTTTTTTTTTTGTAGAGAAGCGTTTTTACCATGATGCCCAGGCTGGTCTTGAACTCCTGGGCTCAAGTGATCTGCCCACCTCTGCCTCCCAAAATGCTGGGATTATAGATAGGCATGAACCACCACACTTAGCAATTATTTATTTTTATTTTTACATTTTTTTAGAGTCAGGGTCTCTCGCTCGTTGCCCAGTCTGGAGTGCAATGGCACAATCACTGGCTCACTGTAACCTCCGCCTCTTGGGTTCAAGCAATTCTCGTAGCTGGGACTACAGGTGCTTACCACCACGCCTGGCTAATTTTTGTATTTTTTGGTAGAGACGGGGTTTTGCCATGTTGGCCAGGCTGGTCTTGAACTCCTGACCTCAAGTGATCCATCTGCCTCAGCCTCTGAAAGTGCTGGGCTTACAGGCGTGCGCCACGGTGCCTGGCCAGTTCATTAATACTGAAACAAATCATATTCATGTAAGATGCTACTAACAGGGGAAGCCGGTGCAGGAACAAGGAGAACCTTCTAGTGTCTTTGCAACTTTTCTCCAAATCTAAGTCGATTCTCAAATAAAAGTTGATTCTTTTCTGTTGTTTATCTGAAATCCACATTTAATGGGGCAACCTGTATTTTTATTTATTAAATTGGGCAACGCCAGTGCAGAGCTAAGGGAGACAGGTGGATTCTCTAACCCAGACACGCGATTTTGAGCCATCAGCGTTTGTGATCCAAGCCGGGAGCCAGCATGAGATCCCGAGTGAGGGAGAGTGACGCAGACCCCGGTGTCTGGAGGCGGAGATGCAGGGAGGCGAGTGGGAGCTGTCTGAGCAGTGGCTGAGGGTGTTCACTGCTGGGCAACTTAGGCTCTCCTCCTCTGTAAAATGGACACTAGAATCATGCCTGCCTCGCGGGTTTTTGGGAAATGCGATGCCTTTGATTGATCATTTATTGCTGCATCGGGTGCACAGGGCACAGACAGAGTTAACTGACTCCTGAGTTCTTCCCATCCAATCTCTTCATGGATGTGTGTCCACATATACACATACAGACATGTGCCCAGGGAGACATAAATAGAATGTATGATGCAAATCTATATTCATAATTATAATTTAATGTTCAAATATATTCATACACTTATATAAAGTATAGATGCACAGTTAATTAATTATGTATTTAAATATATCTTTATATAATTTTATCAATACAGCTTTTTTTTTTTTTCCGAGACAGGGTCTGGCTCTGTCCCCCAGGCTGGAGTGCAGTGGTGCGATCTCGGCTCACTGCAGCCTCTGCCTCCCGGGTTCATGCCATTCTCTTGCCTCAGCCTCCCGAATAGCTGGGACTACAGGTGCCTGCCACCACGCCTGGCTAGTTTTTTGTATTTTTAGTAGAGATGGGGTTTCACTGTGTTAGCCAGGATGGTCTCGATCTCCTGACCTCGTGATCCTCCCACCTTGGCCTCCCAAAGTGCTGGGATTACAGGCATGAGCCACCACGTGCCCAGCCTGTTTTTTTTTTTTTTTTTTTTTGAGACAGGGTCTCATTCTGTCACCCAGGCTGGAGTGCAGTGGGCAATCACGGCTCACTACAACCTTCACTTCATGGGCTCCAGTGATCCTCTCACCTTAGCCTCCCGAGTAGCTGGGACTACAGGTGTGTGCCACCACACCTGGCTACTTTTTGTATTTTTTGTAGAGACGGGGTCTTGCTGTGTCGGCCAGGCTGCTCTCAAACTCCTGTGCTCAAACCTTCCACCCTCCTCAGCCTCCCGAAGTGCTGAGATTACAGGCATGATCCACCATGCCCAGTACATTTTTACATATAATACATTTAATGTCTTTTTATATTTAATACATAAGTTACATAATATATAATGTTTAAATTTATAATTTATAAATTTAATTTATATAATTGTAATACATCTCTATATTTTTTAAGAAGAGAGTACAAATTAGGTAATGTGAAATGTTTTGTTCCTTTATTGACTATGTCAGGAAACAGGATTTCACAGTAATTCCACTGAGCCCTTATTGTGTGCCAGACTCTACGCTAAAAACTTGTAAAGACACGAAACCTGCAGATTATAAAATTAAATGTTGTCAGCTCTCAAAATTTGACTGAAAATTGTGGAGGATCGAATCCAGGAATAATCTGTGAAACAGATGGCTATTTAGAGAAATGTGATTTTAAACAGACGTCTCTGCAACACTGTCCACATTGTTTAGTGTCTAAGAGAAAAACCTTCCCATCCTTAATTACATGGTGATGTATATAATTCTTGGAATTCCTCCTGGCCTTTAGCTTGGTGGAAAATTCCGTTGCGGACTCGAGAGCTGAGGTTTCATCTGGCCGCTGGAGAGATGGTAAACATCCCAGCTGCTCTTTCTCCTTGAGCACAAGCTCTCTGTACTTGTATTCTTTCCACGTCGCCTCTCACCAATTCCTCTCCTGCTCCTTCTCCTTTCCCAGTGCCCCCATCACATACCCTGCAGATGGTTACAGGAACCACCTCAATTTCTCTCTCTTGCCTTTCAGGCTGGCCCGTCTCATCAAATGTTGTCAAGGTCCATTTAGTTGTTTGAGACAAAAACCTACAAGTAATTCTTCACGTACTTCCCTCTCTGCAAGTCCCGTGGAGTCAACTTTATCTTCCCCTGTTGCCTACATATATCTCAAAAATATGGTGTACATATTTATATTTATCTGCCCAAGACCAGATCACTGTTAACTTAGGCCTGTGTCATCAGTCAGGGTTCTCTAGAGAAACAGAACCAATAGGTTCTCTCTCTCTCTCTCTCTCAGAGAGACAGGGCTCAAAAACATGGTCTACATACTTATCTCTCTTTCTGAATAGGTTTTCTGTCTATATTAATGGTGACCTGGCAAGCGAGCCTCACCAAGGATGTTGGTCTCCCTTGGAGAAGGAAATGTACATGTCTCTATATATCTATATCTATAGAAAGATAATTATCCATCTATCCATCTATCAACATTTATTTTAAGAAATTGGCTCTTGTGGGCCAGGTGTGGTAGCTCATGCCTGTAATCCCAGCACTTTGGGAGGCCGAGGCAGGCGGATCACGAGGTCAGGAGATCGAGACCATCCTGGCTAACACGGTGAAACTGTCTCTACTAAAAATTCAAAAAATTAGCCAGGCATGGTGGTGGGCACCTGTAGTCCCAGCTACTCGGGAGGCTGAGGCAGGAGAATGGTGTGAACCCAGGAGGTGGAGCTTGCAGTGAGCAGAGATCGCGCCACTGCACTCCAGCCTGGGGGACAGAGTGAGACTCCGTCTCAAAAAAAAAAAAAAAAAAAAACGGGCTCCTGTGATTGTGGGGCTGGTATGTCCAACATCTGTAGAGCAGGCTAGAAGTTCAGTCAGGATTTCTATGTGACTACAGCCTTCAGGCAGAATTTCTTTCTTTCCAGGAAACCGTAGCTTTCACTCTTTCAGCCTTCAGCTGACTGAACGAGGCCCACTACATTGTGGAGGCCACACTCTCTTACTTGATTTACTTGATTTAAGTGATTGTAAATGTGAATCTCATCTGAAAAATACCTTCACAGCGACACCGAGGCTGGGGCTGGACAAAAGAACAGGACACGCTGGTGAACACCTGAAGTCAGGCTTCACAGCCTGAGGCACTGCAGAGACTCCCGATCCACCTCCTCCCACCCTGGAAAACCGGAGCAGGGCTTCCACCCTTGGGATACATCTCCCTTGTATTCCCTAAAAGGACTTTATTTGTTTCAGACAGAGTCTTGTTCTGTTGCCCAGGCTGGGGTGCAGTGGTGCGATCTCGGCTCACTGCAACCTCTGCCTCCTGGGTCCAAGTGATTCTCCTATCTCAGCCTCCCGAGTAGCTGGGACTACAGGTGACCACCACCATGCCCGGCCAATTTTGTATTTTCAGTAGAGACGGAGTTTCACCATGTTACCCAGGCTGGTCTTGAACTCCTGACCTCAGGTGATCCACCCACCTCGGCCTCCCAAAGTGCTGGGATTACAGGTGTGAGCCACCGTCCCCAGCCCCTAAAAGTCCTTTAAAGCAGGGTTCAGCAAACTCTTGCCCACTGGCCAAATCTGATGGCCACCTGATGTCGTAAATATCACAATGTGGGCACACGTCCACAACCATCTGATTGCATCATGTCTATGGCTGCTTTTGGCCTACCCTGGCAGAGGTAAGTAGTTGCAACAAACACCTTAAATGTTTGCTTTGTTACCTTGTACAGGATAAGCTTGCCATTCCCGGTGCAGATTGTGGTTCTTAACGGAAATGTCACTTCCTCTATGGGGCGATTCTGAAAACTCTGGAGGCATCTTTGATTGCCACACAGACTAGGGGTGTGCATGAAGCTCTCAGGATCCCTGGATGCGAGGGCTCTGTAACCTTGAAACCATCTGTCCTGGCCAAGCATCGTGAGTCCTCTGGAACTCATCAGCCTCCTGCTAGACACGGGTGTAAGTGAAAACCCTGCTTCTAATCCGCTACATTATGTTATAATCAGCAATTCACTTTGCATGCACATAGAAAGGATTCTTTGCCAACTTTGATACATGCAGAACTTCTCAAAACTTCGATACTGCAATAGATCAGGAGGAGACATCTCTTTGTTTAGTTCAGGATTTTGGCAAGAGCAGTTCACATGGTAAAAATCACAACACGTGCGACCAGCCTGCCGGTGGGTGTTGGAGTCATTGACCTCATGCCTGTAACAGACGGATCACGTGTCACATTCACAGTGATCCTACATGCAGATAAAAAATATATGCACGTGTGTCCCCACGTACACGTAAACTAATTCTAAAGCATGTAAGAATGTATGTGTGCATATACGTATAGTGTATGTGCAGTGTATGTTTCCACTTGCAGGAAGTCCTGGAACAGACAGAGCAATCAATGACGACAGAAATCAGAAAAACGTTGCATCTGGGGCTGAGGGAGCACAGGGCTACAGCACGGGGAGGGGTAGGTGGAAATTGGTGGTGTGCCGGAATGTTCTGTATCCTTATCAACTGGTCGTGACACAGGTGTATAAAATGTAAAAAATCAACACTGTGGATTTGAGATCACTAGTCCTCAAAAGAGTATCTGTGACACAGAACACATAAATACATGGAAAATACATTCATGCCAGGGAAAATTACACAACAATGAAGCAAACGGTCCCAACAACGTGGAACAATCCCACAGGCACACACGCTCACGTGCGTCAATTTATTTTTTTTTGTTTTGAGATGGAGTTTCACTCTTGTTGCCCAGGCTGGAGTGCAGTGGCACGATCTCTGCTCACTGCAACCTCTGCCTCCCGGGTTCAAGCAATTCTCCCGCCTCAGCCTCCCGAGTAGCTGGGATTACAGGCGTCCACCACCACGCCTGGCTAATTTTGTATTTTTAATAGAGACAGGGTTTCTCCATATTGGTCAGGCTGGTCTCGAACTCCCGACCTCAGGTGACCTGCCTGCCTTGGCCTCCCAAGGCCAGGTGACTCACCGCGCCCGGCCACATGCATCGATTTCACAAACATGATTGTGAGCGCAAGGCACCTGGGCTCAACAGAGTACACGCCGCGCGATTTTGTTGCTGGAGAAAGGGGTCTTGGTCCAGACCCCAAGAAAGGGTTCGTGGATCTGTTATGGGAAGGAGTTCAAGGTGAACCTCAAGAATGCAGTGAGCAGAGACTGTTTATTGCAAGCTGCTCAGTTACAGGGCAGGGCGTCCTCAGAAAACAAGAGAAGGAGCTTGCCGTCTTGGTTTTAAACTCTTATGTAGGAGCCTTGTCTAAAGGCTGAGCTATGTCTGCATGCGGGTGGGCTGACAGCGGGACAAAATGTTTTATTAAATACTTTGCTGATGGAAAGAAAGCTATCCTTGGCATTTTAGTGTGAAAGTGCATCAAAACATAACTATAATCATCTTTTTTTTTTAAAGCCCAGGTCTCACCATTTAATCATCTTAAAAGCAAATACTGTTATGTGATATCAGGACATCTGGACATTTTGTTGTGGTAGACGTTTGTCTTGCAGGTGTTATTAAGCTGCTAGCTGCTCCCTTATAGCTGTAAACATGTGAGGACTGTGGCGCATGACTGGCAAGGAAGGTACCTTGCTAGTTTTAAGGTGGAGTTGATTTTAAAATGGTGTCACCCTGGCTCTCCTGTGCTCCTGTTTCCCTAACAATCAATCTTTCTTTTCTTTCTTTCTCTCTCTTTTTCTTTCTTTCTTTCTTTCTTTCTTTCTTTCTTTCTTTCTTTCTTTCTTTCTTTCTTTCTTTCT
>NW_012102088.1:325331-327915 GCF_000951045.1 Mandrillus leucophaeus | reverse complement strand
CCTTCCTTCCTTCCTTCCTTCCTTCCTCCCTCCCTCCCTCCCTCCTTCCTTTTTTTTCCCTTTCTTTGTTGTTGTCTTGTTGTTGTTGTTGTTGTTGTTGTTTTTGAGACAGAGTCCTCACTCTGTCACCCAGGCTGGAGTGCAGTGGCATGATCTCTGCTCACTGCAACCTCCGCCTCCCAGGTTCAAGTGATTCTCCTGCCTCAGCCTCCTGAGTAGCTGGGATTACAGGCACACACAACGATGCTTGGCTAATTTTTTTTTTTTTTTGTACTTTTTGGTAGAGACAGGTTTCACCATGTTGGCTAGGCTAGTCTCCAACTCCTGACCTCAGGTGATCCACCCACCTGGGCCACCCAAAGTGCATGGATTACAGGTGTGAACCACTGCACCTGGCCTGTATTTCAGAACACCTATCTGTGTGGGTTTTTGTCATTCTCTTTTAATTCTTCAGCCTGTATTCATTCTGCTAGGAGTTATGACATAAACTCTCTCTGAAGACAAACGCCTTAAGTTTATTCTCCATGGCCTTCTGCACAAACTCTTCCCTCTAAACTGCCACCATCTATGGAGGACCGTGATATTTTAGAGCCAGAATGGGCATGCTTTTGGAAAAAAGTAATCTGTGAAAAGGCCCATAATCATTAGAAGAAAACATTGACAGTTTATGCAGTTTCATGGAAGAGAAAAAAGAAACAAACATTAGCTCATAAGCTGCGCGTTCCACAGACCATCTGCTTGTTTTTTTGCCGTGCGCAATTATTGAGAATCTCTCCAGCCATCAAACGTTCAACTGGGAAGCACCTGTCCTGAGATTTTTGAGTTGGGATGAATCATCGCGGCGTCTTGCAATTCACAGCAGTTCATTTCTGAATAGAAATGAACTCCACCGGCCACTTGCCCCCACTCCGCCGGTCTCAGAAGTAATGTAAACTGGGTCCTGGGTGATGGTTGAGTCTTCGGTTTCATTCATTTCCTCCTAGTTCCTCCAGGTGTTTGGGGTTCCCAGGTGCCAGAAAACAGGGGCCCCATGTCTTTTGAAGTGAGAATAAGAGGGCCCCATGCATTTGTGTTTTTTTGAGGGGGGAGATACTTGAGTCTTTTACAGACCAGTTTTTATTCGTCATAGCAGGTTTTTGAAATTGTGCTCAAGCGCCTAACATCGTCCCTGGCACATAACACGCTCTCTGTCAACTTGTGTTGAAGGAGGAATGAGGCGCGGCTGAAAGGTGGGCATAGGTGCTGGGGGAGTCACAGGCGTCTGTGGCAGCTGCTCCACGGAGAACTCGGGATTTCTATTTTTTTTTTTTTTTTTTTTTTTTGAGCCAGCAGCTGCTTGCATGCCCAGGTCCTTTTTTGTTCTTCTACGAAAACCCCATTTGAGGAGACCTTGAACGAACCCTAAAGGCTTGAGTGAACTGGGAACACGGGGTGGGGTGGGAATCGCAGAATTCAATCCTTCCCCTCGTCCCACCACCCTCAGCCCAGCCTATTCCAACATCAACTACTCCTCCTTCCTTTCAGGGGGCTCAAGGGATGTTTGCGACCAAGACTGTTGCTATGGAAACCACTGCAGTGTGGGGGACGGGACGGGGCAAGCAAGGCTTGCAGGCTGGAATTTTCCATGCCCTTGAGCACACGATGAGTGGATGTGAAAGCCCTGTGTGGGCACAGAGCAGGCGTTCAATAAACACCTGTATTTATTATTTGGGAAGAGATGGAGAGGCACAATCTGATCTTTGGTCATTGCTTTCCCCTCTGACGTCTCGGTCCACTCTTCTGCAGTGGGTATGATCACCATCCCTAGCTAGCAGGGCTGTTGGGAGGATCCCAGGACTCCCTGCCTGCCTGCCTGGGGTCTACCACCAAGGTGGTCACCTGGTTCAGACGGGGGCTTGTCGAAATGTCAATTCCTGGCTACGACCTGGACGTCCAGAAAGAAAATATTTTGTGCAAAGTATTCCATTCACTGTCACAATCTGCCACTCTTTTTCTTTTTACCCTGATATATTTTTTTCTTAGTAGTTTTTAGAGCTGTGCTTTCCGATGTCAAAAGACAAAACTACAGAAAATTTTGTTCTGCATGATACTATCTATGCACAAGTAGAGTATGGTAAAATACGTATGCACATGTGTGTGTCTCTATCCCTATCTCTATCCTTTCAACCTAAAAGGAAGAAGATGAGGCAAAATTAATTTCAGAGTTTATTTGGGCCAAGCTTGAGGATTACAGCTTAAGAGCACAGATTTGACTTCCCCTGATTACACACTCAGATTAGCAGCAGTTACAAGTGAATTTTAATTTTTATTATTTATTTATTTTGAGACTGAGTCTTGCTCTGTTGCCTCGACTCACTGCAACCTCTGCCTCCTGGGTTCGAGGAATTCTCCTGTCTCAGCCTCCCAAGCAGCTGGGACTGCAGGTGCATGCTGCCATGCTGGCTAATTTTTGAATTTTTAGTAGAGATGGGTACTACCATATTGGTAAGGCTGGTCTGGAACTCAACCTCAAATGATCCACCTGCCTCAACCTCCCAAAGTGCTGGGATTATAGACATGAGCCACCGCACCTAGCCACAAGTGG
>NW_012102088.1:319618-325234 GCF_000951045.1 Mandrillus leucophaeus | reverse complement strand
CCTCCTGAGTTCAAGTGATTCTCCTGCCTCAGCCTCCCGAGTAGCTGGGACTACAGGTGCCCGCCACTATGCCCAGCTGATTTTTGTATTTTTAGTACAGACAAGGTTTCACCATGTTGGCCAGGCTGGTCTCGAACTCCTGACGTCAGGTTGATCCACCCATCTGAGCCTCCCAAAGTGCTGGGATTACAGTCATGAGCCACCATGCCCGGCCAAGATACAGCCTTCAAATTATTTTTACCTGTTTCTTTTTTACTTTATTAACATAGATACCAGAAAACTTTAAATATGTGTGGCTCATATAACATTTCTTTATTTCTCCCTGCTTTAGACTGTTATAAATGTGATATACACATACCAGGGATTCACAGACTCGGCACTATTGGCACGTGGGGCTGGGTGACTCTTGGTAACGGCTCTGCGCTGTGCATTTGTGGGATGTTGAGCAGCTACCCTGGCTTCTACCCATGAAATGCGAGTGTCAATGCCTCCCACCCAATTGTGACAACCAAAAATGCCTCCAGGCATTGCCAAATGTCCCCTGGGGCACAAAATCACTCCCAATCTAGAATCATTGAAATGTATATGTACATGAAGAAGATATGTTGATGAAATGAAAAACCATGAACTCTAAGTATTTTGACTCTTACCGAGAACCATCCCGTGTGAGCTCCCTGTTGCGTGCTCACCCGTGTTTCCCTCTCAGTCCTCATAATGACCCTACAGGGTGGACATTATTGTTATGCCCATTTTACAGACGAGGAAACTGAGGCACGGGGTGGTTACGTGACTGGCCCTGAGACGCACTGCTAATGGGTGGCCCAGCGCAGACCCAAATCCAGGCCGTGTCACCGGTGTAAGAGAGGCGAGCGTGTGCCCAGCACCTACAGACCCACAGTGAGAACCCAGATCTCCACTGAGTGCCCCATCCCTGACCTGAAGCCTGAGTCCTCCCTTCGGGGAGGAAGGTGAAGAAGTGGGTAGGAGTCAGGATTAATTTTACCTCCCTTGGTGACCAAAAGAAACCAGAAAATAGGCTCCATTCCAACCCCCTCCTGTGAAATTATGATAGAACACCACGCAGAGCACGGTGGCTCACATCTGCAATCCCAGCACTTTCGGAGGCTGAGGCGGGTGGATCACTTGAGGTCAGGAGTTCGAGACTAGCCTGGCCAACACGATGAAACCCCATCTCTACTAAAAACAAAAAAATTAGCCAGGCATGGTGGCAGGCGCCTGTAATCCCAGCTACAGGTGGGAGAACAGCTTGAACCCAGGAGGTGGAGGCTGTAGTGAGCCGAGATTGAGACCCTGTACTCCAGCTGGGGAGACAGAGCAAGACTCCATCCCAAAAAAAAAAAAAAAAAAAAAGGATTTCAGGCCCGGACAAGTTATTTGGAGAAAATAAGAGAGAAATGACTGGCGTGAGGACACACGGGAAAGACTCCAGAAATGTTTTTCTAAGGTGTCGCCCGGGAGCCGCGTGTTTAATCCGCCTTGCGGGTGATTCTGCAGTGAGGGTGGGGGCTTAGGGCCGCCTTGGCAAACCCTGCCTTGGACCCAGCCTGGGTTAGCCCCTAGGCCCATGGAGGGTTCAGGGTGGAGGAGAAGAGGCCTCCCCCAGCCCCTCTTCTGCGTACTCAGCCCCCAAGTCTTTACGGAGCCCCCGCGGTGAGGCCTGGGATCTGAACCCGCAGGCATGCACAGGCTAAGCCCTGAGCCTAGAAAAGTCCAGGCCCCGCATCCCTCCCGCACTGGCGCAGCCCCTCCGCTGCCCCGCGGTTTCCATGGCAACAGCTGTCGCCAGGTGAGATCTCTGAGGGGGCTGAGCCTCCCAGGAACCAGGTGGGAATGGGGTGGGGGGTGGGCGCATTCGTGGTCCACTCACGACTTTGATGCAGTTAAAATGCATCCTCAGACAGGGGTCTTTATGGAACAGAGCAGGGAAACAGGCCTATGCGGGGTGGGGGCGGGGGGTCTCTGCAGCCTCTGGTAGAAACCTCAGCTCGCCAGAAACGACCGGTGACAGAAATGATATCTGTCCTCCCTTTTATTCCTTCGTTCATTAAACCATTTAACTTTTGCACAAAGATCAATTCGATCACTATAGATGATTCACATAGGTAGTTTTATGAATATATTAATGCTATATCTATTTCGAGCCGCTGGCATTGTTCTAGGGAGACAGTACTGATGAAGTAAACACCTGCAGTGCCTCTTTAATAGGGTTGGCTTAGATGGGGCTGCCGCACAAAACACCCGGGGAGCCCCCATAGGTAATAGGATGACAGGCTTTGATAAGTTCTGCGGAGAGAAGTAAAGCAACCCATATTGTTTTGGATTTGATTTCCTTCATTTTGAAGTGGTGACACATTCGCAGAGTCAAAATTACATTTTAAGATGTGATTTTCACTCTGCGACTGAAATAATTTTGGGGGGAAACATTGTGTAATGAAAATTAAACATCATGCCCTCACTGCAAGGCAGCCGACACCCCTCCCGGAAGCCACATCTGTTACGCATTCCTTCATGAATAATTCTAAGCATATCGTAGTGTCAGTTGCCCTCCCCACCATTTTATTTTTTATTAAAAAAATTTTCTTTTTTTGAGATAGAGTTTTGCTCTTGTCATCCAGGCTGGGGTGCAATGGTGTAATCTAGGCTCACTGCAACCTCTTCCTCCCAGGTTCAAGAGATTATCCTGCCTCAGCCTCCCGAGTAACTGAGATTACAGGCCCCACCACCATGCCCAGCTAATTCCTGTATTTTTAGTAGAGACGGGTTTTCACCACGTTGGCCAGGCTGGTCTTGAACTCCTGACCTCAGGTGATCCTCCTGCCTCGGCCTCCCAAAGTGCTGAGATTACAGGTGTGACTCACCATGCCCAGCCGTATTTTCATTCACTCTCCTCACTCTCTCTCTCTCTCTCACACACACACACACACACACACACACACACACACATAGTTATGGGGACTCATTTGTATGGCAGCTTGGGATTCTAACCCACATGCAGCCTGGAAAGTTCCATCCTCTGAGTGCCTCTCGGCCTCCTCCCCATCTCTTGGATGCAGTTTCCATGGCAACAGGCAGAGTCTGCCTGCATCTCAGACCCCCAGCGAAGGCTGCTAAGGACCAGCACAGGGCAATGGGAGAGGAGTTCAGCAGGCGGAGGACGCAGGCCTGCTGTACCCCATCGGGGATTCAGGTTGGGCGCATCCTTAGGGCATATTAAAACTTAAAATGTGTACATTTAAAATGATGTCCCTGAAGAAAAACCAGCCATGTGTGCCTTTGCCAACAGGCGTGGAAATCACAGGTTTCTGTTCTGTGGCAGCCGCCAGCACTGATGATACAAACAGCCTTTGTTGTCTGAAGATTAGTCATTTGATTGACTGATTATACCAACAAATATTTGTTGATTGCCTCCTGTTTGCCAGACCTTTTGCGAGGCGGTAGCATCCAACACAGATGTAGTCTTTGTTCTCATTGGATTTGACAACTTACGGAGACAGATAATAATAGATATCAAAGTGGATATAGCTGTAGAGACAGGGCTGGAGATTAAGGAAAGGAAAGAACTTCTGTCTGAGGAATGCAAGGGCTTTCAAAGGATCAGGGCCCCAAGAAGCATTAAAATGACGCAGCAATCACACACTCCTCCCGGCTTTGAGAATCTCTTGAAACTGCTTGCTATTGCCATAAGTAGTTGCACTTTAAACGATCCCCAGTGGGACACTACCACCCATACCTATAGCTTGACAATTGTTGGCAGTAAGCACCACATTCCGCCAAATGTTTAAAGAGGTTTATTGTGAACCAGGATGAGTGACCGAAGCCTGGGATTACACAGTCTCCAGAGGTCCTGAGGAGGCGCACCTGAGGTGGTCGGGTTCCAGTTTGGTTCTACACATTTTGAGGAGTCAGGAACTGCAGGCAAACTCATAAATCAGTACACTGAGGGTCTACACGAGTTCGGCCTGAACCCATGGACATCTTGAAGTAAGAGGCTTACAATCATAGTGGGTTTTAAGGATTCTTTTCTTGGTTCACTCCTTCCTGCATACTGAAAACGTTTCTTGGTGTGTGTGTGTGTGTGTGTGTGTGTGTGTTTTGACACAGGTCTCACTCTGTTGTGCAGTGGCATGACCATGGCTCACTGCAGCCTTGACCTGTCAGGCTCATCTGATCCTCCCAGCTCAACTGATCCTCCCAGCTCAGCCTCCCAAGTAGCTGGGACCACAGACATGCACCTCCACCACCGCCTAATTTTATTTTACTTTTTGTAGAGACAGGGTCTCGTTGTGTTGCCCAGGCTGGTCTCAAACTTCTGGGCTCAAGCAATCTGCCTGCCTCAGCTTCCCAAAGTGATGGGATTATAGGCATGAACCACTGAGCCCGGCCTCAAGGATTCCTTAGTTGGCAATTTGAAAGTTGCTTTGTCTAAAGCAACTCAGGAGAAAGAAATGCTGAAGTTAAGGGGGTCTGCTCTCCGTCACACAATGCTATACCAGAGATGGGTGGGAAGTCAGCCACCTGATACAGCGTTAATAAAAGAACCTGTTTAACAAGATTTTATGGTTTGTAAAGTGCGACTCCATAAGCCACCTAGAGAGGAATTCAGGCAAGAAAAAAACAGGTCGTGGAGTCCTCACAATGTACACCTAATCACTAACCAGTGTTATTTCTGTAAATTGTAAACAAACAAAAAAATAAACTTCTAAGCCCCCCAACCTACTGATGGACCCTTTCCTCAGCCAAGGGCATTCCAAAGTTAACCTGAGGCCGGGTGCGGTGGCTCACACCTGTAATCCCAGCACTTTGGGAGGCCAAGGCAGGAGGATCACCTGAGGTCAGGAGTTCAAGACCAGCCTGGCCAACATGGTGAAACCCCATCTCTACTAAAAATACAAGGAGCTCAAGGCAGGAGAATCGCTGGAGCCAGGAAGGCAGAGGCTGCAGTGAGCCGAGATTGCACCATTGCACTTCAGCCTAGGGGCACAGAGCAAGACTCCGTCTAAAAAAAAAAAAAAAAAACTATATCTTTTTTAGCCCAATATATTCAAAATGCTGTGATGTAATCAACATGCAGCTATTGCGCAACACTGTTAACGGGATATTTTCCAGTGCTTTTTGGTAACAAAGTCTCTGAGATCCGGCGTGTGCTTTTCCTTGGAGCCCCCCTCAATCCCCCTAGCCCCTCTTCAAGCGTCTGTAGCCACAGTGGCCTGAGACCGCAGGACTGGACCTCACCGGGCTGGACAGCGTTCTGGGTGAGACGCACCTGGTCAGTAGAGGGCGCCACAGAGTTAGTCTAAAATCTACAACAGGAAAGAAATCACGGGCAGAGCTTGAGAAAGAAACGGCGTCAGACTCAGTCCCTTCTCCATGGAGGAAGAAAGGGATTGGAGGGGAGAGGCAGGCTTGCGAGCTCTTTGAGGAGCTTTGTTGCTAGCGGAGGACGTGGAAGCCAAGATGCTCATGCGTTGATGGCATGGATGCAAACTTTTTCTCCTCCGCCCAGACCTGTCTGTCTACCCCACTGACCCACCGTCTCCAGCCTTTGCCTGGATCTCCACATGGCCTGTGGCATGAGTGCAAACTCTCTCTCCTCTG
>NW_012102088.1:314589-315749 GCF_000951045.1 Mandrillus leucophaeus | reverse complement strand
ACCACCACGCCCGACTGATTTTTTTGTATTGTTAGTAGAGACGGGGTTTCACCATGTTGGTAGGCTGGTCTCAAACTCCCGACCTCAGGCGATCCACCTGCCTCGGCCTCCCAAAGTGCTGAGATTACAGGCGTGAGCCACCGCACCTGGCCGTATCTAATTTTTTTTTTTTTTTTTTTTTTTTTTAGAGAATTGCTTGCGATTGTATTCGCAGTGGGCACGCCAGTGCCTGCCTAGCTCTTAGGAGGCAGCTGGTTGGGATTTTTAAAGGATAATTTTTTAAAATTATTGTTATGCACAGAAAACTCAGCAGTGCACATTTAACCCAGTTTGGTGGCAAGTTCTTTAGCCTTTGCCTTTTCCAGCTCTGGCAATGCAAGCCAGCGATTTTGGACCCATGATGTTGCCTCCCCAGTGACTACAGATCTCATCGTATCTGTTATTTTAATTGGTCCTGGTAGCTTCCACCGGCTTAGCCAAAGCTCCTTCGTCTCCCAGGTTAACCGGCCTGAAAGGGATGGTGGGGCGGGTCTTCCTGTGGACTCAGTACCCCAGTCTTGCTTTCCCCTCATTAATGCAGTCAGGAACTCCCATCTTACGACCCAGGGCAGGTAGGAAGACAGACGGCTTGCTGGGATCCATGTCACATGCAGTCACCATCAGCTGAGCCTTCTTGCTGTGCGTGAACACGATGGTGGCAGTGCTAACCCTGCTTGGCCTCCCAAAGTGCTGGGATTACAGGTACGAGCCACTGTGCCCCACGGATCCTCTGATTTCTAAGTGGAGAGCCGATGATGGTAAAGCAATAGTAGAAGAAAAGAAACCAGGTGAGTGACCACTACAACCGTCCAGGCAGGTGGCAATAGTGCTTTGGACTAGGAGTGGTGTCTAAACAGGGGTAGAAAAGAGGAGGCAGGAGGGAGAGACTTTTCTGACCAGGAAGTAGAAGCAAGATTCTTAAAACCAGAATCAGTCACATGAAGAGACTGATCCAGAGAACTTACTGCTGCATGAAATGGCCCAGCTGGTTCTCAAGGCATTTTTGTGTTGCCATCAGACTCAGGAACAGTTTTTGTGGATTCAGAACCACGCAGTCAGAATTCTGGGCTGGGCGCGGTGGCTCACGCCTGTAATCCAGTACTTTGGGAGGCCGAGGTGGA
>NW_012102088.1:310220-313114 GCF_000951045.1 Mandrillus leucophaeus | reverse complement strand
TGTTTCCAGCCTTTGCCTGGATTTCCACACAGCCTCCTCTGGCATCCAGTTGGGTCCACAGGCAGCCAGAGCCATCTTGCCTGGACACAGAGTGTGACCTTGCCCTCCTGTGACCCATGGGGGTTCCTACCACACTCTGGGTGGAAGCCAGGCCGCTGACTGTGGTCTAAAATAGACCCCCAGATCTAGCCTTTACCAAACCCTCCAGCCTCCTCTTGCCACTGCCTGGCCCACCCCCTGGGCTTGGGATTGTTACAGGTGAAGCTGTGTCCCCCAAGAGGCATGTATTGAAGTCCTCACCTCCCAGTCCCTCGAAATATGACTGTATTTTGAAATAGGGTCTTTGAAGAGGTAATTCAGGTAAAATGAGGTTGATAGGCTGGTAGGCCTCATGCAATACGACTGATGTCTTTACAGGAAGAGACTGGGATACAGACACGCACAGAGGGTCGACCACGTGAGCACCCAGGGCGAAGATGGCATCTGCAAGCCAAAGAGAGAGGCCTCAGGAGAAGCCAATGCGGCTGACGCGTGGATCTCAGACTTCCAGCCGCCAGGGCCATGAGAAATTTGATTTCTGTTGTTGAAGCCACCTGGTGTGTGGCGCTTTGTGATGGCAGCTCTAGAAAATGACTACACCAACTCGCCGAGCCCTTTTCTGCTTTCCCCAAACACTAAACTTTGTGTTTAGTGTACCACCCATGCTTATCTGTACCCACCTTATCCTTACCCACTCCTCAAAGCCCCACTCCTTAACAACAGCAGCAGTAATAATAATAGCTGCCAGTGCTGAGAGTTTCACAGGACCATCTCACTTGATCTTTACAACAGCTCTCCGAGGTCGTCCCTCTCAATATGCCGTTGTTCCAGATGGGGAAACCGAGGCACAGGGTAGTTCAATGACTTCTTATCTGAAGTCCAGTATCCAGAATGGAGTAGAACCGGGCTTTGGCATAGACAGGCTGGTGTACTCTTCTCAGGCAACACATCATGTAGACATCTTCCTAATTGGGGCTGGCACCTTCCTCTGCGGTGGCCTGGCCTGGAGTCCTCACCCTACTAGGATGTATGGCCATTCCTATGCTGTGGGATGGAGAGTTTCTCCCTGGGCATCACTACCTCCCCAGCATCCTCAGGGCTCAGCGCAGAGCACTGCTAATCATACAGATGTCATTAGCAGCATGGGATGGAGAAAAGTAGCCGTAGAAATGATTACCAGGTATTGCACAATCTACTCTGGGCCAGACCCTGTATTCAAGCATTTCACCATATTCATTAATTTGCCTAACAACCACATGAAGAGGGTAATTTTATGATCCTTAATTTACAGAGGTGGCCCAGGCCCAGAGAGGTTAAGTAACTTTCCCCAGAGCACACAGCTAGTAACTTGTGGAGCTGGGGCTTCAGCCCATGAGCCTCACGCCAGAAAACTCAATTGCAACAATTGCATCTACAGCCTGACACAGGTCTCACTCCCTCTCCCTGTCTCTGTCCGTCTGGACAACAGATCCTTCTGCTTTATTTTATGTTTTAGTGCTATTTTTATTGTAAATTCAGTTCCATTCATTTTCTGAATAGGTGATGTATTTAAAAGGTTCAGAAAGAGATTTCGTGAAGACTCTCTTCTCAGTTTTGTGGTCACCTGGTTTCCTTCCCTGGAGACAACCAATGAGACAAGCAACAAAACAGAGGTGTCTTTGGACACACAGGAGGTGTGCTTATACATTTCCCCCCTTTGGTATACAATTTGGCACATTAAATTCACGTTTTGTATCTTGCTTTTTTACAAAAATGTATTTTAGAGATCATGGCATTTTGGAACTTAAGCACTCCTTTATTGCTTTCCATAGTTGTGTAGTATTCCATCTTTTATTTATTTATAATTGTTATTATTATTTGAGACTGAGTTTCATTCTTGTTGCCCAGGCTGGAGTGCAATGGCACGATCTGTGCCCATTGCAACCTCCACCTCCCAGATTGAAGTGATTTTTTTTGCCTCAGCCTCCCAAGTAGCTGGGATTACAGTCATGTACCACCACACCTGTCTAATGTTTGTATTTTTGGTAGAGACAGGGTTTCACCAAGTTGCTTAGGCTAGTCTTGCACTCCTGACCTTACGTGATCTGCCTACCCTGGCCTCCCAAAGTGCTAGGATTACAGGCATGAGCCATTGTGCCTGGCCTTCCATTATTTTATTAAACTGTATTATTATTATTAATCAGCACCCCATAGATGCATGCCAATGTCATATCCAATTTTTGACAAGCAAAAATTGATGAATTGATGAAATAAATAATTTTTGGTGAATGAGCGTGAAGACAGTTGGGGGTAATGATGCTACCAGGAGACAAGAGAAGCCTGCTCCTGCCGATGTGTTCAAGATCTGTGCATTTCCTGTGTAGGGGACCAGAATACGCTGTCCGTGAATGTGTCTCTTTGACGTTAGGATTCTTCTGAGCTGATTCTTTTTTTTTTTTTCTGAGACGGAGTTTTGCTTTTATTGCCCAGGCTGGAGGGCAGTGGTACAATCTTGGCTCACCACAACCTCCGCCTCCCGGGTTCAAGCAATTCTCCTGCCTCAGCCTCCTGAGTAGCTGGGATTACAAGCATGCGCCACCACGCCCGGCTAATTTTTTGTATTTTTAGTACAGACAGGGTGTCACCATGTTGGCCAGGCTGGTCTCGAACTCCTGACCTCAGTGATCCACCCGACTTAGCCTTCCAAAGTGCTGGGATTACAGGCGTGAGCCATGGCACCCAGCCCTATTAGCTGGTTTTGATCTGTATCCTTCCAGTGCAGTAGACCATAACCATGAGCATAACAGCTTTTCTGAGTTCCACAAGTTCTTCTGCTTAGTAAATTGGGGGTGGCCTGAGGTCCCTCAAACTTGCAC
>NW_012102088.1:303173-307862 GCF_000951045.1 Mandrillus leucophaeus | reverse complement strand
CCTGCTTGGCCTCCCAAAGTGCTGGGATTACAGGCTTGAGCCACCGCACCCGGCCTGGAGTTGCCATTTCTAAACCATAAAAACACGTGCAAGCTGGTTGTGGTCCTTCCAACGATGTCTCTAATCCTCTTTTCCAGCAGCTTTTCTCTAATTTCCAAACAATGACCATCTTCTCTAATGTGTCGTTTTTGTGTCTTGGGTGCCGAGAACAGTAAGTTCTCAGTGAACCCCAGCTATTCTGCTGCTGTTCTTGCTTCTTGTTTTATTATTATTTTTCCACCAGTCTGGAGTATTCAGCATGGGATACATTTTGCCATTACAAACCACACATGACATTGGTTGTATTGTTTGTTTTTTGGTCTGTGTCTTCCATTAGACGGTGAGTATCTCAGGGGCCAGGACCATGTCCTCATGCCCCAAACAGTTCCTGGCAAAGAGTCAATAATCAATAAATGCCTGTAGAACCAGATCATAGCATATCTAATGCATAATTCCCAAGCAATGAGCAGAATTTCCCTGGTGTATTCTATAGCTTCAGTTTTGTGCATAAAAATGCTTATGCAAGCTGCTCTTTTTCCAGCAATAGACAGTATCAGGTAGTGGCCTTCCAAGGGCAAGCTCTGCTTTGGTTCAGAAGTCAGCTTTCTGCAAGTCTTTAAGAAACACAGATATGGAGGACATGGTATCATGTCTGGGATTTGCTTTACAAACAATGCCAGTGGTGTGATGGGGGTATAGACACAACAGGTTAGGCCATGAGCTGATAACCGAAGACAATGAGCAGAAGGGGTTTGTTATGCTATTTTGCCGACCTCTGTATATTCTTCTCAAACTTTTTCCACAACACTGCCCCTCATCCATCACTTCTCACAAGCAAAGCCAAGGTAATCTTTCCACACAACAGATAGGACCACATCATTCTCCCATTTCAAATCCCCACTACCCTGTGGAAAGAATCAGAAAGAGGCCAATCTTGCTTAATTCTCACCACGCTCAGGGCTTCGAATGCTTATCGGTTTCATAGGGAGAAAATGAGATATTGATAAAGCCTGTGATGATATCTTTGGCTCCAGCAGTTATCAGCTTTCCTCCTTGGGGAGCAGAGTTCACAGATACTGTCCACTCCGCAAGCATTTTACCGCAACGCAATTGTGAATGATGGATGGAGCACCTCAGAAATCATCAGCAATATATTCTGAGCAAACTGCCGAAGGGAAGCTTCGCCCAGCAATTCCCAAACCTGCAGTTGTTTATCACGTGTGCGGCCTGCATGTAATTGGGGTTCTGTGTTCCGTTTCTTTGGGTACCTCCAAAGTTGTCTGCATCATGATTCTCCGGACACTCAGAAAACAAAAGCGTTCTCCATCTTTTGAAGCGAACGAAGTTCTATAATGCAAACCTCGAAGGTCACGTTTCCCAGGGGCGGACATACCTAAAGCGTTTGTCATAGGATCAGCTTTCCTTACAGCTAATCCCCCCGACAGCTGGGCTGGCTCTGTGACCTGTCAGACTGCTTCTGACCAGCCCGTGGTCCTTCACGGAAAGCGATGGGGATCGAGCTGATCGCCTTGACCAGTGGCAGCTGCTGCAAGCTGTTGGGAAGGGTGCTGCTGTTGATAGCCATGAGCTGCATGAAATTTGTCACAGATGACGAGTCAACGTACAAGTCACCCTGGCTGTGTAATTCGGAAGGGCGCTCCCACGTAATGAAAAGGGAGACGTTATTTGAGGCATCCTTGGTCACTCTCCAAGTTGCCCTATAACAAATTATTCCGCCCGCCATGAGGGTCTTACGACACACACTCACATTTCCCCAAATTAGAGACGCGGTTCAGCTGACTTTTTGTGGATAGAGGACCCTAGGAATCCCGATAAAGCCTCCAAGTATCCTTTCGGAAGAACAGGAATGTTTTAACAAAATACGACAACAACAACAACAACAACGAAAACCCAAAGTCCAGAAGACTCCAGCAGCAAGAATGGCTTGGGGGTCTTTTTTTTTTTTTTAATTTATTTTAGGTTCAGGGATACATGCGGAGGTTTGTTACACAGGTAAACTGTGTGTTTCAGGGGTTGGGGTACAGATAACTTCGTCACCCGGGGTAGTAAGCCTAGTACCCGATAGGTATCTTTTCTGATCCTCTCCCGCCTCCCACCCTCCACCCTCAGGTAGGCCCTTCCTGGGATCTATGGGTTCTTGTTGTTTAGCTTCCCCTTGTAAGTGAGAACATGCAGTATTTGATTTTCTGTTCCTACATTAACTGGCTAAGGATAATGGCCTCCAGCTCCTTTCATGTTACAGCAAAGGACATGTTTTCCTTCTTTTTTTGTGGCTGTGTCGTATTCCATGTTACATAGATACCACATTTTCTTTATCCAATCTACCACTGGTGGGCATTTAGATGGATTCCACGTCTTCGCTGTGGTGAATAATGCTGCAATAAACATACGCATGGGGCTTTTAAGAACAGATTTCCGTCGATCTCTTCCCAGTTCTTTGCCTAGGTTGCCATTCACCTCCACACCTCCTCCATCCTCAGATTACTCTGTATCTTGTCAGAAATGCACACACGAGGCATTTGGCAGCACCGACTCACTCTCCGACCCTGCCAAGAGAGTTGTTCTTTCAGGGCCTCCGTTTCTCCACTTTGGGCAGTGGGTAAGAATGATCCCCACCTCCCAGGCTCCCCCAAAGGTTAAAGTAGGAAATGGGGTTACCATGCTCAGCATGTGGCTAGGAGTTGTGTGTCTTAGAGTGTGTGTGGATGTGAGTCAGTGAGAGGTGATCCTAATTACTGAATGGGATTTAATCGTCCCTTGCTCTTGTGTAGCAGAAATCTTGAGTCTCATTCAGGGTTCTATGCTGTTAGAGGCTGCTATGACCTCAATGGTGCTCCTTGACCAAAACTCACATTGAAGTTCTAACCCCCAATGTGACTGTATTTGGAGACAGTGCTTTTAGAGAGGTAATGAAGATTATGTAAGGTCATAAGGGTGGGCTTTTAATTCAATATAACTGGGATCTTCATAAGAAAAGGGACACCAGATCAGATCTCTTCCCCTACCCCACCACCTCTGCTATGTGAGGACACAGCAAGAAGGTGGCCATCTGCAAACCAGGAAGAGAGTCCTCACCAGGAACAGAATTTGCCAGCACCATGATTTTGGACTTACAGCCTCCAGAACTATAAGAAAATGCATTTTTGTTGTTTAAGTCACCCAGTCCGTGTGATTTTGTTATGGCAGCTGGAATTAATGAACACAGGACCCAGGCTCCTTCTGTCTTGTTACTCTGAACTACTCACCAGGTGGCTTCTACCTCACTGTCTAGTGAGTTGGCTGAATTCAGGCAGCATTTCTGCCTTCTAGCTAAGAGGAGGAGAGGTGAGGTAAAGAAAGATTCTGTCCCCAGTATTCCCTTTAAGGCTTCTCTTAGTCCACACTCTATACGTGTGCTTTCATCCTGTTGGCCAGACCTTGGTTGCATGGCCACATCTAGCTGTAAGTAGTGCATATATTTGGCCCATTCTAAACACAAGCTTGAATGGGAAATTACAGATAGGCTGTATACATCATAAAGGACTGTTAGTTTGGGAATTTCCAGGTGAAGGCTCCTTTAGGTGGTTGACCTGGAATATATTACCGATGATTTCTGAGATGTCATATTTATCACTCATAATTCAAAGATGGGTGCTTACAATAAAATGATTATAGGTGGGAAAATGCCTGTGAACTTTTCTTACCATGGAAGGAAGCTCTTAGATAAAGGGGCCAAATACATAATTATAGGCTTTATGAATATTTTATGCTCTTCCCAAGAAACTAATAGATTATTGCAGCTCTGAGTATACTGAGAATTAAGCAAAACTTTTCATTTTCAATTCTCTTTCTTTTAAATGTGCTTCAGAATAAGAATTAAGTATGCTTAAAAAACAACTTTTTCCAGAGGGCAGCAGGGTTTAGAATAGCAGAGTGACATGGTCAGATTTGCAATTTAGAAAGTTTACTTGACATTTAATGGGAGAAGTGATCAGTGGGATAGATGTTACCTGTCTGTTCACTTTTCAGGAATTTTGCCCTGTCTGTGTTAAGAACTAGGCCATGAGGTGCTATTTACCATTGTTCTATAACATAAACTTTTATTTTTATTTATTTATTTATTTGAGACAAAGTCTCGGTCTATCACCCAGGTTGGAGTGCAGTGGTGTGATCTCAGCTCACGGCAACCTCCACCTCCCGGGTTCAGGTGATTCTCCTGCCTCAGTCTCCTGAGTAGTTGGGACTACAAGTGTGTGCCACCAGGTCCACCTAATTTTTGTATTTTTGGTAGAGACGGGGTTTCACCGTGTTGTCCAGGCTGGTCTCAAACTCCTGACCTCAAATGATCCACCTGCCTCAGCCTCCCAAAGTGTTGGGATTACAGGCATGAGCCACTGCGCCCGGCCTATAGCATTAACTTTAAACACCCGAGTGAGAATCATTTTAAAGTTTTGATATCATGAATATCCATGGAAAGCCAGCGTCACCTCCCGTAAGTGGAAGACAGTGTGAAAGAAAGAACAATGATACAACAACAACAACAACATGCACAAGTGTGCCTAAACCAGTGGTTCTCAAACAGGGGGGCTTTGTCTACAGGGGGACACCTGGAAGTGTCTGGAGACATCTTTGGTTGTCACACGAGGGGAA
>NW_012102088.1:302463-303123 GCF_000951045.1 Mandrillus leucophaeus | reverse complement strand
TGCAGTCACCATCAGCTGAGCCTTCTTGCTGTGCGTGAACACGATGGTGGCAGTGCTAACCCTGCTTGGCCTCCCAAAGTGCTGGGATTACAGGCGTGAGCCATGGCACCCAGCCCTATTAGCTGGTTTTGATCTGTATCCTTCCAGTGCAGTAGACCATAACCATGAGCATAACAGCTTTTCTGAGTTCCACAAGTTCTTCTGCTTAGTAAATTGGGGGTGGCCTGAGGTCCCTCAAACTTGCACTTGGTGTCAGGAGTGAAGGTGGCCTAGAGCCACATATATATCCCTTGTGACAGGTAAATGGAAACCCTCCAAAGCAAAAAATAAAAATCTGGTAGGTCTACCAAGAGCAATAGTCACCTGCAAATTCCCTTTCACACATACCTCTGCCGGCGAGTGAAGCGTGAGTGCATTGTGGCTGTGGACCCACAGCTCCATAGAGTCACTTGATATCACAAACACTGTGATTCTCCAGGGGGCCAGACCGCATGAGGCCAGGGTGGTCGAGAGGCTGCTTATCCCCTTTCAGACCACAGCTGTTTTTCTTCTTCCCCCCATAACTGCCTTTTGGTTTCACAATGTAAATTTTCACATTTGTGTGTTTCCAGGGATATTTTATGCGAAGCACTCACAGATTGGCATCTAATTTTTTGTTTG
>NW_012102088.1:300660-302413 GCF_000951045.1 Mandrillus leucophaeus | reverse complement strand
TTCTGGGACACATGTGCAGAACGTACAGGTTTGTTACATCGGTATACATGTGCCATGGAGGTTTGCTGCACCCATCAACCCATCATCTAGGTTTTAAGCCCCGCATGCATTAGGTATTCGTCCTAATGCTCTCCCTCCCCTGGCCCCACCCCCCGATAGGCCCCAGTGTGTGTTGTTCCACTCCCTGTGTCCTTGTGTTCTCATTGGAACTCCCAGTTTACAGCTGGTTTGTCAGAAGCACAGGTCACAACCGGGGAGTTATGAAGGGTATTTGAAGTTGGGTGGGGACAGTCTTGTGGAATTCAGCCCATAATCATTGGAGTCTGCACTAATTTTGGGTAGTTAGTGTCATAATTGAGCTAACTTGTGGGATACCCAGTCCGTGTCTGCTGACAAGTGGAGAATTGGTTGGTGTGAGAGAATCTCCCACATAGTTGGTGTCGGGAGTGTTGAGAGCATACAGAAAATCAGTGTGCTTCCTTTCTACATGGGTCGGCTGGTGGTTCCATGTTGTCTTTGCCTGGGCCCGCGTGTGTGGCCTCGTTCAGCTAGAGGATGGGGTGCAGTGGGAGGAACATGAGACGCCGTCCCTTATATATTCAGCAATTGTGTGGGCTCTCCACCAGGGTCTGGGTTCCCCTGCGTGTGGACTCCCCTCTTCCTGGGCCAGTGAATGAGATGAGGCTTCCTCACAGCACTGAGGTCTCAGCATTCCAAGAGTGTGGAAAGGAAAGCTGCAAGGCGCCATGGGCCTCACCGCGGCAGGCACATGCTATCGTTTCTACCACGTTCTGTTGCCAAAACAAGTTGTACAGCCAGGCCAGAGCCAGAAAACATGGGAGACAGACACCCCTTCTGGAGCATAAAGTGATTTTTGGTCATTTTAAATCTGCAACATTACCAGTATATTTTTTTAATTTTTTGAGACAAGGTCTCATTCTGTCACCCAGGGTGGAGTGCAGTGTTGTGATCATGGCTCACTGCAGCCTCACACTCCTGGGCTCAAGTGATCCTCCTGCCTCAGCATCCTGAGTAGTTGGGATCACAAGCATGAGCCACTATGCCCCACTTAACCAATCATTAAGTATTATTTCTTTTTTGTTTTGTTTTTACATTTCAATGGTTTTTGGAGTACAGGTGGATTTTGGCTACATGGATAAGTTCTTTACTGGTGATTGCTGAGATTTTGGTGCACCCATCGAAATTGTACAGTGTGGGACATTGACTACACTGTACCTAACACGTAGTCTTTTATCCTTCACCGCCTCCCCAGCCTTTCCCCCTGAGTCCCCAAAGTCCGTTACATCATTCTTATGCCTGTCAATCCTCATAGCTTAGCTCCCACTTACAAGGGAGAACATACGGTGTTGAGTTTTCCAGTCTTCAGTTACTTCACTTAGAACAACGGCCTCCGGCTCCATCCGAGTTGCTGCAAAAGACATCATTTTGTTTCTTTTTATGGCTGAGTGGTGCTCCACGGCGTGTCTGTACCACATTTTCCTTGTCCACTCTTTGGTCAGTGGGTACTTGGGTTGCTTCCATATCTTTGCAACTGTGAATTGCACTGCTGTAAACATGTATGTGCAAGTGTCTTTTTCATGTAATGACTTCTTTTCCTTTGTGTGGATACCCGGTAGTGGGATTGCTGGATGGAATGGTAGTTCTGCTTTTAGTTCTTTTTTTTTTTGAGACGGAGTCTCGCTCTGTCGCCCAGGCTGGAGTGCAGTGGCCGGATCTCAGCTCACTGCAAGCT
>NW_012102088.1:292986-295520 GCF_000951045.1 Mandrillus leucophaeus | reverse complement strand
CTTCCCCTACCCCACCACCTCTGCTATGTGAGGACACAGCAAGAAGGTGGCCATCTGCAAACCAGGAAGAGAGTCCTCACCAGGAACAGAATTTGCCAGCACCATGATTTTGGACTTACAGCCTCCAGAACTGTAAGAAAATGCATTTTTGTTGTTTAAGTCACCCAGTCCGTGTGATTTTGTTATGGCAGCTGGAATTAATGAACACAGGACCCAGGCTCCTTCTGTCTTGTTACTCTGAACTACTCACCAGGTGGCTTCTACCTCACTGTCTAGTGAGTTGGCTGAATTCAGGCAGCATTTCTGCCTTCTAGCTAAGAGGAGGAGAGGTGAGGTAAAGAAAGATTCTGTCCCCAGTATTCCCTTTAAGGCTTCTCTTAGTCCACACTCTATACGTGTGCTTTCATCCTGTTGGCCAGACCTTGGTTGCATGGCCACATCTAGCTGTAAGTAGTGCATATATTTGGCCCATTCTAAACACAAGCTTGAATGGGAAATTACAGATAGGCTGTATACATCATAAAGGACTGTTAGTTTGGGAATTTCCAGGTGAAGGCTCCTTTAGGTGGTTGACCTGGAATATATTACCGATGATTTCTGAGATGTCATATTTATCACTCATAATTCAAAGATGGGTGCTTACAATAAAATGATTATAGGTGGGAAAATGCCTGTGAACTTTTCTTACCATGGAAGGAAGCTCTTAGATAAAGGGGCCAAATACATAATTATAGGCTTTATGAATATTTTATGCTCTTCCCAAGAAACTAATAGATTATTGCAGCTCTGAGTATACTGAGAATTAAGCAAAACTTTTCATTTTCAATTCTCTTTCTTTTAAATGTGCTTCAGAATAAGAATTAAGTATGCTTAAAAAACAACTTTTTCCAGAGGGCAGCAGGGTTTAGAATAGCAGAGTGACATGGTCAGATTTGCAATTTAGAAAGTTTACTTGACATTTAATGGGAGAAGTGATCAGTGGGATAGATGTTACCTGTCTGTTCACTTTTCAGGAATTTTGCCCTGTCTGTGTTAAGAACTAGGCCATGAGGTGCTATTTACCATTGTTCTATAACATAAACTTTTATTTTTATTTATTTATTTATTTGAGACAAAGTCTCGGTCTATCACCCAGGTTGGAGTGCAGTGGTGTGATCTCAGCTCACGGCAACCTCCACCTCCCGGGTTCAGGTGATTCTCCTGCCTCAGTCTCCTGAGTAGTTGGGACTACAAGTGTGTGCCACCAGGTCCACCTAATTTTTGTATTTTTGGTAGAGACGGGGTTTCACCGTGTTGTCCAGGCTGGTCTCAAACTCCTGACCTCAAATGATCCACCTGCCTCAGCCTCCCAAAGTGTTGGGATTACAGGCATGAGCCACTGCGCCCGGCCTATAGCATTAACTTTAAACACCCGAGTGAGAATCATTTTAAAGTTTTGATATCATGAATATCCATGGAAAGCCAGCGTCACCTCCCGTAAGTGGAAGACAGTGTGAAAGAAAGAACAATGATACAACAACAACAACAACATGCACAAGTGTGCCTAAACCAGTGGTTCTCAAACAGGGGGGCTTTGTCTACAGGGGGACACCTGGAAGTGTCTGGAGACATCTTTGGTTGTCACACGAGGGGAAGAGGGCCTCGCTCTTGCCATCCAGGGGGTAGAGACCAGGGGTGCTGTTCATCAGCTTACAGTGCAGAAGATGGCCCTCCTGCCCACCCACCGAACAATTATTCCGCCCAAAATGTCCACAGTGCTGAGACTGAGAAACCCTGGTTAGATGCCATTGCCTGCCAATGATCTGGGCAAAGCTCTCCTTTGTGTAAAAAGTAATTAGCAAGTGTGACGGAAATGTTGAAGGCACACCAGCACCTACGGGGAACGTCTCTTTGAATGAAATAGAAAGACTTGGCAAGGGGGTAACATTATTATGGTGAGACACAGTTATCTTTAGCACTGAACCATCTGATACGGCATTCCCACAGTGCAATCTGTCCATATTCCAGGACAGTCTGGGCAGAGGACGGAAAGGAGCTGAGAAAATCCATGCAGTCAGTTGCAGTAATCTGAGCCGCAGGTGACGGCGTGGGACAGGGAAGAGTGGGTGGTGTCTAGCGATTTCTAGACAGTAGGAGACGAAGGTGGAATTAATAGGACTTGCAGGTGGGTGGGACTCAGGCTTCGGAGGAAAGGAGTGAAGCAAAAATGAATCCTCAATTTTGTCTTGAGTGGCTCCTTAAGTGGTAGTGACATTTCGTGAGTTGGACAAGACTGGGACATGGAGGGGATGGTTAGGAGGTGGCTGTGGTTATTCAAGCCAGATACAATAGAAAACACTAGGGTGGTGGCCGTGAAGAGGGAGAGGAGATTCAAGAGCAATTCACATGATGTGGGTGTGGCCAGGGTCAGTCAAGTGAGGCATTGGCCTCAGGTGCAAAATTTAAAGGGCAGTGGAAAACTGCAATATTCAAGATAAATAGTGTGTGTGTGTGTATATATATATTCTTTTTGAGATGGAGTATCTCTCTGTCAC
>NW_012102088.1:289495-291486 GCF_000951045.1 Mandrillus leucophaeus | reverse complement strand
GCCCGGCCTGAAGTTGGTGTCTTAAGGTTGTGTTGGCATTGCCTAGCAGTGGGAGTGGGGAGGCAGCATTCCAGGGGGAGGAATTCTGTATTAGTCTGTTCTCACACTGCTATAAAGAACTGCCTGAGATTGGGTAATTTATAAAGGAAAGAGGTTTAATTGACTCACAGCTCCACAGTGCTGGGGAGGACTCAGGAAACTTACAATCATGGTGGAAGGCAAAGAAGAAGCAGGCACTTCTTCACAGGGCAGCAGGATGGAGTGAGTGCAAGCAGGGGAAATGCCAGGCACTTATAAAACCACCAGATCTCATGAAACTCACTCGCTATCACGAGAACAGCATGGGGGAACCACCCTCACGTTCTGATTCTCACCACCTGGTTTTGCCCTTGACACACGGGGATTATAATCTGGGTAGGGACACAGAGCCAAACCGTATCAAATAGCATGTTCAAGTACCCTACAGTGGCAGGGCATACGAAGCTCTTAGGGAACTGGCCACATCCCAGAGAGTCTGGAAGACAGAGGGGAGGATGATATGACTCAGCACAGTAGGAGAGGCTGGAATAGGTAAGGGTTCATCATCTGTAGCTCTTGCTTTTTATCTCCAAAGTGATAGGTACCTTTGCATTGTTTCCAGTGAGCTGGGCAGTGACACCAGCATGTGTATTTTCCAACGTTGTCCTGGCTTCAGTGTGCAGATGGATTGGAGGGGCCGAGGGTAGATGAAGGAAAGTCTGTCAGGCAGCTACTTACTTGTGGAATGTATCAGTTATCTACCGCTGTGTAACAAGCAGCCCCCCAGAATGCAGTGGCATGTAAAACAACTCATTGTTTCTCATCTTCCATGGGGTGCTATCAAGGTATAATAAGAAATGTCTTCATCCCACGTTTCTCCAAAAACCCTTGTAATTTCCTGGGAGTGATAGAGGTGAGAAGAGTGCCTTTCTGTTACTCATAACAAATCCTATTTCACTTATATCTCAGTTTATGTTAATGAGGTAGCTTTTGAAAAGCCCCAAAGGATGGGGACTGGTTGCTGGGGGAACCAACCATCTGATTGGAGGATTTGAATTTGTAGCCCCACCTCCTGACCTCCAGGGAGGGCAAAAGGGCTGGAGGTTGAATTGATCACTAGTGGGCAATGATTTAATCAACCACACCTACATAATGGAATCTCCATAACAGCCTAAAAAGGATTTGGGGAGTTTTCAGTAGGTGAACACGGGTGGCACACCTGATAAAGCAGGGAAACGCTACACCCTCTCTGCACACCTTTCCTTCAGCTTCTTCCATCGGGCTGTTCCTGAGTTGTAGCCTTTATTATGGACCATTAATAGTAAGGAAAGTGTTTCCCTGAGTTCTGTGAGCCGTTCTCGCAAATTATCAAACCTGAGGAGGGGGCCGTGGGAACCCCCAGGTTTTTTTTGGTGGAGACAGATGTAATTTTTTATTTTTTATTTTGCTTTGAGTTCTGGGACACATGTGCAGAACGTACAGGTTTGTTACATCGGTATACATGTGCCATGGAGGTTTGCTGCACCCATCAACCCATCATCTAGGTTTTAAGCCCCGCATGCATTAGGTATTCGTCCTAATGCTCTCCCTCCCCTGGCCCCACCCCCCGATAGGCCCCAGTGTGTGTTGTTCCACTCCCTGTGTGCTTGTGTTCTCATTGGAACTCCCAGTTTACAGCTGGTTTGTCAGAAGCACAGGTCACAACCGGGGAGTTATGAAGGGTATTTGAAGTTGGGTGGGGACAGTCTTGTGGAATTGAGCCCGTAATCATTGGAGTCTGCACTAATTTTGGGTAGTGAGTGTCATAATTGAGCTAACTTGTGGGATACCCAGTCCGTGTCTGCTGACAAGTGGAGAATTGGTTGGTGTGAGAGAATCTCCCACATAGTTGGTGTCGGGAGTGTTGAGAGCATACAGAAAATCAGTGTGCTTCCTTTCTACATGGGTCGGCTGGTGGTTCCATGTTGTCTTTG
>NW_012102088.1:279214-284652 GCF_000951045.1 Mandrillus leucophaeus | reverse complement strand
GCCTCCCAAAGTGCTGGGATTACAGGCTTGAGCCACCGCGCCCGGCCTCTGCTTTTAGTTCTTTAAGGAATCTCCATTACTGTTTTCCATAGTGTCAACCAATCATTTCTGAGGGTGCCCCACCCTGTTCAGTTGGTTGTACATCAGCAGGAAACCCAATAGGTGATTGCCAAGTCCTTTCGGAGCTTACAATCCAACAAGAGAAGAAAGATAATAAACAAAAATAAATGTGTGCTGTGTCAGGCATTAGGAAGAGGAACAAGGCAAGGTGAGATGGTAGAGAAGGTGGAGGGAGGCAGCTATTTTAGGAAGGGAGGTCAGGAAAGTGTCTGGAGAGAGAGCATTTGAACAGAAAGTGCTGAAGGAATGAGAGAACTGGAAATGAGGCTCACTGCAGGAAAGACTCCGGGCTGAGAGCACAGTAAAATCAAATCCGCAGAGGGAACAAGCCTGAGCAAATGTGCTGGAGAGTCATAGTGGCTGGAATCAACAGCCACCCTGTGTGGGAGAAGGTACAAAGCAAAGGAGAGAGGTAGCAGGAGCCGGGTCTCATGAGGTCATGTCATAGGCCACTGAGAGGGTTTTTTTCAGACTCTGATAACTGTGTGGGCTTGGAAGAACAATGTTGGTGGTTACTGACATAGCTTGATGTATTAGTTACCCACTGCTGTGTAACAAACCACCTCAAAACTTAGTGGCTCAAAACAACAACAGACATTTATCATCTCAGTTTCTGTGGATCAGGAATTTGGAAGTGAGTTAGCTGGGAGGTTCTCTCTCAGGGTCTCTTATAACATTGTGGTTAGGATGTGGGCCAGGGCTGCAGTCATTTTAAAGCTTAGCTAGGGCTAAAGAGTCCACTACCAGGATGGCCAACATACAAGGCTGGCGAATCAGCTCTGGCTGTTGGCAGGAGGCCTCGGTTACTCCACAAGGCTGCTTGAACATCCTCACATCATGGTAGCCGGCTTCCCTTAAAGGAGGTGACCCAAGAGAAAGCAAGGCAGAAGCCACAAGATCTCTTACAACCCAGCCTCAGAAGTCACACAGCCATGTCTGCCATATCTCACTGGTTGCATGGCCCTCTTCAACATGGGAGGGAACCACAAGGGAATGAACACCAGTTGGCCAGGGTCAGAGAGGACCGTCTTGGGGTCTGGCTATTGCACCCTATTTTAGGGTCTCCAAAAAACCTCTCACTAATTTTCTGTTGTACAGACAAGTTCTCCTGGAACCAGAGAAGAGAAAGATTTCAGCAAAAACAGCACATGTTTTCTCAGGAGAAGACAATCTCCATGATTCGAATCTCTTGGTTGCCAATTTTTTTTAAAGTCTATTCTCAGATTTCACTTTTGTTCTTTTCATTATTTCATGCGACAAGTATGTTCTGTTGGTCTCTTCTGCTGGACAGTATAGTGAGAAGATGAAGAAATCAGAAACAGTCAGGGGTGCAGAACGAGGTTGGGAGATAGGCCTAAGGTTAGGCACAAAGGCAGAGCCTGACCAAATACAGACAAGCACCTGAACTCAGGGAAGAAAGAGACAATACATTAATTAACAAAGACATGATTTCAGAGAGGAATTTGCTCTGTGAAGAATTTGAAATAAAAGAATGTGATCTTTTAGACAGGATGCTCTGGAAATGAGATGAGAATATTGGATCTGAGAACTGAATGAGGAGAAGTGAAGTGTCTGGGGAAGGGAACAGCAGGTGCAGAGGTCCTGGCTGGGTACAAGCCAGGCCACTTGGAGACCATTAACAATCAGATTCCAGGACATTGCCTGGGGCTGTTTCTCAGAACATGGAATGACTATATATTTTTAAAAGTCAGTTCAAGGGGGCCCTCCTCTCCACCAATGAGTTGGTTGGGTTCCCATTTTCTATTTTCAGAAAATAGATTGCAAAGGTTTCTTATCAGACGTAAGAAGCCTGTTCTGTAAGCAATTTCAAAAGGGAGGAGGGTAGAATGAGGCATGTTTGGTTCCCTCTTCCTATCACAGCCTAAACGACTTTTTCAGGTTAACTTTAGAATGCCCTGTGGATGGGAGGGTGGGAGCGGTCCATTCAGATGGTTGGGGGCTTAGAATCTTATTTTTGGTTTACAGCTTCATTCATTGAACACACACGCACACACACACACACACACTCAATACTAGTTATTTTTATCCCATTGCTCACATGTGGACAGTAACATGAAGAAAATAACAAAGTGGCTAGCATGGAATTAGAGAGAGCCCTGAAGTGGTTGCTCTGGGGTCACTGGAGGGAGAGAGATGGGGTCTGGTGTCAGTTTTGGCCATTGAGATAAATGGATTTGGAGTGTTCCGGAAGTGGAACTAACAGGACATGGTGATGGACAGGACGAGGAGGGGGAAAGAGAGGAGGTGATTGGTGGGTGGGGTCCTTGTGGGTTCAGGGGCCTCTTTCTAACACTGGAGAGTGCTGAGGGAACACAGTGAGCCTGTGTTCAGCCCTCAGGCCATGATGTGGGTGATAGAGGATGGGGGAGGGATGGTCAGTCAAGTTGGGGGCCAGGGGACACTCAAGACACCTTCGCAGGAGGTAAACAGGCCTTGTCGGTCAACAGAAATGTGGAGGAAGCGGAGTGGGGTGACTAGTGTCTGCGTATTAAAGTGAGACCCAGTGTGATCCCCTACAAGCTGTGCATCCTGGAGAAGCTTCCTTCCCCTCTCTGTGCTCCAGTTCCCTCTGGTGTGAAAACAGAGAAGAAACATAGTTCCTCCCTCCAGGCACTGCAGTCACACAGCTTGAGTGTACATCTTGGCTTTTCCACCTCTCAGCTGGTGTCTTGGGCATTTTCTTTAATATCAGTTTCCAAATCTGTGTGTTGAAGATAAAAACAGTTCCTCTCACACCGGCGTTGTGTGAGGATTCAAATAATTTTATGTAAATTTAAAAAATATAATTATATGTAAAGTATCTAATTATATATAAACTAAAATACAGATTTATAGAAAAATGTAAGTCACGAGAGTGCCTGGCACATAGTTAGTGATCAGTTAATGCTGCTGTTATTGTAAACACAGCTCCCTTTTTGAGGCTGATCAATATAATATTTGCAAATTACTTAGCAGAGGTGTGGTATCAAGAAGCGTCCAAAAGCTGCTCGCTGCTACCAGTGTCATCATGTCCTCTGTGTGATCTAACTCTGCTGTTACATTTTGGAAAGCCTGGGCACAGAGGTCACACCGGTGTTCATTTCCAATCCAACTGAAATTGGTTGTGGTGGAAAGTGTGAGGGTAGATGCTCATAGGACTGTATTTACTGTTCAGTCTTGATTTTCTGTTCAGTCTTGATTGTAGACTTCATATCTTAATTTGTTATTTGTTTTTTGAAAAGTAATACGTGCTCAAACAATTCCAAAGGTGATGCAGAGAAGAACCTTTCTCTCAGTCTTGATCCCTCATCCTCCTAGTTCTCCCATTTGTCATTTCACACATTTCCTTCTCTCTTTTCTTCCTCCTTGTCTTCCTTCCTCCTTCTCTTCATTCTTTCTTTCCTCCCTTCCTTCCTTCTCTCTCCGTATCTTTTTCTTTCTTACTTTCTATTATTAATCTATTAGTATCAATACATATCATCTATTGTGTATCTATTGTGTATATGTCTATTCATCCATCAATCATCATCTATATATCTTATCTACCTATCTATCTGTCATCTGTCTAGCTATTTATCAAGTATCTCTCAATCATCTATCTTATCTATTACATATATATCTATCCATCTATTCATCTTTCATGTCTTATCTACCTATCTGCCATATCTATCTATCTATCTATCTATCTATCTATCTATCTATCTATCTATCTATCTATCTATCTACCTATCTATCTACCTGTCTGTCTGTCTATCTATCTATCTATCTATCTATCTATCTATCTATCTATCTACCTACCTACCTACCTACCTATGTGTCTATCCAGTCATCTATATCCAAACCATAATCTCCCCTCTTGTTTTAACCAATGAGAACATCTCATATATCCTCTTTGGTGCCTACTTTTTACTTAATGATCTATTTTGGGGACTATTCTGCAAGCCCTTCCCCTCCCTTGCTTCAGCTGCAGCTTCCATGGCCAATCCTGAGACTACCTCCCTCACCACAACAGGTAAAAGCTTTCAAGAGTATTCAGGTTGGATCAATGGGCACCAGGTAGGCCAGGTTGTGCTTGTGTGATGAGCCAGCAGCTCAAGGCCTCCAGCTGCATCCATGTTGCTGCAAAGGACAAAATTTCATTCTTTTTCATGGCTGTGTAGTATTCCATGGTGTACATGTACCACATGTTCTTTTCTTTTCTTTCTTTCTTTTTTTTTTTTTTTTCTGAGATGGAATCTCACTCTGTTGCTGGAGTGCAGGCTGGAGTGCAGTGGTGCAATCTTGGCTCATCACAACTTCCGCCTCCCAGGTTCAAGCGATTCTCCTGCCTCAGCCTCCTGAGTAGCTGGGACTACAGGTGCACACCACCATGCCTGGCTAATTTTTGTATTTTTAGTAGAGACGGGGTTTCACTATGTTGGTCAGGCTGGTCTTGAACTCCTGACCTCGTGATCCACCTGCCTTGGCCTCCCAAAGTGCTGGGATTACAGGTGTGAGCCATGCATTGGGCCCACATGTTCTTTATCCAATCCACTACTCATAGGAACCATTTTTGCTGTTGTGAATAGTCCGCTTTGCTATTGCGAATAGTGCTGTGATGAACATTTGGGTGCATGTGTCTTTTTGGTAGAATAATTTTTCTTTTGGGTTTATATCCTATAATGGCTATAGGTCAATAATGGATGCTAGGTCAAATGGTAGTTCAGCTCTTAGTTCTTTGAGAAATCTCCAGTGACTGGACTAATTTATACTCCCAGCAGTGTATAAATATCTCCTTTTCTCCACAACTTCACCAGCATCTGTTATTTTCTGACTTTTTAAAAACAGCTATTCTGACTTGTGTGAGATGGTATCCCATGGTGGTTTCGATTTGCATTTCTCTGATGATTAGTGATGGTATTTTTTCTTGTGTTTGTTGGCCACTTGAATGCCCTTTATTGGCAAGTGTGTATTCATGTCTTTTACCTACTTTTAATGGGATTATTTTGTTCTTGCTTGTTGATTTGCTTAAATTCCTTATGGATTCTGGGTATTAGACCATTGTCAGATGCGCAGGTTTTTGATATTTTCTCCCATTCTGTAGGTTGTCTGTTTATTCCCTTGATAGTTTCTCTTATTTTCAGTTTAATTAGGTCCACTTGTCAATTTCTGTTTTTTTTTTTTTTGTTTTTTTTTTGACTGTTGTTGTTGCAATTGCTTTTGAGGATTTAGCTGTAAATTCTTGGTATTAGACCATTGTCAGATGCGCAGGTTTTTGATATTTTCTCCCATTCTGTAGGTTGTCTGTTTATTCCCTTGATAGTTTCTCTTATTTTCAG
>NW_012102088.1:277963-279164 GCF_000951045.1 Mandrillus leucophaeus | reverse complement strand
TCCCATTCTGTAGGTTGTCTGTTTATTCCCTTGATAGTTTCTCTTATTTTCAGTTTAATTAGGTCCACTTGTCAATTTCTGTTTTTTTTTTTTTTTTTTTTTTTTTGACTGTTGTTGTTGCAATTGCTTTTGAGGATTTAGCTGTAAATTCTTCGCTAAGGCCAATATCAAGAATGGTATCTCCTTTTAGGATCTTTTACGGTTTGAGATCTTACATTTAAACCTTGAATCCATCTGGAGTTAGTTTTTTATATGGTGACAGGTAGGTGACTTGTTTCAATTTTCTGCGTATGGCTATCCCAGCGCCATTTACTGAATGGGAAGTCCTTTTCTCATTGCTTGTTTTTGTCGACTTTGTCAAAGAGCAGATGGTTGTAGGTGTGTGGATTTATTTCAGCACTCTGTATTCTGTTCTGTGGTCTACGTGTCTCTTTTTGTACCAGTACCATGGTGTTTTGGTTACTCTAATTTTGTAGTATAGTTTAAAGTCAGGTAATGTGATGCCTCCAGCTACGTTCTTTTTGCTTCAGATCGTTTTGGCTATTCAGGCTCTTTTTTGGTTCTATATGAATTTTAAAATAGTTTTTTCTAATTATGTGAAAAATGATGTTGATAGTTTGGTGGGAATAGCGTTGAATCTGTAAACTTGTTTTGAGCAGTATGGCCACTTAAAAAATAGCAATTCTTCCTATCCATGAACATGTAGTGTTTTTCCATTCACTTGTGTTATCATCGATTTCTTTCAGCACTGTTTTGTGGTTCTTGTAGAGGTCTTTCACCTCCTTGGTTAGAAATATTCATAGGTATTTTTTTTTTTTGGTGTGGCCATGGTAAATGCGATTGTATTCTTGATTTGGCTCCCATCTAGAACGTTACTGGTGTATAGAAATGCTACTCATTTTTGTACACTGATTTTGGGATGATACCTTTCTTTTTCCATCTCAATCCTCACCTATCCTCCCCATCCTGAGTTTTCATTCTCTGGACCAGGGATCAGAAAACTATTCTTTCCACAGGCCACATCTGGCTCCACAGATCTTTGTAAATAAAGTTTTATTGGGACACAGTCATGCCCATTCATTACGAATTGTCTGTGACTGCTTTTGCCCTCACAATGGCTGAGTTGAGTAGTAGGTTCTTTAGAAGAAAAGTCTGCACAAAAGTCTAGCGACAAATCCTGTTTCCAGTTCTGTTTCCTTGC
>NW_012102088.1:269568-277183 GCF_000951045.1 Mandrillus leucophaeus | reverse complement strand
TCTCGGCCTCCCAAAGTGCTGGGATTACAGGCTTGAGCCACCGCGCCCGGCCAGATGAGTTTCTATTGTGTTTCTGTTACAATAATAATAATAGTCTGGTACACTGAACAATCTTATTGCACAGATGCTATGTTGCCGAATCTTGCTCTGACTTCTGGATGAACTCTGAGAATTTAATTGCAGTATTTAATTCAAGGTTATGTGTGTTCATAGTTTAGATAAGTATTGACCAATCACCTCTGGGCCAGAGGGAACATGTGCATGTGATTTTTCTAGATGTTTGCAAATTCTTTCTCCTACACGTTGTTATGCTGGGGATTTTGGATTTCATTGTAGGTTCACTGGAGGCCACTGGAAAGTTGTAAGTCCAAATGGCAAGGAGAGGCAACATCATCTGTTTTACAACTTAAAGCTCTCCCTCTGGCTCCTGTTGGGAAGGTGGAGGACCCAGGGCCTGGTGTGGAGGTGGGGAGCCCCGTGAGGAAGGTGCTGTGGTCTTGTAGGGGAGAGATCTCAGTGCCCTGGTCCAGGGTGGCAGCAATGAAGATGGAGTGTGGAAGTTGGATTTGGAGAGTTCAGGAAGTGGACCCATCCCAAGAGGCAGGATAGGGAAGATGAGGCGAGGGAGGAACAGGTCAGGAGTGATAGGTCCATGCAGCCACCGTGGCCTCTGTGATGCTGGGATGGTTGCAAAGGAACAGGCCAGCCTGCATATCCAGCCCCCAGGGCAGAATGCTGCTGTTGAAGGTGAGGGGGATTCTGCAAGGCTGGGTGTATTAGTCAGGGTTCTCTAGAGGGACAGAACTAATAGGATATATATATATAGGGGAGTTTATTAAGTATTAAGTCTCATTCTGAGGTACTGGGATTTAGGACTTCAATATGAATTTGGAGGGTTCACAATTCAGCCCATGACAGTGATTTTCTGTGAATGAAAGGAATGAAAAAGAGGGAAGGATCTCTGCTTTCAGGGAACACACTGGATGAATGGAGAACCACAGTTACCAGGAGAGCAAAAATTGTTTTTAAAAAAGAATAGGCCAGGTGTGGCGGCTCACGCCTTTAATCCCAGCACTTTGGGAGGCCGATGGGGGCGGGTCACTTGAAGTTAGGAGTTCGAGACCAGCCTGGCCAACATGGTGAAATCCCATCTCTACTAAAATACAAAAATTAGCTGGGCGTGGTGGTGCACACCTGTAATGCCAGCTACTTGGGAGGCTGAGGCAGCAAAATCGCTTGAACCCAGGAGGCAGAGGTTGCAATAAGCCAAGATTGCACCACTGCACTCCAGCCTGGGTGACAAGAGCGAGACTCTGTCTCAAAATAATAATAATAATAAATAAAAATAAAAAGAATATTTCAGCTAATAATAAATAGTAAAAAAAATAAAAGGACACAAATACATATAGCAGGCTAACATTGACTTCTGTAATATTGTGAGAGGAAGTGCAGTTTTCTAACCAAGAGATCTTCATTCAACTGGGGTAAGCCCCAGGAATCCGTGCTCTGCCCAGCCTCCCCCACATCCCCGGGATTCTCCTAGCTGCGCCTCTACCTGTCCCTGTGGAAATCCCAGCACATGCACACCAGAAACGGGCCACGTGCTTTACAAACGACATCCAGTTCTTGCAATGACCCAATGAGCTAGAAGAGATTGTTCTCCCAAATTGAGACGCCACCTCCCCTCTCTTTTTTTTGACAGGGTCTCACTCTGTTGCCCAGGCTGGAGTGCATTTGTGCAATTATGGCTCAGTGCAGCCTCACCCTCCTAGGCTCAAACAATCCTCTTGCCTCAGCCTTCTGAGTAGCTGGGACCGCAGGTGCGCACCACCACTCCTGGCTAATTGTTTTTTGTTAACGAAGGGTCTTGCTACATTGCCCAGGTTACTCTCAAACTTCTGGCCTCAAGCAATCCTCCCACCTCGTCCTCCCAAAGTGCTGGGATTGCAGGCATGAGCCACCATGCCTGGCCTGTCCCTCCTTTTAATTATCCACCCACATACACATCTGCATCTACCCTGCAGCCTGGCTGGGCCTTTGCTGTCTGGCTGCAGAGCCTGAGGGTGAGGGGCGCTCTCTCCCCTCTTCTCAGCTCCTCCCCTTCCCCTTCTCAATGAGGTTTCCATGGCAATGCCTAATTGCTCCATCCTTTCTGCTGTTCGTCCATCCATTAGGAGAAAACTGGATTTCATGTGTTTCCCATGAATTTCTCAGATTACTGGGAAAAGTGCAGAAGCTTTTCCTGTCTGTATTCCTTGTGAGAAGCATCACCTGTTCATCTCTGTATGCACTTTTCTCGTTTTCGTTGACTTGTGAAATGTTATAGTTCATCGTGCGATGAGGCAAAACTTGTTCCTTCTCACATTGTTTACAAGTGTTCATTTTCAGGGTGTTATGAACGTGATTGTTGTTTATCCATCATTGCCCTAGTATTGAAACCCTGTGTTTTAGCCCATTCGGGCTGCTACAACAAAACACCATAGTCTGAGTGGCTTATAAGCAACAGACATTGATTTCTCATAGTTCTGGAGGCTGGAAGTTCAAGTTTAAGGCACCAGCAGGGGCAGTGTCTGCTGAAGGCCCGTTTCCAGGCGCAGAGGTGGCCTCTTCTCACCATGTCTTTGCATGGTAGGGGGGCAAAGGCGCTCATGCCCTGATCACTTCCTTGGGGCCCCCGCCTCCTAACACCTCCACCTTGTGGGTTAGGGTTGTAACAGAGGAATTGGGTGGGAGGAGGCACCGACATTCAGATCATAGCACCCCCTTAGAATCCTGTCTCTCAATTATTATTTGTTTCCTGCCTCTGTGAAGATCTTATGGAAGAATTTTCTAATGGAAGCTCTTATAAATACTAACTTCTCATCCATTTTTAATGGATTTTTGGCTGAAGGTTTAAAGTAGACCTCTAACTTGAGTTAGTTAAAATCCTGTAGTTACTTTGTTTCGTTTTGTTTTTTTTTTGAGATGGAGTCTTGTTCTATCACCCAGGCTAGAGTGCAATGGTGCGATCTCAGCTCACTGCAACGTCCACCTCCTGGGTCCAAGTGATTCTCCTGCCTCAGCCTCCCAAGTAGCTGGGATAACAGACATGCACCATCACGCCCAGCTAATTTTGTGTTTTTAGCGGAGACTGGGTTTCACCAAGTTGGTCAGGCTGGTCTCGAACTCCTGATCTCAGATGACCCACCCTCTTCGACCTCCCAAAGTGCTGGGATTACAGGTGTGAGCCGCTGCGCCCGGCCGCAATTAATAATTTTCTTGTACGTCCTTCCAGAGTTGTTGTTTGTGTGAGTGTCTTTATGTGCATTTATTTCTAACCATAATTTTTTTTTTTTTTTTTTTACAACAAATAGCATTTTCACATATACCATTTAAGATCTGGCTTATACGAATACTAGTAACATTGTACAGCATTCTTTAGTGCTCTGCCTTTTCTCCCTATTACACTGGTTTCCATGACAGCAGTCTGAGCTTACCTCAATCCCCCATGGCCGTGAGAGCTGGGGAGGGGCTGAAATTGAGCCCTGAAATAATGGACCAGAAATTGGCCCAGCTGGAGGGATAGAAAGGCGGAGACAAGGACTCGAGGCCAAGGGTTTTCATCCACTGCCAGTGCCTGTGATTTATGTATGTTAAATCGTGTCCTTGGATACGGACTTTACGGAAGGGAAAAACCAGATTGTGTGCAACCTCTACAGGCTCAGAAATCGATTTCTTTTTCTTTCTTTCTTTTCTTTTGTTTTTCCTTTTTGAGACAGGGTCTCACTCTGTGGCCCAGGCTGGAGTGCAGTGGCGCCATCACAGCTCACTGCAACCTCGACCTCCCCAGGCTCAAGTGATCCTCCTGCCTCAGCCTCCTGAGTAGCTGGGAATACAGGCATGTGCCACCACATCTGGTTAATTTTTTGTTTTTTGTAGAGACAGTGTCTTGCTATGTTGCCCAGGCTGGTTTCAAATTCCTGGGCTCAAGTGATCCTCCCTCCTTGGTCTCCCAAAGTGCTAGCATTACAGGCATGAGCCACCATGCCTGGCCAGAAATCTTAGTTTTCTAGTCAGTTTTGCGGGTGTCTGAGACATTGTCTTATCGTTCACTTATCTTCTCCTTTATTTCTGCCCTCATTAGGGGGATAGTGACTAATATCTCTGTATTGGCCGTTCACTCCTGCATGCCTAGGAACGAAGCTGTGGGCAGTCACATGTTCACAGTAGCAAGAGGCGGAAGCAGCCCAAGGGTCCATTGACAGGGGGGTGGGTGACAAAGTGTGGTCCCTCTGTTTGGGGGAATATTACTCAGCCTTCAAAAGGAAGGAAACTCTGACACACGCTGCAGCTTGGGTGAACCTTGAGGACGTGACACTCGGTGAAACAAGCCAGGCACAGAAGGACAAATACTGCATGGTTCCACTTACACGAGGTGTCTTGAGTCATCAGATTCATACATACAAAGAGTAGAATGGTGGCTGCCAGGGGCTGGGAGGAGTTGTTTAAGGGCTATAGAGTTTCAGTTTTGGATGATGGAAAGTTCTGGAAATGGACAGTTGTGATGGCTGCACAACAATGGGAATAGACTAATACCACTCAACTCTGCATTTTAACATGGTTCAAATGCTGCAGTTTTGTTTTGTTTTGTTTTGAGATGGAGTTTTGCTCTTGTTGCCCAGGCTGAAGTGCAATGGCGTGATCTCGGCTCATTGCTACCTCCGCCCCACCCAGGATTCAAGCGAATCTCCTGCCTCAGCCTCCTGAGTAGCTGGGATTACAGGCGCGCACCAACGCGCCTGGCTAATTTTTGTATTTTTAGTAGAGATGGGGTTTAGTAGTCACATTTGCCAGGCTGGTTTTGAACTCCTGACCTCAGGTGATCCACCTGCCTTGGCCTCCCAAAGTGCTGGGATTACAGGCGTGAGCCACTGCACCTGGCCCTCAAATGGTACATTTTATGGTACCTGTATTTTACCACAATTAAAATTGTTAAGGAAAAAACCTGAAATCCCCACAGTAGATGGAAACAAAACCAAACAGAACCAGCCATCAATGTGGGGAAGGGGGAGATGTGGAGTGAAAAACAAAACAAAATAAAGCAAGCATTACTAACATTTTAACAAACACAAAGATTACTATGTTGCAAACAAAAATAAACAGTGGTTTAACCAGGCAGTGAAAGGATAAAGACCAGAAAATAAATTATTAGAAAAGTCAGAATAGGCCAGGTGTGGTGGCTCACGCCTGTAATCCCAGCATTTTGGGAGGACGAGGTGGGCAGATCCCCTGAGGTCAGGAGTTTGAGACCAGCCTGGCCAACACAGTGAAACCTCATCTCTACTAAAAATATGAAAATTAGCCAGGCGTAGTGGCGGGTGCCTGTGATCCCAGCTACTCGGGAGGCGGAGGCAGGAGAATAGATTGAATGTGGGAGGCAGAGCTGAGATTGCACCACTGTACTCCAGCCTTGGTGGAAAAAAAAAAAAAAGAAAAGTCAGAATAGTGGTTATGTCCAGGGGGCTGGCGGGGTGGATGGGGGCAGCAGAGGGAGGAAGGGGGTTGTAGATGGGAAGGGTTGGGGGTTCTGGGAACCCTAGTCTCTTTTAACCCCGGAAGTTGTTGCCATCATGTATTCACCTGTTCCAATGAACTTCATGCACATTTTTTTCCCGTATTTTAAACTTCACAATAAGAAAATGGATAACTAATTTTAACTTGTGGATGATTGTTTGCTGTAAGAGAAAACAATTCTTTGACATTTGAAAGAGAAGAAAGGGGAACATTTATTTCCCTTGTGGAAGACGCCTTGTTGGAAAGGGGGCGAGAGACTCTGTCTCGTGGCACTTTTAGAGAGTTGTGCCTTGCGGAGAATCATGACGCAGGGATACTGAGTCATTTCTCAAATTACATGACTAGTGCAGCCGTGTGAGGCTCTGCTCAGGTTGGGACTCGGCAAATGAAGACTGCTATTAGCAATCCCGTAGAAAAGTGTTTTTGTGCTGAGATTCAAGACACGACATTTATCATTTAAATGTCAGAGTCTTAAACCGGAATGTCACAGTAAAATAGCAATTACTGGGAAAGAAAGAACATGCGTGCCCACTCAGTAACGCAGGAAAGAGATTGATGAGAAAATCACGTATGGTTTTAAACAGCTGCTTTATCAAATATTAGATTTTCTTCTCAATAAACTGAATAAGTTTTCCTCAGGATGTTCCGGGGATTAAGGACCATATTTACTCCTTATACCAGTGCAGAATTAGGATGACATAGGCCACTTCCTGTACCTAAAATATCATAGCCCGAAGCTAATCGTATTATTGGAAAGGGAGGCTGGGTGTTTCAAACATCCTCAGAGAGGGTTGAGGGATTGACTGAAAGCAAGATGTAGGGATACAGGCATATTCAGGGATTCCTGAGATGACCCACAGAGAGGTTTTCAAACGCACAGATTGTGGGGTCCTTGTATTAACCAGGTAAAAGGAGGCCTGGATGCCTTAGGCTAGCATCTCCCTGAACAGCTATGCCCAGACCTAAGCTTTCTTTCTTTTTTTTTTTGAGACAGGATCTCACTCTGTCACCCAGGCTGGAGTGCAGTAGTGTGATCACAGCTCACTGCAGCCCTAATCTCCCCACGCTCAAGCGATCGTCCCACCTCAGTCTCCTGAGTAGCTGGGACTACAGGCATGCATCACCACGCCTGGCTAATTTATGTATTTTTTTGTAGAGATGGGGTCTTGCTATGTTGCCCAGGCTGGTCTTAAACTCCTGAGCTCAAGCAGTCCTCCCACCTTGGCCTTCCAAAGTACTGGGATTGCGGATATGAGTCACTTCGCCGGGCCTATAATTCTTTTTATGGACATAGGTTTTCATTTCTTTGAGGCAAATGCCTAGGAGTGAAATGAGACAGTCAAAGGTTATTTATACAGTTGATATTCTCAGAAATACTCAGACTGTCTGCAATGGTTTCACCATTATATACCTTCATCTGTGATGTGTGAAAATTCCAATTACTCCACATTCTCACCAATATTCAATGTTTCAGTTTTTTGCATTTTTTTAAAATTTTTTTGAGACAGAGTCTTGCTCTGTTGCCCAGGCTGGAGTGAGTGGCGCGATCTCGGCTCACTGCAAGCTCTGCCTCGTGGGTTCACGCCATTCTTCTGCCTCAGCCTCCCAAGTAGCTGGGACTACAGGCACACACTACCACACCCGGCTAATTTTTTGTATTTTTAGTAGAGACGGGGTTTCACCTTGTTATCCAGGATTGTCTCTATCTCCTGACCTGGTGATCCGCCCGCCTCAGCCTCCCAAAGTGCCGAGATTACAGGTGTGAGCCACCGCACCTGGCCCAGTCTTTTGTATTTTAACCATCCTAGTAATTGTGAAATATTATCTTATTTTGGATTTAATTTCCGTTTCTCTGTCGGCTAATTATGTTGTACATCTTTGCATGTGTTTATTGTCCATTTGCATATTTTCTTTTCTTTTCTTGTTTTCTTTTTTTTAATTGAGATGGAGTCTTGCTCTGTCACCCAGGCTGGAGTGCAATGGCATGATCTTGACTCACTACATCTTCTGCCTCTCGAGTTCAAGTGATTCTCCTTCCTCAGCCTCCTGACTAACTGGGATT
>NW_012102088.1:266490-267978 GCF_000951045.1 Mandrillus leucophaeus | reverse complement strand
GCCTCCTGAGTAGCTGGGACTACAGGTGTGCACCACCATGCCCAGCTAATTTTTGTATTTTAGTAGAGATGGGATTTCACTGTGTTGGTCAGGCTGTTCTCGAGCTCCTGACCTCATGATCCACCCTTCTTGGCCTCCCAAGGTGCTGGGATTACAGGTGTGAGCCACCACGCTCGACCTCCAGTGGCAATTTTTCTAATGCCAGTTTCTAATGCCAGTGTTTTGCCACAGAGTCAAGTTTTACATATGTATGCATGCAAAAATGTTCTAATATAGTATGCAAATATTATCATGCACAATCTATTATGCACATGTTATTATGCATAATGGGTTATTCATAAACTGCTGTGTATAATTACACTCTGATGCACATTCTGCAAAGTGATGGTATGTACTATTTGGCACTTGTCTTTCTCCACGTGACAATTCATCTTGGGCATTGTTCTCTATCAATATGGTAATAACTTCATTCTCTTTTATTGTAGCAGAATCTTCCAAAGTGTGAAGATACTAAGATTTATTTAGCCAGCTGCCCTTCTATGGACAATGAAGTCATTTCCATTATTCTGGTCTAGAAAAGCTGCAGAAAATAACGACATGCATATCATATGTGGCATTTATTTGGGCATACCTGCAGGGTATATTCTAGAAGTGATAGTGTTCAGTGAAAGGAAATATGCATCTTTGAAATAACCTTTGACACATCGTATATTTATTCAAAACATGTACGTTGAGCATTGGTAATGACCCAATACTGTTCAGATCCCGGAAACACACAGACGAGGTCTCAGTGCTCAGGAGTTCACCAGTTCACCCAGAGAACAACAAAAAAAAACAGTGAACAAGCAAAACGAATAAATAAGCCAAGTAAGTTCAAACACGGATGACGGTGACAGAAACAAGATGAGGAGACAAAGGGAAAGAGAGCCAGAGAGGGGAGCTGGGGGAAGCTGCTTGAGGAAGGCTCTGTTTGCAGGGGCCAGAGGCTGTGTTGTTAACAATGTTAGCACGTTTTTTCACAACTTTGAACATTTTTATTAAACAAAACAATTATTTGACAAGAAATTTTAATGAAGATTTTAAAACAAATTTTTAACCACCTTAATGCACTTTCACAAGTAGAATCCCGTGTAAACCCATGACCCAGGAACCACAATCATCCGTGTTCGAAGTCTTTAGACAATGTTGCAAAATTTCAGGCTGGGCATGGTGGCTCACACCTGTAATCACAACACTTTGGGAGGCCGAGGCAGGCAGATCACTTGAGGGCAGGAGTTCGAGACCAGCCTGGCCAACATGTTGAAACCCCGTCTCTACTAAAAATACGAAAGTTAGCTGGGTGTGATGGCGGGCACCTGTAGTCCCAGCTACTCGGGTGTTTGAGGCAGGAGAATTGCTTGAATCCGGGAGGCAGAGGTTGCAGTGAGCCCAGATCATGCCACTGTACTCCAGCCTAGGTGATAGAGTGAGGCTCCATCTCAAAAAAAA
>NW_012102088.1:263703-264900 GCF_000951045.1 Mandrillus leucophaeus | reverse complement strand
CTATTGACTTAGGCATTTTTTTCATATTCTGGTTATAAGTCCTTTTGCAGACATATGTATTGTAAATATAATCCCCCACCATGTGTATTGCATATTCATTCCTTAATGGAATATTTTGGTGAATAGAATTTTTTTTAATGTAATTCAATTTACTGACTGTTTAATAGTGAGATTTTTTTTTTGTCTCCTAATATTTGCCTATTCCAACGTCATAAGATATTTTTCTATATTTCCTTCTGGAAGATTTCAATGTTTAGGTATATAATCCCATCTTAAATTAAGTTATATATGTGTTCCAGAATGCTTAGTTGAAAAGACTTTCCATTCCCCGTCAAGTTCCATGGCCTTTGTCAAGAATCAATTGACCGTGGATGTGTGTCTGGACTCTGTTCTATTGATATATGTTTCTCCATGTGCTGATACCTCACTGTCTTGATTATTGTAGCTTTATAAAATCTTGACATCAGATGAAATCCTCCAATTTTGTTCTTTCTTTAGGTTTTCCTAATTTTTGGGGGGCCAATTGTAGATCCTTTGTCATTCCACATAGACTCTAGAATCAGTGGGTCAATTTCTACAAAATATGGCACTGGGAAGTTCACTGGGATTACGATACCCTGGGGGCTTGGCCATCCTAACATTGCCAAATCTGCTCATCAATGAACATCACATGTCTGTCTATTTACTTAAGTCTTATTTAACTTCTCTTTGCAATGATGTGTGCTCTATTAGAGTACACACCTTCTGTATATGTTGTTAGATTTGCAATAGATATTGCATAGTTTTAGATAGAGATGTGGTTGGTATTTTTAAAATTTCATTTCCAATTGTTTACTGATGATTGCTTTCAAAAGTTTGCTTATTTTTTCCATTAATTAAACCTGTAAATAATCTTATATTTATTAATCTTTTTCTTTCCAGATCCTGTTATACTATTTTGGAACACCTTAATGCACATATCTTATAAATGTTAACCTCTAGCCCATTTGATAATGATTATGGTGACATTTATAAAATAGCACTTTAATAGAACTGTTAGTATCACATAAATAGTTGTTTTTACTCTTGCATATCTATGTATTCATTTCAAACAAAGTACAAATTGCTAAGCAGAACAAAAAGAATTCTCTCTTCTACCTCTGAGTTTTGTTCTTTCACTTCTCCCTTCCAGTGACAATTTTTCTTTTCTTTTCTTTT
>NW_012102088.1:255562-262016 GCF_000951045.1 Mandrillus leucophaeus | reverse complement strand
CCATCTCAAAAAAAAAAAAAAAAAAAAGAAAAAGAAAGGTTGCAGAATTTCATTAATTTGCTCCATTAAATATTTATTGAGCAGATACTGTGTGCTAGGATGGAATTTGGGGCAACCTTACCCAGACACTTTCCAGAGCTCACTCTGAGGGCTTCCCTCCCTTGTTCCCAGTCACACCTCTCCCCCATTCCTGGTGTGGTTTCCATGGCAGCACCAGGGGTCCCCTCATCACACCTCCCCTGCGTCTTGCAACAGGTGGGAGCTCCAGCAGCAGACGGGGCAGTTAGACTAGGGGAGGGAATCTAGGAATGAGGATGAAACCATTGTTTTGTTATGCTCTTATTTTGCACAGCTTTATTTATTTATTCTTAATTGGAGTCTTGGCAGAAATGTGAAAAAAATGGGGTGTTATGAATGAGTTATCAGTACTTTATTTAAGCTAGGGCTGCCTTAAATAAATTACCACACACTGAGTGGCTGAAACAACAGAAATTTATTATCTTGGTGTGAAGGCTGGAAGTCCACAGCAAGGAGTGGGCAGGTGTTTCCGGTGTGTTCCAGGGATAAAGAGCCATTTAAAAATATATACAGTATAGAATCTGACTCTCCAATATCATGGCCCTACGTAGATGCCATCGGTGTGGTGAGTCATCAACAAAAGTAAAATATCCTGAGAAAGGGCTTACGGGAAGCCGAGTACATGTTTTTAAAGGAAGGGAACATTAAAAAATCCATCCTATAGAGGCCTGTGGTGATCTTTCTGAGTGCCCCAGGCTGATCTACCTGCGTGATTATGCACACATTTAAAATATTGACTGACAGAGCAGGAGCATTGCCATCTTGGACAAGCACTGCCATTTAAAAGTTCACCTTGATCAAAAATCTCCTAAATCCAAAGGGCATCAGCCTAATGGTGAAGGTCAGCATGACCATAAACCACAAATGACATCTCCGACCAGAGACATCCAGACTATAAGATAAACCTCTCCCCGACCAGAGACATGCCAGCCCCAAGGTAACCTCCCCTCTGACTGGAGAGATGTCAGCCCTGAGATAACCTCACCTCCAACCAGAGGCATTCCAACCCCACAATAAACTTCTCCCTCACACACAAATATTCCAAACCTGTGACAGGTTCTCTCTCTCTGAACCCTTAAATACTTTTAATCTGTAAGAGAGAGAATGTACCTCACTGAAATCGATCAGAAGCCCCTCTCAGGTTTATTCTCCAAAATAAACCTGTCTTTGATTGTTCAGCATCTTTTTGTGTTTCTTTCCTCTTTCTTTAACTCTTACATTCACCAATAAAGTTCTTCACTGCAGTAGACCTTTCATAGCTAGAGATTAGTTATCCATTAATTGTCTCAAAGTCTTATTTTAAAAGTCATCCCCAAATGGGATTTAAAAATAAGTAGTGGTGTACCTCTCCAATGGGACATCAAGCTGCCAGTGAAAAAATAAAGACTTTTCTGATTAGCTTTTTTCACTCAGAATGTGGATTTAAATCTCTTCCATGTCTTTTCATGGCTTGATGGCTCATTTCTTTTTAGCCCTCAATAATATTCTGTTGTTTGGAGGGAACAGAGTTTGTTTATCCATTCACTGACTGAAGGACATCTTGGCTGCTTCCAAGTCTTTGCAATTATGATTAAAGTTGCTATAATCCTCATTGTGGAGGTTTTTGTTTGGAAATAAGTATTCAGCTCCCTTGGATAAATACCAAAGAGCATGACTGCTGGATCATAAGAGTGTATTTAATTCAGTATGATTCCCACTACATGACATTCTGGAAAAGGCAAAACTATGGAGACAGTAAAAAGTTCTGTGGTTGCCAGAGGTAAGCAGCAGAGAGAGGGATGAATAGGCAAAGCACAGAGGAATTTCAGGACAGTGAAACAGTCCTGTATGATATGACAATGGTAGATGCTTGTCAGTATGCATCTGTCCAAACCCACAGAATGTACCAAACCAAGAGTGAGCCCTCATGTGATCTGTAGAGTCTGGGCAATGGGTCAATGCAGGTGGGTCAACTGTAACCAATGGACCTGGGGCATCCAGTCTGTATTTACATCTCCAGTGGAGATGCTGACAGTGGAGGAGGCTGTGCATGTGTGGTTCAGAGCTATGGGGACTCTCTGTACCTTCTGCTTAATTTTGATGTGAACCTAAAACAGCTCTAAAAATATATAATTATAAGGTCAAGCACTGTGACTCATGCCTGTCATCCCTGCAATTTGGGAGGCTAAGGTGGGAGGATCACTTGAGCCAGGGGTTTGAGACCAGCCTGGGCAACATGGTGAAACCTTGTCTCTACAAAAACGATAAAAACAAAAATAAAAATTAGCTGAGTGTGGTGGTGTGTGCCTGTGGTCCCAGCTACTTGGAAGGCTGAGGCAGGAGGATTGCTTGAGCCTGGGAGGTTGAGGCTGCAGTGAGCCATGAGTGTGCCACTGTACCCCAGCCGGAGTGATGGAGTGAGACCCTACCTTTACAAAATTGAATTATATATATATATACACACACACATATATATATATATACACACACACATATATATATATGCAGTGCACATCTGTTCAGTGACTTTGCTGTAACCTGGTAGGTGGGTCTCTGCAGAGAATCCAATTTGCATGTACTCCTGCAGTTGTAAAGTTCCCAGAAGTGTCTATTTCTTCAGGTTTGTGCTTTCCTCGATATCTGATCGGGTTCCTCACCTTCCATCAACCCCTACATAACATCTGATCAACCTGGCTTGTCTTCAGCAAGAATTCTGACAGGCGAGTTTAGCCTGAATTCCCCAACAATCTTACTGGACTCATACCATTTTTCACCATTCAGAAAAGTGCATCTCTTGAACATTGAGCATAGAACACTGAACACAGCCGGGCTACCACCTTGATTTTCTCTCAAGAATTTTTTATCTGCTGACACCCACCCTGCTCTTGGGCTACCCATTCCCACTTGCTCATGCTGTATTCAGAGTTAAGCCCAGTTTCTCTGCCCCAGTGTGAAATCCCATTGCCGTGGCCCCTATACCTATCTCCATGGTCCTGAGAAAGTGTTCCTTACCATGCTTTAACAAGTATCACTGATTAATTTTTTCTCCAAAAACACACCTCACAGAATGGATGTGTCTAGTATTGCATGAAAAAGAAGATTCAGATGGAGGGAATGTTCTGATGTTGTTAGCGATGCAAATTCTCCAAGTGACCCAGCACCAAAATACGTGACCAGAGGCAGATCCTTATGGGTCCTCAGCAACCTCGATTCCTGCCTCTTCAGAAGAAAGAATTTGACTGTGGGGCGTAAGGCAGAAGAAGAGAGAGTGAGGCAAGTTTTAGAGCAGGAGTGAAAGTTCATTAAAAAGCTTTAGAGCAAGAATGAAAGGCAAGGAAGCTGGAAGCCATCAACCTCAGCAAACTAACACAGGAACAGAAAACCAAACACCGCATGTTTTCACTCGTAAGTGGGAGTTGAACATTGAGAACACGTGGACACAGAGAGGGAAGAGCACACACCAGGGCCCGTTTAGGGGGTGAGGGATGAGGGGAGAGAATTTAGAGGACAGGTCAATAGGTGCAGCAAACCACCATGGCACACGTATACCTAGGTAACAAACCTGCATGCTCTGCATATGTGTCTGTTTTTTTTTTTTTTTAAGCAGAAATAAATAAAAAAAAGTAGCCAAAAGAAAAGCAGAATAAATGGTCTCCTAAATAAAATGACCTGTGGGTCCCCCCCTCAAAAAAACAAAAAGAAAGGAAGTACATTTGGAAGAGGCCCAAGTGGGTGGCTTGAAGGACCAGTGCCATGGTTGACCGTGGACTTAGGGTTTTTTATGCTGGTATACTCCCAGCATCTTGCATCCCATTTCCCTTGATTCTTCTCTTACCTTGAGCTGCCTCCATGCTCGGTGGCCCGCTAGCACTTGCAGCGTGTTTACTGGAGTTGTACGCATGCTCACCGGAGGCGCTCTTCCCCTTCCAGGTGGAAGCCCCTAGAAGGTCAAACGCCAGTTAAATACCAGTTAAACTCCACCATTTTGTCTCTTGATGGACATGCTCCAGCCCACTCGCCCAACTCTTGATATCTTATTGGGAAGCTGCCGATCACCAGTCTCAGGTGTTTTTATCTATCGGGAAACTGCTTTTACCTAGCACGGGCTGTGACCAGTTATTATTTCAGAAAGGCAGTGTGACAACTCCCTGGCCATCACCTGATGGTCACCTGACGTTCTTGGTGGGGTCGGGAGAGCCCCTCCCGCCTCGCACAGGCCTGACTAGATACTGACTGTTACAACATGAAGCCCATGGTGTCTAACAAGATGCAGTTCGAAAGTCAAGACAGTCCAGTCACGACTCCAGCTCAGCTCACTGACCCACCACGGATTGTTCCCTCCAAGAGACAAACCCAGGGTTCAGCTGAGGTCCAGGAAATACATGCATCTCCAAGCAACTCACGAAGGGAGTAGCTCTTGGAAACAGCTCATCATGGCCAGCAGTGCAGAACTGTCCATTTCTGAACCATCCAAACATTTAGCTTGCAGCTGTCTGCTTTGCAGATTATGTCCCTAGATGCTGCGGAGAGCCAACTTTTCTTTAATTTCCTGGGACTGGCTGTCTCTTCTCCTCATTGTCTCACATAATGAATTCCTGTCCTGCATGCTTGCAAAGGGGTGCAGCGCACAGCTGGCTCTTATGGGAGCACATTTCACGATTCCTTGCCATGATACAAACCTGTTTTCAGATATGCTTGTTGAAGAAAATTCCAAACAACAGCATGACATTTGGAGCTGGATGATTCTTTGTTGTGTGTGTGGTAGGGGCTGTCCTGTGCACTGAAGGCCATCCCTGGCCTCCACCCATTAGATGTCCTGAAAGCATTCCTTTCCCCAGTAGTGACAATCAAAACTGTCCAGACGTTGCCAGTGTCCACTGAGGGATAAGGTCATCCCAGCTTGAAAACTACAGCCAGAGTTTATAAGACAGGCAACGGTACAGCCTTCACTTTTTAGTACCTTCTAACCTCACTTTACATCCCTCTAAATGTTGGGCTATTCCCAGTCATCGAATCTTCCTAACTGACTTCCTTCCTTCCTAATTCTAGCCCCAGATATAGAGGACTAGAAAGAAGCCATCCGTACCTTGCACTTTCTGAATCTGCAAACATAACAAAATAATTTCTTTCTTATGTTGCTAAGCTTGGGGTGTTTGTTACAGAGCGACCAAAACACACACACACACACACACACTCTCACACACACACATTCATAAGTGGTGCAAAGACTGCCTGTTAAGAATTTGAAGCAAACAGCAGCTTCAAGACAAGTCCCATTGGCCGTCGGCCTTCCCTGACCAAGCTCCTCCCAGGGTCGAATTAAAGAGTGTCCGCTGCTTTGGTCCTTGTCGGGGAGTCGGCTTTTATCCTGGGTATTATAGCTGTTGAAGGAATTAAATATGTTAATGCCTGTAAAACAATTAGAAGAGTGCTTGGTGCATATACAAACTCGGTGAATGTTAGTTGAGTTTGGGAAAGCTGTGAGATGCTTGGGAAGGAGAGGCAGCAGATTCAGGTGAGTGTCAGGACTGGGAAGGGGAGGGAGAAGATTCAGGTGAGTGTCAGGACTGGGAAGGGGAGGCAGCAGATTCAGGTGAGTGTCAGGACTGGGAAGGGGAGGCAGCAGATTCAGGTGAGTGTCAGGACTGGGAAGGGGAGGCAGCAGATTCAGGTGAGCGTCAGGACTGGGAAGGGGAAAGAATATTCAGGTGAGTGTCAGGACTGGGAAGGGGAAAGAGAAGATTCAGGTGAGTGTCAGGACTGGGAAGGGGAAAGAGAAGATTCAGGTGAGTGTCAGGACTGGGAAGGGGAGGGAGAAGATTCAGGTGAGCGTCAGGACTGGGAAGGGGAGGCAGCAGATTCAGGTGAGTGTCAGGACTCTGCAGATACAGATTTTGTGGTTAACGGTGTATGGATGTCATTTAAACTTGTGAGACTGGATGACAGCACCAAGGAGTGTGGATGTAGAAGAGGAGATGAGACAGAGGGAAGGGGAGGGAAGAGGGGATGAGATGGAGGGAACGGGAGGGAGAAGAAGGGATGAGATGGAGGGAACAGGAGGGAGAAGAGGGGATGAGAGGGAGGGAAGGTGGGGAGAAGAGATGAGAGGGAGGGAAGAGGAAGGAGAAGAGGGGATGAGACAGAGGGAAGAGGAGGGAAGAGGGGATGAGATGGAGGGAACGGGAGGGAGAAGAGGGGATGAGATGGAGGGAACGGGAGGGAGAAGAGGGGATGAGAGGGAGGGAAGGTGGGAAGAAGAGGGGTTGAGACTGAGGGAAGGTGGGGAGAAGAGATGAGAGGGAGGGAAGAGGAAGGAGAAGAGGGGATGAGACGGAGGGAAGGGGAGGGAGAAGAGGGGATAAGAGTGAGGGAAGGAGAGGGAGATGAGGGGATGAGA
>NW_012102088.1:248379-255512 GCF_000951045.1 Mandrillus leucophaeus | reverse complement strand
GGAGGGAAGGGGAGGGAGAAGAGGGGATAAGAGTGAGGGAAGGAGAGGGAGATGAGGGGATGAGAGAGGAGGGAAGGGGAGGGAGAAGAGGGGATGAGAGGGAGGGAAGGGGAGGATGATGAGGGAATGAGAGGGGAGGGGAGGGGAGAGAGAAGAAGGGATGAGGAGGGGAGGGAGGTGGAGGGAGAAGAGGAGATGAGAGGGGGAAAGGGGAGGGAGATGAGGGGATGAAGAGGGGAGGGAGGTGGAGGGAGAAGGGAGGATGAGGAGAGAAGGGGAAAGAAGAGGCAAAGGAGGCGAGGAGAAGGGCACAGAGGGGAGGAGAGGGAAAGGGAGAAGAGAAGTGGTCCAAGGGCCACCATAATATTTGAAGTGTCTTTCTGTTTGAACGGATTATCCAACTCAACTTCAAGCTTTAATGATGTGGGTGCCCCACGTTGATGCTCTGAAGGCGTCCGATCTGGGGTGAAATCCAGCTCCATGTTTTCCAGTCCTCTGACTTAGGGCAGGTGCCTTCACCTCCTTGAGCCTCAGTTTCCTGATTCGTTGTGTGGTGGTGACTAGGATGCCGCACTCAGCTGTGGGGAGCTGTGAGGACGCACGGAGATCATCTGTGTGGCAGGACTGGCACGCGGCACTCAAGGCTGAGTAGTGATTAGCTTCTGCTCCTCTGGGTTCAAACAAAATTCAGATAATAGAGTAGGACAGGCTGGCGCTGCGTGGCCAGGGTGTCTCTCTTTTCTGCTACTTCCATCCACAATTTTCATATCACTCTGTCCATCGTCCTCACCCTCAGTGCCACCCAAGCCACTCCGGCTTTTTCCCGGGGGTCTGCAGAAGCCTCAGCCTCTGTTCTCAGCACTGCTGCCTGCCCCAGTCTGTTTTCCTCAAAGCAGCCCAAGAGGGGCTTGGTGTACACGGCTCACATCGCACCACCCCGCGACGTGGGGCGTGGGGCAGAAACACCTTCCGAAAACGGATTCGAGGAAGGCCGGGTCCCGGGATGCTGCTGGAGGGAGCCCCTCCCCCGGGTGATCGGGGGGCGCAGACTGTGCCTTTCCCCTCTCTGTGTTGCAGGCCTACTGTGTGCCAGGCTGGGCTGGTGCCTGGGTACAGCCTGACTGCAGAGGGGTGGACGTTCGGGCCCCTAAGGGGCTGCCAGGCCCTTCTGCATCCCCCACCTCCCTCCTCCAGCTTCGGTTTCCATGGCAGCAGCCTCTGTCCCCGCGGGTCGCGGGGTGCTGCGTGGGAGGGCAGCGGTCAGGGGGGCGTCGGATTCGCATCACAGGGGACGCGGCCTGTCTGGCGCTGTCTCACCCTCAGCCGTGCGTCTGCGGAGCTGGTGCGCGCTGAAGTGCGTCATTGCCACCCACCTTGGCAGAAGCAGACAAACAAATTTACAAGCGGCTGCGAGAGCCTCCACGGACGCAGAGTAAAATCATGGATCTATTCTGAGCACCAGCAACAGAAGCAGTTTACGTTCTGGCGTGCACTGATGTAGTCCGTGCGCGCTGTGTGTGCCTGTAGATCAAGAGACAGGTGCGCAGACCTGGCAGCCTCCTGTCAGGAACCACTTTCTGTTTTACATGCTCCATCTCCATCTGGAAAACAAAACCATAGAATAAATATAAATAAATAAACGCTCAGTCTCTGTGCTCAGGTAGGTTATTCATTCATTCCTTTCTTCATTCAAAAGTATATGTGGGCCGGGCGCAGTGGCTCGCGCCTGTAATCCCAGCACTTTGGGAGGCCGAGGTGGGTGGATCACCTGAGGTCAGGAGCTCGAGATCAGCTTGGCCAACATGGTGAAACCCCATGTCTACTAAAAATACAAAAATCAGCAGTGGGTGGCGGTGGGCGCCTGTAATTACAACTACTCAGAGGCTGAGGCAGGAGAATCATTTGTACCCTGGAGGTGGAGGTTGCAGTGAACCTAGATCATGCCACAGCACTCCAGCCTGGGTGACAGGGTGAGACAGAGTCTCAAAAAGAAAAAGAAAAAAAAAAGTGTATGTATGTTCTGCAGATATTTACTGATATCCCACTATGGGTCAGCACTGAGTTACATGTGACGGATAGGGTTGAACCCAAGACAAACTCTCTCCTTATAAATCTTTTATCTTTGGGGGTTCATCAGTCTGTAAGTTTAACCTAAAATAACAGGTCGCAATAAGTTCTACAAAGTGTAAGCAGGTGAGATGTGGAGTGAAGGAGGGATCTTTCAGAGCAGCCAGTCAAGGAGGTCTTCCTGTAGGTGGCAGTGAAAGGAGGGCAGGAAACTTTGGATTACCAGGGAAGTAACCATTCTGGGCAGAGGGAATAGTGCCTGGAAACACCTGGAGATGAAGACGTTTGTCCTGCTTGAACAGCATAGGAGGCCACAGTGTCTGAAGAGGAGTGAGCAAGGAAGAGAGTGGGTGGAGGCGAATACAGAGAGGGGCTGGGAATTGACTTTCAGCTTACATTTAGTGAATAAATACATGAATAAATGTATCATTATGGAGCTCACAATTTTTTTCTTGGAGATGTATTTTCTTTCTTTGTTGGATGAATGGATGGGTGGATCGATCAATGGATGGGTGGCTGAATGGATTCATGGATGGATGACTATGTGGAGGGATGGGTGAGTGGGCAGATGGATCCACGTGGGATGAATAGATGTGTGGATGTATGGGTAGATGTGTAAATGAATGTTCAGATGGTTGGTTGGATGAATACTACAAATAGAATAGACACCTTTTTTCTTCTCCAAGGGTTAGGGTTAATTTTGAATTCTAGTAGTCCCTGTTTTCTGTCTACACCACCCCCATGTGAATATTATGATTTTGGGATACACACACACATACACATACACACACAGATATTTGGAAGTAATAGTGAATCTATAAGGATAATTGATGGTTATTTCCTGGGATGGAAATTTTATGAAAGATGGCCTCCTTTTTGTATGAAAACACTTGTGGGGTTGTGTATTAGTCCATTCTCAAATTGCTATAAAGAAATACCTGAGGCCAGGCACGGTGGCTCACGCCTGTAATCCCAGCACTTTGGGAGGCCGAGGCGGGTCAATCATCTGAGGTCAGGAGTTCAAGACCAGCCTGACCAACATGGAGAAACCCCCGTCTCTACTAAAAATACAAAATTAGCTGGGCATGGTGGCACATGCCTGTAATCTCAGCTACTCGGGAGGCTGAGGCAGGAGAATTGCTTGAACCCAGGAGGTGGAGGTTGCAGTGAGCCACTATTGCACTCCAGGCTGGGCAACAAGAATGAAACTCCCTCAAAAAAAAAAAAAAAAAAAAAAAAAAAAAAAAAAAAAAGAGGAAATACCCGAGACTGGGTAATTTACAAAGAAAAGAAGTTTAATGAGCTCACAGTTCTGCAGGCTATACAGAAAGCATGGTGCTGGCATCTGCTCAGCTTCTGGGGAGGCCTTAGGACGCTTACAATCATAGTGGAAGGTGGAGCAGGAACAGGCACATCACATGGCCAGAGCAGGAATGAGAGTGGGGAGTGGCTACACACTTTTAAACGACCAGATCTTGTGAGAACTCACTTTCATGAGAACAGCCCAAGGGGATGGTGCTAAACCCTTCATGAGAAATCCATCCTTATGATCCAATCACCTCCCTCCAAGCCCCACCTCCAATACTGGGGATGACAATTTGACACAAGATTTGGTGGGGACACAGATCTGAGCCATTTCATTCTGCCCCTGGTCCCCCAAATCTCATGTCCTTCTCACATTGCAAGATACAATCATGCCTTCCTAAAAGTCCCCAAAGTCTTAACTTATTCACTCAAAAGGCCAGAGTCCCAAGTCTCATCTGAGACAAGGCAAGTTCCTCCCACCTATTAGCCTGTAAAATCAAAAACAAGTTAGTTACTTCTAAGATACAATGGGGATACAAGTGTTGGGTAAACATTCCCATTCCAAAAGGGAAACATTGGCCAAAAGAAAGTGGCCACAGGCCCCATGCAAATCCAAAACCCAGTAGGGGAGTCACTAAATCTTAAAGCTCCAAAATCATCTTATTTGACTCCATGTTCCACATCCAGGGCACACGCATGCAAGAGGTGGGCTCCCAACCTGAGGCAGGTTGAGTGATATTTTCATCATCAATTCTCATTTTTCTGATTAGTTAATCAAGTCCTGAACCCTCCTCTTTCTTCCCATGCACTCCCAGGGCAATCTTGGTGAGATCCCACTCACAGCATCATCTGCAAGGATGGTGCCCCCTGGATGGTGCCCCCAGATGGTGCCCCTGGATGGCCCCCTGGAGTCATGTGAGATCCCACTCACAGCATCATCTGCAAGGATGGTGCCCCCTGGATGGTGCCCGTGAGATCCCACTCACAGCATCATCTGCAAGGATGGTGCCCCCTGGATGGTGCCCCCAGATGGTGCCCCTGGATGGCCCCCTGGAGTCATGTGAGATCCCACTCACAGCATCATCTGCAAGGATGGTGCCCCCTGGATGGTGCCCCTGGATGGTGCCCCCTGGATGGTGTCCCCCGGATGGTACCCCTGGATGGTGCCCCTGGATGGTGCCCCCTGGATGGTGTCCCCCGGATGGTACCCCTGGATGGTGCCCCTGGATGGTGCCCCTGGATGGTGCCCCCTGGAGTCATGCAGTGCACAACACTGTGATCTGATCTCCAATGACCCCCTGCATTGATGGGTCCCCAAATCCCCATCCCCAGCCCGGACTCCCTCATGAGCTCCAGAAACAGATATCCACCCATCCGCTGCTCCCATGGGACAGCATCCAGTACGGACAGTGCAAGTCAGAGCTGATCGAATCACCAGCAAACCCAGTCCATCAGCCACAGGTCAAGAATCCCAAGATACATTTTGCACAGGTCAGCTCTTGCCCACATGTTTCAAATCATCCCCAGTTCCCCAATCTCCATTGTCCTGTTTTAAGCCACCACTCCCTCTTGCCTGGACCAATGGGGTCCTAAGTGGGACATTGTGAGAAAATTATTTCTATTTTTTACATGTTATCTTTAAAAATGATGTATTTCTTACGTGTGCATGCGTGTGTGTGTGTGTGTATGTGTGTGATGTTGCTGCAGTAGCATGCAATTTACAAATAACTAGCTAACCCTCCTTGAGGACTCTGTTGAAAATGTTATTACTAAAACAGTTTAGTGAAATGGAGTCACAGCATGACTAACTCGTTTCTAAGGTCATAGGCTGGGACCTGAGCTGCCTCATCTCTGAACCAGACATCAGAGCCCGGGCCACCCTCAGAGATGTGTCAAGCAAGGGCACAGCCCTGGGCTTAAAGCACAGACTATGCAGGATTGCTGCCTGATGTTGAACCTCAGATCTGCTGCTGACCAGGTGGGTGAAGGTGCACAGCTTACTGCCTTACCTGTCCTTCCGTTTCCTCACACGAAAATTGAGATAATATTGGAACATACCTCAAATGAGCCTCAGTGACTGAATGGTACAGAGTAAGTGCTATAATATTGTTTATTAAACTACACATAATACATAATTTTTAAGATCATGGAGTGGACTCAACTTTGGCAGACATGGGAACAGACAGGCATGCAGGAATGTTTCCCAGAAGGTACCACAACCCCTCCTATGACGACGGACCCCGCTGGAAATTCATTCCAATCAAGTTGCTGGTTATGGTTAAAAGCAAGGAGCTGCCCACTGTCCTCAGCAAAGTAACACAGGAACAGAACACCAAATACGACATGTTCTCTCTTACGAGCGGGAGCTAAATATTGGGTACTCATGGACACAACCATGGGACCCATAAACGCCAGGGACTTCTAGAGGGGAGAGGGAGGGAGGGGGCTGGAGGTGAAAAGCCACCTATTGGGTACAGTGCTGATGGCCATTTATACCTCAGACCTAAGCGTCACGCAATATACCCACGTAACAAACCCGCACCTGGACCCCCGAACTGATTATATAAGAGTTGAAACAAAAATGAGGATCTGGGGCAGCGGGAACTGGAGTGATCCAGGTTGTTACTTTGTCCGAGAGAGTATGTTTGAGAGAGAGTGAGAGGAGAGAGGGGAATGAGAGAGAGAGAGAGAGAGAGGGAGAGAGAGGGAGAGAGAGGCAAGAGAAGAGAAAGAGAGAGAGGAGAGAGAGAGGAGAAGAGAGAGAGAGAAAGAAGAGGGGAGAGGAAAGACAGAGAAAAGACGGGGGAGAGAGAGAGGCAAGAGAAGAGAAGGAGAGAGAGAGGAGAGAGAGGAAGAAAAGAGAGAGAGAGAAAGAAGAGACGAGGGCCGGGCGCAGTGGCTCACGCCTGTAATCCCAGCACTTTGGGAGGGTGAGGGTGCACTCTGGGTGGATTACCTGAGGTCAGGAGTTTGAGAGCAGCCTGGCCAATATGGTGAAACCCCATCTCTACTAAAAATAAAAAGAAGTTAGCGGGGCACGGTGGTGGGCGCCTGTAGTCCCTGCTACTTGGGAGGCTGAGGCAGGAGAACTGCTTGAACCTGGGAGGTGGAGGTTGCAGAGAGCAGAGATCGTGCCAGCCTGGGTGACAAGAATGCAACTCTGTCTCAAAAAAAAAAAAAGGAAGAAGAAGTGGAAAGGAGAGAAGAGGAGAGAGAGAGAGAGAGAGAGATATGCAAGGAGCAGAGGGCCTTTCTAAGGGATTCACAGGAGAAATAGACCCGGAACTCCAGACTGCCAAAGAGCATAAGGAGACCCAAAGGGGGCTACGGACACAGAGTCCTAAGGTCAGCAGAGATGTGGGTGAGGCCAGAGGATTGGTCCAGGCCTTCAACATGGAACTCACATCTTACTGCAGGGCCTGGAAAATTCCATCCTCTGCAGATCTTTCGACACCTTCCCCACGCACTTGCCTCCCCCCTTCCAGCTGGGGTTTCCATGGCAACAACCTGAGCTCCTGCACCATTCGCAAGAAGGTGGGAGCGCTGAGCGCGCGGGGAACAGGGCAGAGGGACAGACGTCAAAAGTGTCTGCATCGGCGGTTCATGTGCGTATTTTGCACACATCGAAATGCGTCAGCAGCAGCAGCGTCTCCACAAAACGCAGAAAATTGGCTTCAGGGGCCACTGTGGATGTGGACAGAAATCCCAAACATCTTCTAAGCAGCAGCATTTGACGTCCTTACTCAGTCAGACATATCGAT
>NW_012102088.1:246684-248329 GCF_000951045.1 Mandrillus leucophaeus | reverse complement strand
AGACTGCCAAAGAGCATAAGGAGACCCAAAGGGGGCTACGGACACAGAGTCCTAAGGTCAGCAGAGATGTGGGTGAGGCCAGAGGATTGGTCCAGGCCTTCAACATGGAACTCACATCTTACTGCAGGGCCTGGAAAATTCCATCCTCTGCAGATCTTTCGACACCTTCCCCACGCACTTGCCTCCCCCCTTCCAGCTGGGGTTTCCATGGCAACAACCTGAGCTCCTGCACCATTCGCAAGAAGGTGGGAGCGCTGAGCGCGCGGGGAACAGGGCAGAGGGACAGACGTCAAAAGTGTCTGCATCGGCGGTTCATGTGCGTATTTTGCACACATCGAAATGCGTCAGCAGCAGCAGCGTCTCCACAAAACGCAGAAAATTGGCTTCAGGGGCCACTGTGGATGTGGACAGAAATCCCAAACATCTTCTAAGCAGCAGCATTTGACGTCCTTACTCAGTCAGACATATCGATTGTGCCCCCCCTCATCCCTCCAGACACTGCTCTAGACACGGAGAGTGAAATAATGTGAAGAAAGGAGCCGGGTGTCTGCCCTCCTGGAGCCGAGGGCTGTTCATGCCCTCATGTACGCATCCATCCATCCTGGCTTTCCCCTGGTGTTTACTGAGGGCATACTTAGTGGTACCCCCTGGCCAAGTGTGGTGGGTGCAGCAGAGAACTCAACAGGCATATTCACATACTGGGACATGACTGTTCCAGCAGGGGCGATACATGGGAACGTAGGTAAGATTTCAGGTGGTGGCGAGTGTTATCAGGAACAATAAGTCAGATTCAAAGAGCGGGGTGGGGGATTTTAGATTGGGAGTCAAGGATGCCTTCTTGGAGGTGGTGATATGTCAATTTCAATGGAGGAAGGGAACAGTGATGGGAATATCAAGAAGAAAAACAGTCCAGACAGAAGAATGTATGCCTTGAAAAGCCGTGAGGCTGTTGGCTGCCCAGCCTGAGGACCACCGAGGAAGCCAGTGTGGTCACGGTGGAGGGAGAAAGGGAAAAAGTGGACAGAGATTTGTCGGAAGTGAAGTAGGGGCCTGATCATTCAGAACAAGATGGCTGATTGTCAAACTATGGCCTGCTTGTTTTTGTACAATACAGTTGTGCTGGAACACAGGCACATCCATCGTTTGTGTTTTGTCTAGGACCACTTTTGTACTATAAAGGCAGAGTTTAGTTGCTGTAACCTAGACTGCAGGGAATCCCTTTTGCCACATCAGGTGACACTATCCACTCACTCACAGATTCTGGAAACTAAGATGTGGGGGGCCATCATTCAGCCCACCACAGATGGATGAGTAGATAGGTTAATGGATGGAAGGATGATGGGTGGAAGGATGGATAGTAGAGTAGATAGATTATTAGTAAGGTGGATGCTTGGATGGAAGAGTGAATGGATAGATGGGAAACAGATTGATGGGTGGTGGGTGGATGGATGTATGGAATGATGGGTGGATGGATAGGTGTAGGGTAGATGATTGGATGGAAGGGTGAATGGATAGATGGATATACAGATTGATGGGTGGTGGGTGGATGGATGTATGGAATGATGGATGGATTGATAGGTGTAGGGTGGATGATTAGATGGAAGAGTGAATGGATAGATGGGATACAGATTGATGGGTGGTGGGT
>NW_012102088.1:241484-246584 GCF_000951045.1 Mandrillus leucophaeus | reverse complement strand
AGGTGTAGGGTGGATGATTGGATGGAAGAGTGAATGGATAGATGAATATACAGATTGATGGGTGGATAGATGGATGTATGGAATGATGGATGGATGGATAGCTGTAGGGTGGATGATTAGATGGAAGAGTGAATGGATAGATAGGTATACAGATTGATGGGTGGTGGGTGGATACATGGATGGGTGGATGGTGAGAGTTGGAAGAATGACAGGATGAATGCTTTAGGCGGTTTGTTGCATGGGTGGCTGAATGGATGGATAGTTGGATAATTGTGTGCATTAGATGGAAGTGTGGATACATGGATGGGTGGATGGATGGGTCGGTGGGTGGAGGGATGGTAGAGATTGAAGAGATACTTGTCTCTCTTTGTTAGAGGTGAGTTTTATTTCATACAAACTCTCTGGATTCTGGAGTTACTCCTGTGTTTTGGCTGCCGACACCTCCCACTGGTGGGAAGTCCTATCTTGGGCATTTAAATTTCTTGGAATAGGGGTTGGTGAATGAGGAGGGTGAGCAGCAGATGGCTAATTGTGTACACACTTCAGTGACACAGAAAGGTTGAGTAATGCTTTCCTCATTATGCTCCACCTTCCCGGTAAGGTTTCCCAGGCTCTGTCCTGGGCACTCTGTTTTCTCCACACCCTCCCAGGGAGACCTCAGGGTGACATGCTGAGAGTGATGTCTCAGCCACCACGTTGCAGCCTCTGCTACCATCCTCCCTCACCTGACTCTAAAGTGAGGTGGAGCAATTGGGAGGATACTATCAGAACTTTTATTTCACTATGTGTTTCATTTTCAACCTTTTGTTTTTAAGTATGTGTGTGTGTGCATTTTTGAGACAGGGTCTCACTCTGTCGCCCAGGCTGGAGTGCAGTGGCACAATCATAGCTCATTGCAGCCCCCGACTGGGCTCAAGCGAGCCTCCCACTTCAGCCTCTTGAGTAGCTGGGACCACAGGCATGTACCACTCCACCCGGCTGAGCCCAGCTAATTTTTATTTTATTTTATTTTTTTGTAGAAATGGGATCTCACTTTGTAGTCCAGGCTGGTATCGAACTCCTGCTTCAAGTGGTCCTCCCTCCCCAGCCTCCTAAAGTGCAGGGATTGGAGGCGTGAGACACTGTGCCCAGCATTTAAAGGTATGTTTGTAGTTTTGTAATGCATATAAGGTCTCCAGTCAGAAATGCCTTTCCTATCTGTTCCTGCTGTTTCCCCTCCTTCGTCAGGAACCATTTCTTTTTCTTTCAGCGTGTGCTGCACAACCCTCGTGACCCCCATCACCGTGATTCCTGGATGATTGCCGCGTCCTCCTCCGTGGTCTCACTCTTGCCCCTCCCAATAGTCCCTTTTATGCACCTCAATTTCACTCTAGAGTCTGGAAATTTCCAGCATCTGAGAGTCTTTCTGCCCACTCCTCAGCTCATCCAATCCTACCTTCCTCATCCAATCGCGTTTCCATGGTGACCGCCAGAGCCTGCTTCTGAGGTCTGTGCTAAGTGAGAGTTTCTGTGGGGGGACAGGTCAGAGTGATGGACGTCAGAGTAGCTGAGCTGAGAAGCGAGGCAGGGATCACAGGAATCATCCACCCACCACCCATCAATCTCTCTACCCATCTATCCATTCACTCTTCCATTCAATTATCCACCTTACTATTCATCCATCTTCTCTACTATCCTTCCTTTCACCTACCATCCTTCCATCCATTAGCCTCTCTATTCATCCATCTGTGGTGGGCTGAATGATGCCCCCCCGTGATATCCACATCTTCGTATCCAGAGCCAGTGAGTGTCACCTGATGTGGCAAAAGGGATTCCCCACAGTCTAGACCACAGTAACTCAACTCTACCTTTACAGCGCAGGAAGGGTTCCACCACTGTCCTCCTGTCGGTGGTTCACTGTGACTTCTGTCCCAGCTTCGCCCTTGGATACACTCATTCATTCATTCAAATGACATTTATTTTCAGATGGGTTCAGACCCCTTTGCCTCTCAACTGTTGTTTGAGTCACCACCTGTGACATCCTCATCTTTCATCATCTGAAAGGGAAGTTCTGTCTTTCTCCTGCGGAACCCTTAATGGATCCCTAAGGATCTGAGAATAAACAGCTCCTTCCTTATCACAGTTTGCAAGCAGCAGGCGCCCACAGCGTGCCCAGTGGAGGAGCCCAGGGTGGCAGCTGTGTTGGAAGCAGGGGCCACACAATTCATCTTAATGCCCCAGCCCCGAGGAACTAGCACACCTACCTTCACGTTAGGGAAAATAAAAAGCAATGCAAATTTCTGGAGTAACACAAGTGAAATAGTTTTCAATGCTTTATGCCGTTGTGTGGGATTCTACCTGCATTGTTCTAAAGAATTTCAGTTTGAGGAACGTTTGTAGGGCACAGAGGAAGTGCCCCAGCTGACAGGCACTTAGGGCAAGACTCTCACAAAGTTCCCAAGGTGGGTTCAGCCGGGCGTGGTGGCTCACGCCTGTAATCCCAGCACTTTGGGAGGCTGAGGTGGGTGGATCACCTGAAGTCAGGAGTTTGAGACCAGCCTGGCCAACATGGTGAAATCCTGTCTCTACTAAAATTAAAAAAAAAAAAAAAAAAAAAGCTGGGCATGGTGGCAGGCACCTGTAATCCCAGTTACGTGGGAGGCTAAGGCAGAAGAACCTCTTAAACCTGGGAGGTGGAGGTTGCAGTGAGCGGAGATGGTGCCACTGCACTCCAGCCTTGGTGACAGAGCAAGACTCTCTCAAACAAAACAAAACAAAACATATATATTTAAAAATGTATATTTTAAATGAAATACATAAATAAAAATATAAAAATATGTAATTAATTTCTCTCTATATATAGGTATTTATTTATATATTATTTATTTATATACATTATATATAGACACTTCTTTAAAAAATTACTCTGATCCTCCAAATAGATAGATAGATAGATGTCAATAATCCCCAAACACAGATGCTAGCAAAACTTTGTTAAATTATATATATATATATTTGGAGAGTCAGAGTAATTTTTTCAAAGAAATGCTTATTGGTGATGGAAGTTCCTGAGTCATCACCCTCCAATAGCTGTCAGTGCTATCAAACAATATCAAGCCATCAGGTCTCCTCACCCCCATCTCCAGGGCCTGTCTGTAACGCAGCCTCTGCGAGCACCCAGCAGCATCCCCTCTTCTCTCTCTCCCCACCACTCATTATGTGCCGCTGTGTTCTCTGGACACCTCAGGCTTCTTCCTGACTTTGCACCTGCCCACAACCTTCTTCCCCAGATCTTCCCACCACTGGGTACTTCGGACCCCTTGGGAGTGAGTGCTACGGTGCGTTCGCCTCCTCCAGGAAGCCTTCCTGGCCTCCTCTTGAAAGTAACATGTGCCCCTGTTAGTATCACCTCACTCTGTTTCTTTCTTGCACTTAGAATCTTCTGAAATTATCTTCTTCCTGGGTCGAGTTTTGTGTTTACTTTCTTTCTATTCTCACAAAATGGAAGATGCAGAAAGAGGCTCTTTGCAGTTCTGCTCACCGTCGTACCCCTGATGCCTGCAGACAGAGCAGCCTGCAGGAGGGCTTCCTAATCAAGCACTTAACCTGAAAGAGGAAAGAATCGGATCCCTGCAGCCAATGGGGAGATGGCGAATGCTGGACAGCCAGCTCTGGAGGCCGGGGTGGCAGGCCCGGCGGTGTTTGCCAGCTTCCATGGTGCAAATGCCTCCCCAACGTGGGCAGCTGCAGGAGCCGGCCTGCACACTGGGCGTGGAGGTGGGAGGTCAGCAGCCCGCGCATGGACTGCAGACACAATGGATGTCAATCACCCCCAAACACAGATGCTAGGAAAATGTAGTTAAATAACTAGGAAAGCATATGTTTTGGGTGTTTCCCACCTTTATTCTTTACATCATTTATTTAATTTTGAAAGTGCATGGAATGTCCCGTTTACTAAAGGATGTGCTTCAACATCTCACAAACTTCCTGCGAGTTGACGCGTTGGCTCCTGTCGTCCAGAAGAAGCTGGCTCCAGCACACCCCTGCTGACAGCACCCTACAGTTTCCATCTGAGTTCCGCCGGTGAGCCCTGCCCGGGAAGGATTCAGACCAGGTCCCCCACGACCCTGAATCTCAGGTCCTGTGGAGAAAGATGTTTGCTCAGAAATGACCCCAGTCCCTAGGCAGCAGAGTGTGCAGTGACCCGGGACACGCTCCCCCTGATCTGCGGCCGTGACAGCTACCTGGGGTGGGAGAGCGGGGTGGGAGAGGGGTGGCCTTGGCTCCAGGGGTAGCCTTGTTCCTTCATGTGTACGGCCCGAATCCTTCCTGCTGCAGCTGGTGGAAGAGTCAGGGATGGAATGCAGGGGCTGCAAGAGGAGGAGGGGAAGGAAGGACCGTCTTGAGGTTTGGGCAGCTGTGCTGAAAACAGGAGTGAAGATTTGGGTAAGCTTGATGTGCAAAGGCCTCTCTGACACGATGTCATAAGGAGCATGTGTTGCCACTATCCCAAGCGTTTCCACACACATGGATTCATTTCCTTTCTCCAGCCTCCCTGTGGGGTGGGACACGCAGCGTCATTGTCTGCATCAGAAGTGGAAACAGACTCAGAGAAGTGAGGCTCGTCTGGGGTCACGTGGGAGAAAGAAATGAGCAAGGATCCTGTGGGAAGGCTTTGCCCCCTCTGCACACGTGGGTCTTCTTCTTATTATTAATGTTATTTTTAGTTTATGATTTGTTGTATGATTTTTAATTTCATGATATTTATTTTTTATTTTGTTTTACGGTATGTACCTATGAACACCCACCTAGGACACATAAAGAATAAGAGGTACTGTGTACTATCAGCATTTAAAACACTAGAAATGAGGCCGGGCATAGTGGCTCATGCATGTGATCCCAGCAATTTGGAAGGCTGAGGTGGGCGGATCACCTGAGGTCAGGAGTTCGAGACCAGCCTGACCAATATGGTGAAACTCCATCTCTACTTAAAAAAATACAAAAATTAGCCGGACATGGTGGCGGGTGCCTGTAATCCCAGCTACTCGGGAGGCTGCGGCAGGAGAGTCACTTGAATCTGGGAGGCAGAGGTTGCAGTGAGATGAGATCGCGCCACTGCAC
>NW_012102088.1:237583-239318 GCF_000951045.1 Mandrillus leucophaeus | reverse complement strand
CTTCCTGACTCCCCGTCTCGATCTCTCTGGATTTCCCCAGGACTGGATTCTTCCTGACTCCCCGTCTCGATCTCTCTGGATTTCCCCAGGGCTGGATTCTTCCTGACTCCCCATCTCGATCTCTCTGGATTTCCCCAGGACTGGATTCTTCCTGATAAGTCATTCTTGATATTCAAAGGTTTGCTGAAATGTCACCTCCTCAGAGAAATTCTCCCCACCGCGCCCCCAACCACTATCATGCCGGCTTACTTTGCATGTCAGATGGTGTGTAGGGAGTGACTGCTATTAGCAATGACTCTTGATTGACTTTTGTTCTGGTCGGCTTCTCATCTGCTGAAATAGAAGCCCCATGAGGGCAGGACACTTCTCCTGTCTTCACCGGTATACTCCCAGTGCCTAGCAAGGTAAATATCATTGGCATGAATGAATGAATGAATGAATGAATGAATGAATGAAGAGCTTCTCAGAGCACTCTGAGTCTCTGTTGTCACAGGTAGGTCTTTGAATTCTACTAAGCTCATTGCAGGGGAAATTCAGTGTTTTCTTGAATCAGGGAGGACTTGGACCACCTCCTTCTCACCCACCTCTACACACTCACCCCGGCAGGGCAGGTGTGGGCCAGGGTTCCTCCCTGCAGCCAGGTTGGACTGTACCAGCTCTGGGTGTCCTGAGAATTCCTCCCCACTCTCTTTTGGCCACATAGCAGCAGGAAACCTCTGCTGGGGAAGGAGCAGTGTGGTTTCTGCTCATAGTTGCAGGGCTCAGTGGATGGGGTGGGGGTTGATGGGTACATGGAGCAGTGTGGTTTCTGCTCATAGTTCCAGGGCTCAGTGGATGGGGTGGGGGTTGGGGTACATGTCTAGCCTGAATCTTTCCTGCTCCATCCTACAGGAGGGCCTGAGATCTTCAATGCGATGCAAAGGAACCATGCGGAGAGGGAGAGGAGCAGATGGGGCAGGGGAGGGATGTAGCACAGCAGGATCTTCCAGCCTGTACAGGAAGCTTATAAATTGAGGTGGTAGGTTTTTTTTTGTTTGTTTATTTGTTTTTTGTTTTTGAGACGGACTCTCTCTCTGTCACCCAGGCTGGAGTGCGGTGGCGCGATCTCAGCTCACTGCAAGCTCCGCCTCCCAGGTTCACAGCATTCTCCTGCCTCAGCCTCCCAGCACCTCACCCGGCTAGTTTTTTGTATTTTTTAATAGAGACGGGGTTTCACCATGTTAGCCAGGATGGTCTCAATCTCCTGACCTCATGATCCACCCGTCTCAGCCTCCCAAAGTGCTGGGATTACAGGCTTGAGCCACCGCGCCCGGCCGTTTTTTTTTTGTTTTTTGACATGAAGTCTCGCTGTCGTCAGGTTGAAGTGCAGACACATGATCTCAGTTCACTACAACCTCCACCTCCTGGGTTCAAGCAATTCTCCTGCCTCAACCTCCCCAGTAGCTCGGATTACAGGCACGCACCACCACGCCCGGCTAATTTTTGTATTTTTAGTAGAGATGGGGTTTCACCATATTGGTCAGGCTGGTCTCGAACTCCTGACCTCAAGTGACCTGCCCGCCTCGGCCTCCCAAACTGCTAGGTAATTGTGCCCATCCTGTGTAGTATTTTTAGTCTGACAAAAACACAATTTTCTGCATAAATTTTCTTTTAATCTTGAACAATTGCTCATAAAGACACATCCTGAGGGCACGCTGACCTCCATTTTCATCCAATGTCTCCACGGCTGTTAATC
>NW_012102088.1:233743-235503 GCF_000951045.1 Mandrillus leucophaeus | reverse complement strand
AAAAGAAAAAGAAAAAGAAAGAAAGAAAAACAAACAAACAAAACAAAACCACTAGAAATGGGTCTAGGAGAAGGCTGGAAGATTCTGCAGTCCAGCATCCTAGCTGGACGCCGAGCTCCAGAGCCAGGGACCGTGGCCTCAAACTCAGCCGAGGTGTCGCCTGTGTTCCTAACCCATCTATTTCACCATTCCCTTCTTACAATTTCTGGAAACTTCCCCTCTGGCCTCCCAGAATGCACACACATCGTGACTCTAAGAATCAAACGAGCACATCCACGTGGTTCAAACAGCTGCTGGGCACTCAGTCAATGCCAAAACCACTTAGTGCTGAGGTTTTAAAGTCTTACTTTCACTAATAAATTTCGATTGGCAGAGAACAAACAAGATCTCCGTTCTCCCTTCGTCTGTACAAGCTGGTCACAGAGCGTTTTGCTTTGCAACCAAGGACATTCTTGTTTCAGTCCAGACACACTTGGGACAGGTAATGCTTTGAAAGGTACTTATTTCTTTTTTCAACAAACATTTATTAAGTACCTACTGTGTGCCAAGCTGAGGTTTTGAGTCCCCACCCTCCAAGTCTGGTTTTGGGGACTTCCTCTGTTCATTCTTCAACCCCCTCACCTTCCACACCCTGCTGCGGTTTCCCTGGTCCTCTGTTCATTCCTCACCCCCCTCGTCTTCCGCACCCTACTGCGGTTTCCCTGGTGACAGACCAAGCCCGCCTCAGTGGTCCCACCAGGTAGGTGCTCCCCAGGGGAGGACAGGATGGATGGATGGCAGAGAAGGATTGAGAGACTCAGGCCTGCTGTGCCTCAGCCGGGGACACGGGCGCCTCTTCCGGGCACACTGAAACACGTCCCAAGCCAAGGTCTGCAGAGGGGTAAGAATTACAGCTGCGCACGCCTCTGCAAACGGTTGGCGGTCACATTGCCCTTTGAGTGGTACTGAAATCAGTATTATCTCGTCTCTCCACCCACCCACTCCATGTGTTGCTGGAGTCCTTGCCTTCTGCAAGGAAGGTTCAAGGTACGCAGAACGCAATGATGGTCAAACGCAAGCCAGCTCTGTCCTTGTTATGGGCCGAATAGTGTCCTACTTCCTCAAAAGAAATCTGTATGTTGAAGCCCTGACCCTCAGTATCTCAGAATAAGGTTGTATTTGGGACAGGGTTTTTAAAGAGGTGATTACCTTAAAATGAGGACGTATGTGTGGGCCCTCTTTCAACAGGTGTGTGTCCTTATAAGAGGAGATTAGGACAGAGACACACACCGAGGGACAACCCTGTGCACAAGCCAGGAAGGGAGGCCTCAGGAGAAACCAACACTGCTACGCCTTGTCCTTGAACTTCCAGCCTCCAGAACTGTGAGAAAGCAAATCGGTGCTGCTGAAGCCTCCCGGCATGTAGTGCTTTGCTGTGTTAGGCCCTGGAAAATTCATACAGCCCATGTTCCCATGGGAGTCTTGTGGGACAGGGATCTTGATTTAAAGAAAAAAAAAGGGCAGGGCACGGTGTCTCATGCCTGTAATCCCAGCACTTTGGGAGGCCGAGGCCAGCAGATCACCTGAGGTCGGGAGTTCGAGGCCAGCCTGACCAACATGGAGAAACCCCCGTCTCTACTAAAAAAATACAAAATGAGCCGGGTGTGGTGTTGCATGCCTGTAATCCCAGCTACTCGGGAGGCTGCGGCAGGAGAGTCACTTGAATCTGGGAGGCAGAGGTTGCAGTGAGATGAGATCGCGCCACTGCACTCCAGACTGGG
>NW_012102088.1:226823-229188 GCF_000951045.1 Mandrillus leucophaeus | reverse complement strand
TGAACCTGGAAGGTGAAGGTTGCAGTGAACTGAGATTGCACCACTGCACTCCACCCTGGGAGACAGAGCGAGACTCCGTCTCAAACCAAAAAAAAGAAAAAAAAAAAAAAAGAAATTTTACTGGGCAGTCTGTACTTTTATTTGCTAAATCTGGTGACTTTAAAGAGTGTCAAGAACAGTATTAATAATAGTGGCAAATGTTTCTTAAGTGCTTACTCAGTACCAGGACAGTTAATGTTCTGTGACATGCTTATAACATAATTTTTAAAATTATAACTTAAAATTATTCTTTTCTTTCTTGAGACAGAGTCCCCTCTGCTGCCCAGGCTGGGGTGCAGTGGCGTGATCTCAGTTCACTGTCACCTCTGCCTCCTGGGTTCAAGTGATTCTCCTGCCTCAGCCTCCTGAGTAGCTGGGATTACAGGTGCACACCACCATGCCTGGCTAATTTTTGTATTTTTAGTAGAGACGGGGTTGTGCCATGTTGGCCAGGCTGGTCTCGAACTCCTGACCTCAGGTGATCCTCCCTCCTCAGCCTCCCAAAGTGCTGGGATGACAGGCGTGAACCACCGTGCCCCGCCTGATGTTCCAGGGTTCAGTGGGTGGGGGTGGGGGATGATAGGGACATGTCTAGCCTGACTCCTGCTGCATCCTACAGGAGGGCCTGAGATCTTCAATGGGATGCAGAGGGAGAGGAGCAGATGAGGCAGGGGAGGGCTTCAGCGCATCAGGGTTTTCCAGCCTGTATAGGAAGCTTATAAATTGAAGATGTAGTATTTTTAGTCCGAGAAAAACACAACAGATCTGGTTTTCTAGCACAAATTTTCTTTTAATCTTGAACAATTGCTCATAAAGACACATCCTGAGGGCACGCTGACCTCCATTTTCATCCAATGTCTCCACGGCTGTTAATCTTGACATTTTCAACTGAAAACAAGCAAGCCTGATTTTTGCTAAATGTTTCCAGCTAAAAGATGTCAATTGCTACAATTTAGTTTCCAGATGATCTGTCATTTTGAACAAACTTTAAACTTTAATATTGCACTACATTCTTAAATGAAACAAAAAAACCGCACAAATCTTTGCTTGTCACAATCATCTAACACTTTATGAAATTGATGCCTGTCCTTCATTACTGTGAGGTTAATAGCTTTTGTTCAGCTTGCCTGAGGTTTGAAAAAGAACTGTACTTGCTTTGCTTACCATACTTCCTACTTTTCATAATATATAATATTAGACTGTATCTTAACTGCTATGAGAGGTATTTTGTGTTTATCCAAAGGTAACAATCATTTCTTGTAGGAATGAACAAGATGCCTATTACAGAATGCGTAAGGTCTTTACCATAGTCTAAAATCATAGAAGTAAAAATATACTAATTACAAGTTTTCAGATTTTTTTTCTAGATTACTCAGATTTGATTCATAGCAAATATTCTTTGTTTTTGTTTTTTTAAACAAACTCATTCCCAAGTATATAAATTGTCAATGATGGGAAAATGTAAAGAAATTTCTTTTATGTGAAAAAAAAAAAAAACCCATGATAAAAAGGAAAATCAGCACTCTGTTTTAAAAAAGTATGAATTAATTTATTATAGACTTATCTAATTATCATAATAAGGTTGTCACTTAAGACAATCTTCGTTTTAAAAATTTTGTGTGTTTTTAAAGTGTTATTACTCTGTGCAATGAAATTGTTTGATGTATTTATAACTTCTCTTGTAAAATTTTTATTCTTAAATTGTTGTATTCCTATACTCTGAAGACATTTAAAATAAGGTTCGTGCCTGTGTAAGTAGACTCTTCGGAAATTAATTCAATAATTTGTTGTTGCTTTTGACAAATACTTATGTAAATATTGGTACTGTAAAAATTTTGCATACCTTTAAGCGTCAAGTCTATGCGTCCATCTTAGCAACGGCCAGTAAATTATGCAATCTCAAGAAAAGTATTTGTTGTTCATCTGAAATTCAAATTTAACTGGGCACAGCCAGGCCCAGTGGCTCATGCCTGTAACCCCAGCACTTTGGGAGACTGAGGAGGCTGGATCGCCTGAGGTCAGGAGTTCAAGTCCAGCCTGGCCAATGTGGTGAAATCCCATCTCTGCTAAAAATACAAAAATTAGCTGAGCATGGTGGTGGGCAGCTGTAGTCCCAGCTACTCGGGAGGCTAAGGCAGGAGAATCACTTGAACCCGGGAGGCGGAGCTTGCAGTGAGCTAAGATTGCGCCACCGCACTCCAGCCTCGGTGACAGAGCGAGACTCCGTCTCAAAAAAAAAAAAAAAAAAAAGAAAAAGAAAAAGAAAGAAAGAAAAACAAACAAACAAAACAAAACCACTAGAAATGGGTCTAGGAGAAGGCTGGAA
>NW_012102088.1:220732-226023 GCF_000951045.1 Mandrillus leucophaeus | reverse complement strand
GCTTTTGTTCAGCTTGCCTGAGGTTTGAAAAAGAACTGTACTTGCTTTGCTTACCATACTTCCTACTTTTCATAATATATAATATTAGACTGTATTTGAACTGCTGTGAGAGGTATTTTGTGTTTATCCAAAGGTAATCATCATTTCTTTTAGGAATGGACAAGATACCTCTTACAGAATGCATAAGGTTTTTACCATAGTCTAAAATTGTAGAAGTAAAAATATATTGATTACAAGTTTTCAGATTTTTTTCCAGGTTACTCGGATTTGATTCATAGCAAATATTCTTTGTTTTTGTTTTTTTAAACAGGCTCATTCCAAAGTATATAAATTGTCAGTGATGGGAAAATGTAAAGAAATTTCTTTTTTGTGAAAAAAAAATAGAGTGATAAAAAGAAAATCAGCATTCTGTGTTCAAAAATTATTTATGAGTTAATTTATTACAGATTTATCTCTCAATTATCATAATTGGGTTGCCACTTAAGACAATCTTTGTTTTAAAAATGTTATGTGTTTTTAAAATGCTATTACTCTATGCAAGGAAATTGTTTGATATATTTATACCTTCTCTTGTGGTAAAATTATTCTTAAATTATTGTATTCCTATACTCTGAAGACATTTAAAATAAGTTTTCATGCCTGTGTAAGTAGACTCTTCAGAAATTAATTCAAGAATTCGTTGTTTCTTTTGGCAAAATACTTATGTAAATATTGGTAGCATAAAATTTTTGCATACCTTTAGGCATCAAGTCTATTCATCCTTGGCAATGGGCAATGGGCAGTAAACTATGCAATCTCACAAAAAGTATTTGTTGTTTATCTGAAATTCGAATTGCCTCGGTCACCTGTGAGGTTTTTTTTTTTTTTTGAGACGGTTACCTGTGAGTTCCCACTAAACCGCGGCCACCTGCGAGTTCCCACGGAACCGCGGCCACCTGCGAGCTCCCACTGAACTGCAGGCCGTGAAGTGAGTCCGGGATGGATTTGCCAAACAAAGACATCACCAACACCACGGAATAACGTTCTAGACAAGGAACAAAGAAACAAGCAACAGGTGTTCGAGGAAGAGACTAATGGATCTCATTTATTCTAAGGCATATTTTTTAGATTTTAAAACTTTTGCCATAATTTAGTAAACAGCATTTTTCTTTTATCATGGTGCCTCAAATGATATGCATCTTAAAAATCCATGACCTCAACCAAAAAAAAAAAAAAAGGGAAAAACAGCAAATGAACGAGATATTTAATACAGACATTTGAGTAACACTAATTGAAAACTACTGTTAGGGAAAAATGTTCCAAAGCATTTTAGATTCGCTTTCAAAATGTTTAAAGTGACACATAATAATTGTATGTATTTATTGGGTACAATGTGATGTATGTATGTACACATTGTGGAATGATTAAATCAAGCTAATTAACATATCCATCACTTCACCTACTTATCATTTCTTGTGGTGAAAATATTTAAAATCTACTATTCTAGTTTTAAAATATATGATACGTTATTATTCACTACAGCTACTATGCTGTACGATAGATCACTAAAACTTACTTCTCCTGTCTAAGTGAAACTTACCCTTTGATTAACCCTTTTTTTTTTTTTTTCCAAATCGAGATGGAGTCTTGCTCTGTCGCCCAGGCTGGAGTGCAGTGGCACGATCTTGGCTCACTGCAGCCTCCGCCTCCCAAGTTCAAGCAATTCTCATGCCTCATCCTCCCGAGTAGCTGGGACTACAGGTGTCCGCCACGATGCCTGGCTAATTTTTGTATTTTTAGTAGAGACGGGGTTTCACTATATTGGCCAGGCTAGTCTTGAACTCCTGACCTCCGGTGATCCGCCCACCTCAGCCTCCCAAAGTGCCGGGATTACAAGCATGAGCCACTGCACCCGGCCTGTATGGAATATTTTTAAATTGCTACGAGTAGATTTTAAATGTTCTCATCACAAAAATGGTAAGTAGGTGAGGTGATGGATAATTAGCTTGATATAACCATTCCACAATGTATACCTGGATCAGAACATCATATTGTACCACACACATACACACACACACACACACGTTTTATTCTGTTACCAGTCAGGTCCAGGTCCCCTCTGTGCGCACACAGTAAATCAATCACTGACACAGGCTTTGCAAAAGATAAAAGATTTATTTGCAAGAGCACCAAGGAAGGAGGTGGGAGAACATCTCTCAGACCTGCCTTCCTGAAGGTGAGGCTTCGGGAGATGTATGGGTTGGGGGAGTGGAGTGGCCTGAGGTGTGCGGGAAGGTGATTGACAGTGGAGAAAATGAAGTGACAGGTGCGTACTGCAGAAGCATCGTCAGGCTTCATGGCATTTTACAGGACACGTGTACTGGAAATGGCGGTGCTGGCATGATCTGAGGGTGGAGTTTTTGGCCTCTGAGGTCAGAAGGCCGTCTCTCCAGCGGTGTATTCACACTCCCTTTCCCCACGTCGTGGAAAACCAAAAAGTGCACATTGTCTCTTGTAAGTGGGAGCTAAGCTAGGAGTCTGCAAAGGCGTGCAGAGTGATGGAATGGGCTTTAGAGACTCAGGAGGCCGGACGTGGTGGCTCACGCCTGTAATCCCAGCACTTTGGGAGGCCAAAGCAGGTGAATCACCTGAGGTCAGGAGTTTGGGACTAGCCTGGCCAACATGATGAAGCCCTGTCTCTACTAAAAATAAAAATACAAAATGAACCAGGCGTGTGGTGTGTGCTTATAATCCCGGCTACTCTGGAGGCTGAGGCAGGAGAATCGCTTGAACCCAGGAGGCAGAAGTTGCAGTGAGCCAAGATTGCGCCACTGCACTCCAGCCTGGGCAGTGTCAATTTTTTATGTCTCAATAAAAAAGAGAAAGAAAGAAAGAAGGAAGGAGAAAGAAGGAAGGAAGGAAGGAAGGAAGGAAGGAAGGAGAAGGAAGGAAGGAAGGAAAGAATGAAAGAAGGAAAGAAGAGGAAAGAAGGAAGGAGAAAGAAAGAAACTCAGGAGGAAGAGGGTGGGAATGGGGCTAGGGATAAAAAACTACACATTAGGTGCAATGTACACGACTTGGGTGACAGGTGCACTAAAATCTCAGAATTCACCACTATATAATTGATGCATGTAAAAAAAACCCACCTGTACCCCAAACGCTACTGAAATAAAAATTAAAAAAAACAAAAAACAGACAAAAAAGCCCGGCCATCTCTTAGGCGTTTGCCCCTAGGGGTCCAGTTGGAGGGCTGGTGGTCTCAACCGGTTTGAACTTGATTCCCGAACAACAACAGAAGCAGCCATCACCATGGTGACAGTGAGTGTTATCTATCAAACGGCCAGTGAAGGTTAAATCTGAGCAGTCGGTGGTGTGGCCTTCAGCTTTTTGGAAAGAGGAACAAAAAAATAACAGAAAACAAATGCCTGAAAGCAAGCTGGGCTGGCAGGCCTGGTCAAATTAACCCTTCAGTTTCAATTTGTCAATTAAAAATAAAATTTTAGGTTGGGTGCAGTGTCTCACGCCTATAATCCCAGCACTTTTGGAGGCTGAAACGGGCAGATCATGTGAGGTCAGGAGTTCGAGACCAGCCTGACCAACGTGGTGAAACCCCATCTCTACTAAAAATACAAAACTTAGCCAGGCATGGTGGGGAGTGGCTGTAATCCCAGCTACGTGGGAGGCTGCAGCAGGAGAATCGCTCGAACCTGGGAGGTGGAGGCTGCAGTGAGCCGAGATTGTGCCACTGCACTCTAGCCTGGGACACAAGAGCAAAATTCTGTCTCAAAAAAAATAAATAAATAAATAAATAAAATTAAAGTAAAAAAGTAAAATAAAATAAAAATTTAAATGGCAAAAAAAGCAGCCAGCCCTCTTCGCACCCTGGCTTAAGGCAGTAGTCACCATCTGCTATTCTCTCTCGGTTTCTTGCTTGTGGCTGAGCTCAGTTACCTCTGTTCTCACTCAGGCCCTCTCCAGTGACTGCGGTCAGTGATGACGCTCAGGGCTGAGTCCTTTTGAAGGTGTCTGTGCCCACATGTCATGCCCAGCCTGGGAGGAGGTGGGCACTGGACACAGGGATGGCCAGAAACCCGGCATCTCTACCTCTGGGTGGTCCTCCCAAACAGCCTTTCCTGCGTGGCCACTTCTGTCCAGCTGGACGTCTTACCCCAGCTGCAAAGGAACATTCCCAGGACGTGGTTTTACCCTCTTTCTGACCCAGTTTTGGAAACCACACAGCATTGCTTACACTGCCGTGGGCTTCCTGTCATAGCTGGAACAAATCGCCACAGACTCGGACATTAAAAACAATACCCCTTCACTATCCTACAGTCCTGGAGGCCAGAAATCCCACCTGGGTCTCACTGGGCTAAAATCAGGGTGTCCACAGAGCTGCATTCCTTCTGCAGGTTGCGGTGTGGGGGGAGAATCACCTCCCTGCCTTTTCCAGCTTGTGGGGACCGCCCCTCTCACATTCCCTGGCTCAGGGCTCCTGCCTCCCTCTTCAAGGCCAGCGTGGTTGGCTGAGTCCTTCTCACATCCATCCCTCTGGCTTCTTTAACGCCTTTTAAACAAACTTTTGTGATGACAGTGGTTCCACCTGGATAATCCAGGATCATCTCCCGATTTTAAGGGCTATTGATCAGCAACCTTACTCCCACCTGTATCCTTAATTCCCTTTGCCACCTAATGTAACCTGTTCTCTGACCACTCCGTCCTCTGGGAGAACCCTACGCTCCTTCTCCTGGACGCCCACCCACATGTGTTTTCTGCAGCTCTCATAACAAAGCATCACAGACCAGACACCTTAAGACAATGGACATTTGTTCTCTCACAGTCCTGGAATCTCAGACTGTGAAACCAAGGCGTTGCGAGTCTATGCCCCCTGTGAGGGCTTGAAGAGAGAATCCTTTCTGGTGTCTTCTAGCACCTGGCAGTTCCCAGTGCCCCTTGGCATGTGGCCACATCACTCCAATCTCTGCCTCCATCTAACATGGTCTTCCTTCTGTGTCTGGGTCCTCTCCTCTTCTTCTGAGGAGATCAGTCATGTCAGGTTAAAGCCCATCCAACTGACTTGATGTTAACGTGGCTGCCTCCCGTAAAGACCTTATTTTCAACGGAGGTCACATTCACAGGTACCAGAGGACAGGATGCCAACTTGTCTTTGGGGGATCCGCTGCAACCCATAATACTCCCCATTGACTCTCTCTCTTCTACGTCCACCATCTCCCTATGAACCTCTCAATTATTCCACTTCCTCCGTCCACCCTCTCCCTGTGAACCTCTCCATTATTCCACTTCCTCCGTCCACC
>NW_012102088.1:218233-219486 GCF_000951045.1 Mandrillus leucophaeus | reverse complement strand
CCTCCCTCCCTCCCTCCCTTCCTTCCTTTCTATTTCTTTCTCTCTTCTCTTCTTTCTTCTTTTTTTGAGATGGAGTCTTGCTCTGTCACCCAGACTGGGGTGCAGTGGTGAGCTCTCGGCTCACTGCAACCTCCGTCTCCCAGTTCAAGTGATTCTCCTGCTTCAGCCTCCCAAGTAGCTGGGACTAGAGGTGCCTGCTACCACGCCCAGCTAATTTTTGTTTTTTAGTAGAGATGGGGTTTCACCATGTTGGCCGGGCTGGTCTTGAACTCCTGACCTCAGATGATCTGCCCACCTTGGCCTCCCAAAATGCTGGGATTACAGGGGCGTGAGCCACCGTGCCTGGCCTGGGTTCTACCTTTTCTGAGACTCAACCTTCATGTCCACACTCTTCCCATCCTTCCATCTGGACAGACGACACCGGAGGCTGGGGCAAGGGTGTCCAGCTCCTTCATCAGGATCACAAAATAAAAACAAATGAATGCGTATAATTGTGGTGTCCTCAGGGCCCTTCTGAGCCTAGCGTGGAGCTTTCATGGAGCGTTTACAGTGCTGCAAACAGTGATAAACACCAGTGCACACTCTACCTCCCCGTTACGGGTTGGATTTCATATCCCACAAAAACGTATGTCAAAGTCCTGACCCCTAGCACCTCAGAATGTGAAAACAGGGTCACTGCTCATACACTTAGTTACAATGAGATCCTCCTGTAGTAGGCCGCGCCCCTGATCACACAGGACAGATGCCTTTAGGAGAAGACAGCCAGGTGAACGCAGGCATACCGTAAAGACGGGGGATTGGGATGATATATCTACAAGCCAGTAAACTATTAGAAGCTAGGGGGAAAGCATGAAATGAAGTCTCCCTCCAAGTCCTCAGGAGAAACCAGCCCTGCCAAGAACTTGATTTCAGACTTCTGGCCTCCAGAACGATGACAGAATACATGTCTGTTGCTTCATCACAGAAGTGCTAGGAAACAAAAGCACTCCTGTAACCCCTCGCAGTGAATACACTTCTGCACACTTTGCAACAAATACATGTCTGTAATACACTTTTGCAAACCTTGCAACAAATATACTCCTGTAAACCTTGCAAGAAATACACTTCTGTATGGAAGTGGTATCGCTGGCCAGGGGTGGTAGCTCATGCCTGTAATCCCAGCACTTTGGGAGGCCAAGTCCAGTGAATTGCTTGAGCCTGGGATTTTGAGACCAATGTAGGCAACAATGGTGAAACCCTGAGTCTACAAAAAA
>NW_012102088.1:189703-218183 GCF_000951045.1 Mandrillus leucophaeus | reverse complement strand
AAAAGGAAAGAGAGAAGGAAAGAAAAGATTAGGCTGGTGTGGTGTGGTGTGGTGGTGCACACCTGTAGTCCCAGCTACTCAGGAGGATGAGCCAGGAGGATCACATGAGCCCAGGAAGCGGAGCTTGCAGTGAGCAGAGATTGCGCCACTGCACTCCAGCCTGAGCAACAGAGTAAGACCCTGTCTAAAAAAGAAAAAAAAAAAAAAGTGGTGTAGCTGCTGCATCCTATTTTATAGAGGATAAAATGAGAGAACAAGCAGCAGGCAGAAGCAGACTGAGGCATCCAAGGGAGGTCAGTCAGGGCTTGCCCTGCGGCACCGACTGCCACCGCTCCTCTCCCCCATCCAGAATCTACCGAAGCTCTCCCCGTGGCCTCCAGTTCTCATCCTCTGCCCCGGATGCCACCATCCTGGATCTGGCTCCAGGAGTTGCCGTTCTCAAGCTGTCTGACCTTGGACCACCCGACCAAGCCTCAGTTTCCTCATCTGTTAAATGGGGATAATTATAGCATACGCCATAGGGTTGGTGGAATGACTGAGAAAATCTGTGAAAGCTCTTAGTCTGTTTGGGCTGCTGCCATAACAGAATGCCACAGACTGGATGGCTTATCAACAACAGAAGTTTACCCCTCACAGTTTCGGAGGCTGGAATTCTGAGATGAGGACGCCAGCATGGTCTGGTTCTGGTGAGGGCTTCTTTCTGGTTTGTAGGTCATGATCATCCTTTTACTGCGTCCTCACGTGGTAGAGAAACGGATTATCTATCCAGGCTGTCTTTATAAGGGCACTAATCCATTTTTCTTTTCTTTTTTTTTTTTTCTTTTTTGGAGACAGAGTCTCACTCTGTCGCCCAGGCTAGGGTGCAGTGGTGTGATCTCGGCTCACTGCAACCTTCCCCTCCCGGGTTCACGCCATTCTCCTGCCTCAGCCTCCCGAATAGCTGGGACTACAGGCACCTGCCATCATGCCCGGCTAATTTTCTTGTATTTTCAGTAGAGACAGGGTTTCACCATGTTAGCCAGGATGGTCTCAATCTCCTGACCTCGTGATCCACCCGCCTCGACCTCCCAAAGTGCTGGGATTACAGGCGTGAGCCACCGTGCCCGGCCCCATTTTTTTCTCTCCTTATTTATGTACTTATTTATTTTTAAAATTATTTTATTTTATTTTATTTTGAGATGGAGTCTCGCTCTGTCGCCCAGGCTGGAGTGCAGCAGCGTGACCTTGGCTCACTGCAACCTCTGCCTCCCGGGTTCACGCCATTCTCCTGCCTCAGTCTCCCGAGTAGCTGGGACTACAGGTGCCCTCCACCACACCCGGCTAATTTTTTGTATTTTTAGTAGTGACGGGGTTTCACTATGTTGGCCAGGATGGTCTTGATCTCCTGACCTAGGGTGGTCCACCCACCTCGGCCTCCCAAAGTGCTGGGGTTACAGGTGTGAGCCACCGCACCCAGCCTGTTTTTATGTTTTGTTTGTTTATGTGGTGACAGAACAGTTCTCTATTCAGATATGATGATAGTCACATGAATGAGATAAACTGTCATAGAATGATAGATACATCGAGGAAAAAAATCAGAAAAACAAGCATGTGCAGGTCTATTACATGTGTATATTGCATGATGCTGAGGTTTGAGGTATGACTGAACCCGTCACTCAGGCACTGAGCATACTACCTAATAGATGGTTTTTCCATCCTTACCCCCTCCCTCCTCCCTCTAGTAGTCCACAGTGTCTATTTTTCTAATCTTTATGTCCATGCGTACCCCATGTTTAGTTCTCACTTATAAGTGAGAACAAGTGGTGTTTGATTTTCTGTTCCTCTGTTAATTTGCTTGGGTTAATGGCCTCCAGCACCATCTATGTTGCTGCGAAGGCCATGATTTCATTCTTTTTCATGGCTGCATAGTATTCCATGCTGCACAGGTACCATATTTTCTTTATCCAGTCCACCACTGATGGGCCCCTAGGTTGACTCCATGTCTTTGCTATTGTGAGTACCTCTGTGATGGACGTACACACGCATGTGTCTGTGTGGTAGAACAATTTGTATTCCTTTGGATATATGCCCAGTAATGGGATTGCTGGGTGGAATGATAGTTCTGTTTTAAGTTCTTTTGCAAAGAATTCCTTGCCATGGAATTCCTTGCACCTGCTTTGCCTGTTCCTGCCTCAGGGCCTTTGCACTCCCATCTGCCCTCATCCCCCTACCCCGGAGAGTCCTGAAAATGTGACTCTCTCCCTCACTCAACTTTCTGCTCAGGCATCACCACTTCCTTAGCATGCATCTAAAGCAGTCCTTCCTGCATTTGAAGCAGTCCTGCCATGTTAATATCTTTGGATTCCCTGCTGTATTTTTCTCCATAGGCCTAATGGACTTTCTGATGGTGCAATATGTGAAATATGTGAGTTCATTTTCTGTCTCCTTTGCTGCAAGGCAGCCCTTGCAAGGCCTGTCTTATTCTTTGCTGTCTCCCCAGTGTCTGGCTTGATATCTGCCTCTTAGAAGAGAATCAACATCTTTTAAAAATAAATGATCAAACTTTTGGAATGAATGGATCCACCTCCCACACAAACAGAGCACAGGAAGGCAGGCTCGGCTCCATTTGCCAGACATTTATTTTCTGCCCACGGACAAGGGCTTGACCTGCAGAAAGTCTCAGTCAATGTTTATCAAATAACTTGAATTCTGAGGATAGATAATGCTGTTATTACCAGAAGATGCAGGAGATCTGTGATTTCCAACTGACTCTGTGGAGACCCTCACATAATTTTTTTTTAATGTATGTGTGATCATTTTAAAAAATTATTTTTAATATGTAAATAATTATTGTACATATTTATGGAGTACAATGTGATGTTTTAATTTATGTGTGCGTTGTGGAAGGATGAACCCAAGCTAATTAACACAGCCATCACCTCACACAATGTATTGTGTGTTTTCAAGTTGCTAAGAGAATACATTTTATTTTTTATTTATTTTATTTTATATATTTTATTTATTACTTATTTATCTTTTGAGGCAGGATCTCACTCTGTCACCCAGGCTGGAGTGTAGTGGTGCGATCTTGGCTCACTGCAACCTCCGCTTCCCAGTTCAAGCAATTCTCCTGCCTCAGCCTCCCTAGTAGCTGGGATTACAGATGCCCACCACCGCCCCCGGCACCTGGTAAAAATACAAAATAATTTTTGTATTTTTAGTAGAGACGGGGTTTCACCATGTTGACCAGGCTGGTCTTGAACTCCTGACCTCAGGTGATCCACCTGCCTCGGCCTCCCAAAGTGCTGGGATGACAGGCGTGAACCACCGTGCCCAGTCCAGAGAATACATTTTAAATATTCTCTCCACAGGCACATTTCTCCTCTTCTGCAAACCCCTATTCACAGGCACGCAAAGGCTGCGCATGAATGATAGATGGGGGGTTGCAGACTTGAGCCCCTTGGGTCTCTCTCCCTCCCTCCTTCCCCTCCCCTCCCATGCCCACCACCATCTCTCAGGGAGATTAATCAACCTATGTGACCTGCTCCCTCTCTTGACCATTTATCTACCTATAGCAACAGAGGGAGGCTCAGACTATCACCATGGAAACTGCAGTTAGAGGGCGGAAAGGTTGGGGGAGCTGAGGAAGGGGCTGGGAGGGCCCCGAAAACTGGAATTTTCCAGTCTTTGGAGTCGGTTCTTAACCATTACCTGTCACACAGTAGACTTGTATGAAGCGTTTATTGAAAGAATAAAGGACTGAGCCCCAAGAAGTGGGAGTCCCCCACTCACTTTTCTCTCCGACGAGTGATTAAGCCCCTTGGCTGGGCAGATCCCAGCACAGTGACCAGTGACAGCTGCCTTCATCGCCTCTTCTCTTATTTTCGTGTTAATGAAGTTCAAAATCATTAACACGTATTGAGCACGGATCCCAAGCTAAGGGCTTGCTGTGGTCTGAATGTGCCCCCAAAATTCACGTGTCAAAGCCTTAACCCCAAGTGCGATGGTGTTTAGCAGTGGAGGCTTTGGAGGTGATTAGATCATGAGGGTGGGGTCCTCAGAAACGAAATTAGTAGGCTGGGCACGGTGGCCAGCACTTATGGAGGTGACCCAGCACTTATGGAGGCCAAGGCGGGAGGATTGCTTGAGGCCAGGAGGTTGAGACTAGCCTGAGCAACATAGCAAGACCCCATCTCGACTAAAACTTTAAAAATTAGCCAGGAGTGGTGGCGTCTGCCTGTAGTCCCAGCTACTCAGGAGGCTGAGGCGTAAGGATCACTTGAGCCCAGGAGGCTGAGACTGCAGTGAGCTATGATCATGCCACTGCACTCCAGCCTGGGTGACAGAGCAAGACCCTGTCTCAAAAATAAAAAATAAAAAATAGGTCAGGTGCGGTGACTCACGCCTCAAAGAGATGGAAACATAAATAAAATGCACCATTTTATTTATTCACAAAAATAAATGAGAAACGAGTGGGTTCTAAGCTAAACCTTTTAAGTGCGCACTCAGTCTGATACAAGATTCCAGAATATTCCATCCTCTGAGGTTCTCTCTACTGATTTTCAGCCACCTCCACTTCCTCATCCTGGGTGCAGTTTCCATGGTAACAGATAGAGTTTGCCTGGGTTGCTAAGAAACAAGAGCCCCGAGGACCAAGATGGGGCTGCTGTCGTTAACCCAGCCTGGGGTGGGAGGGGATGAAAGGACCAGGGGAGGCTCTCCAGCCTGCAGTCCCTCTCCCCTACTTCGTTTATGTTCAAATACAAAGGAGCATTGCAGAATGGAAGCGGGATGGAGGAAGCGGCCCCACTGGCCCTGTGGACGTCTCCGGGACCCACTACTCTACTGCAGTCTCCTGTGGTCTAAACATTACTCGCTTCCTCGTTCACTCATTGTCAGTCAACAGACACCAGTTGTGCATCAGATGCTGTTCTAAGCATGCAGGATAAAAGGGAAGTTAAAACAGGCACCATCTCTACTCCTCCAGGACTTAGGCAATTAGGAGAGTCATTCATTCATTCCAAACATTCATTCACTCCTTTAACAAGTATTTAGCAAGCCCACTCTGTCCTAGGCATCCTGCTACACACGAGATTCTGGTGAGCCCATGCCCTCCCACAGGCTTCATTCTAGTGACAGAAACAGGAAAAAAATGTCAGAGGGTGAGAAAAGTTAAGTCCCAAATTAACGTGGAGGATTGGGGTAGGGAGCTATTTTCACACAAGTGGTGAGATAGGGTCTCGTAGACTTGAAATGTGAGAACCAGCTGTGGCACCACCCGAGGTGGTGTTTGCTGAGCCAGGCGCAGTGATGGCCGTTCCCAACTGTGGCCACTATGCCTCAAACCGTGAGAACAAGATCAGATGTTCTTAACATTAGCAGACAGCTTGTTAAAGAATGTTCCAGAGACACTATCTGCCAAAAAGGCTGCGAACATTTGACGCCTTTTAATATATTGGAAATGGGTGTCTCAACATCATTGGCTATGCTGAGCTGCTTCCAAGAAAACCATTAAGTCCCTCTGATTGATGGTTCAGTTCGTAGCTCTTGGGCTTAGCTGGGCATTTTACTCATGAATCAGGAGAGCACTTGGCAGGGCAGGCGCTATGCTCACATTGTGACTCTTGCCTTCAGAGTGCACCAGCTTCAGTTAGAGTATTCCTCCTCTCTGTGCTTTCCTTCTTGTTCTCACCAAAGTTCTGAGCATCTCCCACCATCTGGATCAATCTTAAGTCATTCTAGTTCTCTTCATCCATAGTCTATTCTAGATCCAATAGCTGCCGTCCTCCCCTGGAGAAGGACATTGGCCAGAAATTAGGCTCCTGTGTCAGTCAGGAACCTTGAGGACACTATGCCAAGTGACGTAAACCAGACACACCAAAAATCAAATATCGTATGATTCTGCTGAAACGAGGTATCTGGAGTTGCTGAATTCATAGAGGGAAAGTAGAAAGGTGGTTGCCAAGACCTGGGGGAGGGGGAATGGGGAGTGAGTGTTTAACAGGGACAGAGTTTCCATTTGGGAGGATGAAAAAGTTTTGGAGATGGATGGAGGTGATGGTTGCACAGTGATGTGACTGTACCTAATGCCACTGAATTGTACCCTGAAAAATGGTCAAAATTGTGGATATTATGTATATTTTGTTACAATAAGAAAAGAAAAGAATCAGATGGCATATTTCAAAATCAGCTGGAAGAGAGTTTATTTTCAAAAGGGACTATTTATAAAGATGTGGGTGGAGTATGAGGGAACCCCCAGGGGTGTAGCAGCAGAGGAGCCCCCACCCCAGGCCCAAAGGGTGGAGGGAAGGTGATAGCTCCTGGAGAGAGACAGAATGTGGGATGGCCACCTGGAAACCAGGAGGAGAACAGACATAGCTGCTAAGGCAAAGGGAGGGACCTCCACATGAGCAGGCATTTCCTTCTCATACTCTTCTCTCCTTCTGATCTCCTGATGGGCCCCAGCTCCATTGGCTGAACCCAGCTGGAGGCCAGTCGCCCACAGATGGGGTCTCTATGGATTAGCATGCTGGGCTCAGAACAGGGTGGAGAAGGGCAAACAATGAATGGGTCTAGAGAAACAAAAAAAAGACATACAACACCGCTCCCTTCTCCAATATGACAGCCTTCCATTCATTCCACAGGAAAAAATCCAAATGCTACTTAGAAAAGGAAACTTCCCTCATGGCCACCATTTCCCACACCTTGAAAATCACCCTCTGCCTCCCCATTGTCCTGAAGAAGAAGTGCAGGCTCACTACAAGACCAACACTGATGGAGTCTTTTTTTAAAAAAGGCACCCTCTTTGAGTTTTGAATTGCAGTTGACTGTCACAGGGAGCGACTGTCCAGGGACAGTGTCATAGGTGGTAAAGGAATTTACCAAGACAGTCACAGGTAAAGAAAGACAGATGTATTAGAGAAAGAATGAAAATGCATTGCAAGATTGCAATGGGCAGCACAGCACAGAAGGAAGGGTCTATCTGCAAAGAGGCGGGGGCTGCGGGGAAGTTTTACAGGGTTGTGTTGCTGGGACTACCTGCAGGATATGAGGTCATGCTTGAGGGGGCTACTTGAGGAGAGAGGTCATTGTGCCCATGGCTTGTTTGTAATTAGCCATCTCTCAGAACAATTGTTCGTTGTTCTTCCCCACCTTGGGCCTTCCCCCACCTACGGCCCCTTCCTTACTTATCAGAATTCCATGTTGACCTTTGAACACCACCTAAAACGTGTAGGTCACTTATATGCAGATTTTCTTTGCCTCTGCCACCCCTGAGACAGCAAAATCAACGCCTCCCCTTCTTGCTTCTCCGAAACCTACTTAACAAAAGATGAGGAGAATGAAGAGGTTTAAGAGGGTCCACTTCCCCATAATGAATAGTAAACGTATTTTCTCTTCCTTATGATTTTAATAATATTTTTTCTCTAGCTTACTTTATTGTAAGAATACAGTGCATAACACATATAACATATGAAATATGTATTAATCGTCTATGTTATCAGTAACGTGTCCAGTCAACCATAGGCTACCAGTAATTAAAGTTAGGGGGAAACAAAGTGATACACAGATTTTTGACTGCATGGGAATTGGTGCCCCAACTCTGGCATTGTTCAAAAGTCAATTATACAGTGACTGATAAATAAATACGTTGCTGGTTTGTCACTTAGTTGCCAATAAATCTGATTTTACTTAAAAGTTGACACAAAACCTGTATAAGAACTAAGGGCCAAGTGCAATGGCTCACTCCTATAATCCCAGTAGTTTGGGAGGCCAAGAAGGGAGAATCACTTGAGCCCAGGAGTTTGAGACCAGCCTGGGCAACATAGCAAGACTGCTTCTCTACAAAACATTTTGACAAAATTAGCTGGGTGTGGTGGTGCGTGCTGGTAGTCCCAGCTATGTGAGAGGTTGAGGTAGGAGGATCATTTGAGCCTGGAAGTTCAAGCCTGCAGTGAGAAACCCTGTCTTAAAGGAAGAAAGGAAGGAAGGAAGGAAGGAAGGAAGGAAGGAAGGAAGGAAGGAAGAAAGGAAGGAAGGAAGGAAAGAAATAGCTAAGGTATGAAGATGGGATGAGACCAAGGCACCAAAACAAAACAAAACAAAAAACAAATCAAAACAGAGAGTTCCGTTTTGGAAAATGGCAGCCTACACCAATTGGACCAACAACCCTTTAAAAAAATTAGCAGTTTTAAAACCCTTTTTAAAAATTATAAATAGTTTTTAAACAACCCTTTAAAATTTTGGACAAAATACAAATAAAATAATTTTAAAACAATAAAGAGATGACAAAGAAGTTCCGAGAAAACTCTTGGGGCCAGAGGAGGAAGTACAATTCTGGAGGGCCTAAAAGGCTTCTGTCACAGGGGACATGGTGATACCAGATTATTAGGGCTCGACTATAGTGACCAGTCAGGTTAGAGGATCAGAGGTGACATGGAGCCACTAACGTGCCAGTCCTTGAGGAGAACTTCGCTCATTGCCTGGGAACCCCAAAAGGCCAGACCTCCAGCATAACTGAGAACCAGAAATAAACCTACGACACACAGGCACACACACTCCTCTTAAAATCCCAGAGCATGGCAGGAAAATTAGCGTTGCCCTTAGGGGAACGGGAAAAAAAGAAATGGAAAAACTTAAAAAGGTTGTACAGATAGGGCCATAGATCACTCCTTTCTCAGATTTGAAACTTGGATATGTGGACTTTGGGGAGACCAAGAAAACCCACGCCCTGAATTTTGTCTAGAGTGGCCCCATCTCAGTGCCCACAGGTCCATGGCAGAAGTCAATGCAAATTCCACTATGAAAAAGCAACTTCATCCTGTACCAAAAAGAATCTCCACAAATGGTTTTTTAATTATTTAAGTAATCATTTTGAAGCAGAGGTCTCACTATGTTGGCCAGGCTATAGTGCAATGGCTATTCACAGTTGCGATCACAGCTCACAGCAACCTAGAACTCCTGGGCTCAAGCCCTCCTCCAACCTCAGCCTATGTGGGAGTTCGTGGGACTGCAGGTGTAGACCATTGTGCAGGCTACAAATGATTTTTTTAAAGGCAATGATCAGCACATGACGAAGTGAACTGCCATGTTGCAAGGACGCCACACAGCAGAAAACTACTGCAAAAATGTGGGACCTCAGTCCTACAACCTTAAATGCCTGAATTCTGCCAACAACATGGTGAACTTGGAGGAGGACTCTGAGCTCCTGAAAGGAACTGCCCAGCTGAGGTCTTGACTCCAGCCTCATGAGACCCATAGAGTCTCAGTTAATAGGTGTGGTTTCCACCACTCAGTTCAGATGATTTGTTGTAGAGCAATAGGTAACTCATACATCAAGGGGCTGGTTGAATAAATAATTCCTTTTTGTTTTTTTGAAACAGGCTCTCACTGTGTTACCTGCACTGGAGGATGATCACACAATCTTAGCTCACTGCAACCTGTCTCCTGGGTTCAAGCCATCCTCCCACCTCAGCCTCCTAAGTAGCTGGGACTGCAGGTGCGTGCCACTATGCCTGGTTAGTTTTTTTTTTTTTTTTCATTTTTTTTTTGTAAAGACAGGGTTTCACCATGTTGCCCGGGCTGGTCTCAAACTCTGGAGCTCTAGCAATCTGCCTGTCTCGGCCTCCTAAAGACCTGGGATTGTAAGTGTGAGCCATTATGCTCAGCAAGTGCTTTTTTTGTTATTGTTGCTGGTCCACAGTTAGAGTTACCGTTATATAAGCCAACTAGTAGGCAATTAGTCAAAAACTGTACTTGACTCACGTTTCAGTGGCACAAAGCCTGTTTTTAGAAGTCAACATGCTAAGGAGGAGAGTGGAAATGGTTTTGCTCCTTTTCTAAAGACTTTCAAACTCAAAGAAAATAACTGGAGAAAATCTACCTTAAACAAGGATGTCTTTTTCATGTGCTTGTTGGTCATAAGTGTGTCTTCCTCTTTTTTTTTTTTTGAGATGAAGTTTTGCTCTTTTTGCCCAGGCTGGAGTGCAATGGCAGGATCTCGGCTCACTGCAACCTCCGTGTCCCGGGTTCAAGTGATTCCAAGTGATTCTCCTGCTTCAGCCTCCTGAGTATCTGGGATTACAGGGGCCCACCATCATGCCCGGCTAATTTTGTATTTTTAGTAGAGACGGGGTTTCATCATGTTGGCCAGGCTGGTCTTGAACTCCTGACCTTGGGTGATCTGCCTGCCTCAGCCTCCCAGAGTGCTGGGATTACAGGCCTGAGCCACTGTGCCCAGCTCTGTGTGTCTTCTTTTGAAAAATATCTGTTCATATCCTTTAGGCACTTCTGAACGGGGTTGTTTGTTAGATGCAAATCAAAACCACAATGACACACCATCTCACTCCAGTCAGAGTGACTATTATTTAAAAAAGTCAAAAAATAACAGACGCTGGTGAGGCTGGGGAGAAAAAGGAGCACTTACACACTGCTGGTGGGAATGTAAATTAGTTCAGCCATTGTGGAAAACAGTTTGGAGATTTCTCAAAGAAATTAAAACAGAAGTACCATTTGGCCCAGCAATCCCATTACGGGGTATATACCCAAAGGAATATAAATCATTCCATCATAAAGACACGTACACGTGTAGGTTCATCACAGTACTATTAACAATAGCAAAGACATGGAATCAACTTAGATGCCCATCAATGGTGGATTGGGGAAAGAAAATGTGCTATGTATACACCATGGAATACTACATAGCCATGAAAAAGAGATTGTGTCCTTTGCAGTAGCATGGATAGAACTGGAGGTCATTATCCTTATCGAACTAACACAGACACAGAAAACCAAACACCACATGTTCTCACTTATACGCGAGGGCTAAACAGTGAGTACGTACGGACGCAGAGAAGGGAACAGAAGGTATCAGGGCCTGTTTGAGGTTGGAAGATGGGAGGAGGGAGTGGGTTAAACAGCTACCTGTCAGGTACGATGCTCGTTACCTGGGTGATGAAACTATCTGTACACCAAGCCCCCACGACACACAATTTACTTCTATAACAAACCAGCACATGTACCCCTGAACCTAAAATAAAAGTTAAAAAAAAAAAAAAAAAAGAAATGAGAATCTCTTTCCCAAGGTCTGTAGGCAAGTGTCAATCTAGAGGGGACCCGTGGAAAAACCTGGCTCTTAGGAGATTTGGCACTGGGCTGACTGCTGTGCGTGCATCACCTCTATGAGAGAGGCTCACTGAGGAAGGAAGAGTGACCACGCTATTGTGGACAAAGACCCGCATTTCTACTCGGCGACTTATCACAGAGGAAGCATACAGTGTGAGCTCAGAGCCTGGAAAATTCCAGTCTCCAAGCTCTCTCCTTGCTCCCTCGCAGCCCCCTCCCCTTTCCCAGTCTTGCAGTTTCCATGGCAACAACCTAAACCCTCTGTGATGAAAAACCAGGTAAATGTTGCTGAGTGGAAATGGAAGCGCTACTGATGTCAGACCTACAGGGAAGCGGAGATGAAGACGATTAACACTGCAGAGACCTCACCACTGGTTCATGCACATCATTTTTTAAAACTTTTTCATTATGGTAAAATATATGTAACGTAACATGAACCATTTTAAAGTGTAGAGTTCTGTGGGGTTAAATACATTCACATGGGTGAGCGAATCCATTCCCCAGAATGCCTTCATTTTCCCAGCTGAAACTCTGTATCCATCAAACACAAACTCTCCATCCCCTGTCCCCCAAGCCCCTGGCCACCACCATCCACCTTCTTTCTGCCTCTGTGAAGCTGCCTCCTCTAGGGACTTCATACAACTGGGATCATATAGTCTTCGCATTTTTGTGACCGCCTTGTCTAAGGTAGCATGATGTCCTCGAGGACCTCATATAACTGGGATCATATAGTCTTCGCATTTTTGTGACCGCCTTGTCTAAGGTAGCATGATGTCCTCGAGGACTTCATATAACTGGCATATAGTCTTTGTATTTTTGTGACCGCCTTGTTTAAGGTAGCATGATGTCCTTGAGGACCTCATATAACTGGGATCATATAGTCTTTGTATTTTTGTGACTGCCTTGTTTAAGGTAGCATGATGTCCCCGAGGACCTCATATAACTGGGATCATATAGTCTTTGCATTTTTGTGACTGCCTTGTTTAAGGTAGCATGATGTCCTTGAGGACCTCATATAACTGGGATCATATAGTCTTCGCATTTTTGTGACCGCCTTGTTTAAGGTAGCATGATGTCCTTGAGGACCTCATATAACTGGGATCATATAGTCTTTGTATTTTTGTGACTGCCTTGTTTAAGGTAGCATGATGTCCTTGAGGACCTCATATAACTGGGATCATATAGTCTTTGCATTTTTGTGACTGCCTTGTTTAAGGTAGCATGATGTCCTCGAGGACCTCATATAACTGGGATCATATAGTCTTTGTATTTTTGTGACTGCCTTGTTTAAGGTAGCATGATGTCCTCGAGGACCTCATATAACTGGGATCATATAGTCTTCGCATTTTTGTGACTGCCTTGTTTAAGGTAGCATGATGTCCCCGAGGTTCCCCCACGCCGTAGCATGGGTCAGAGTTTCCTTCCTTTTTACAGCTGAACTACAGGTTGAGTATCCCTTATTTAAAATGCTCAGGGCCAGGAGTGTTTTGGATTTCAGATTTTTTCAGGTTTCAGATTATTTACATTTATTTATTTATTTTGAGATGGCGTTGGCCTCGCTCTGTTGCCCAGGCTAAAGTGCCATGGTGTGATCTCGGCTTACTGCAACCTCCACCTCCCTGGTTCAAGTGATTCTCCTGCCTCAGCCTCCTGAGTAGCTGGGATTACAGGCATGCGCCACCACGCCCTACTAATTTTTGTATTTTTAGTAGAGACAGGGTTTCACTATGTTGGCCAGGCTGTTCCCAAACCCCTGACCTCAAGTGATCCACCCACCTCGGCCTCCCAAAGTGCTGGGATTACAGGCATGAGCCACTGCCCCTGGCCAGATTATTTACATTTATTCTTACCGGTAGAACATCCCTAATCTGAAAATGCAAAATCCAAAACGCTTCAAGGAGCATTTCCTTTGAGCATGAGCTTTGAGCTGCACGTCTGCACTCAAAAGTTTTCAGACTTTGGAGCGTTAAGGATTTTAGATTCTCTGATGAGGGATGCCTGTACATTCTGCTGTGTACAGAACACATTTTGTTTCTCTTCATCCATGAATGGACATTTGGGTTTCTCCCACCTTTTGGCTCTTGTAAATGACGCTGTTGTGGACATGGGTGTACACATATCAGTCTGAGTCCTTGCTGCCAGCTGTTTGGGGTCTATATGCAGAGGCAGGGTTGCTGGGTCATATGGCAATTCTCCACTTAATTTTTTAGGAACTGCCAACTGTTTTGCACAGTAGCTGCATCATTTTACATTCCCACCTAGTATACAGGAGGTGCTTACTACAGCCTTGTCGATCTGACTTCTATCAGCTCTTCTCAAGGGTTCTATGAAGCAAGAACAACGGGTGTTCAGGACTCTAAGCTTCCATAACAATTCCCCGGACGTCCCTTTCCAGCAAGGCTGCTGTTCCAAGCCCCTCCAGAAAAACATTCTGTAGCTACTACTGATTATGGGCCATGAGAAGGACTGGGAGTTTTATTCTGAGAAAATAATCATAACTGATTGCAGAGTTAGGCACAGGAGGCGGATGCTTCGATTTTCCTTTGAAAAGGATCAGGGACTTTTGAAGAACAACTGCGGAATTTCAAGGACAGATGTTTTCTGGTCATAGGGTTGTTTCCGCAGCGGGTCCTTCAGGACGAGATGGGTGAGACAATAGAGGGCCTGTGGGTGACTCACACCTGCACCCCAGCTCTTTGTGAGGCCAAGGCAAGAGGATCACTTTTGAGTCCAGGAGTTAGAGACCACTCTGGGTGACATGGTGAGACCATGTGTCCACCAACAAAATGCAAAAGAGTTAACCGGGTGTGGCAGCATGTGTCCGCGGTCCCGGCTACGCAGGAGGCTGAGGTGGGAGGATCGCTCAAGCCTGGGCAGCAGAGGCTGCAGTGAGCTGTGATTGCACCACTGTACTCCAGCCTGAGCAACAGAGCAAGACTTTGTCTCAAAAAAAATAAATAAAAAATAAAAGACAACTAAGGGTCCAGGGCGGGAGAGGCGTCTGGGCACCAAGCCCAGCTCTGTGTGTGTGAGCTTGTTATTCCTCCCTTTCTGGAACCTTTTTCTCTGCCCATGGACTGGTTATGTTTGGCGTTCTCTCCCTCTAAAATGCCTCTGCCCACCCAAACACTTGAAAATACGATCCCGGTCTCAAGGAAGAGAGCCAGCCTCCATTCATCAGCTCTCTGCTTTCCGCGACGTCAGCCTGGCTCGGCCTTGCCCCGCAGCCCACACTTCCCATCCATCTCGTCCTGAAGGCCCCGCTGCACAAACAACCCTGCGACCAGAGAATGTCTGCCCTTGAAAGTCCTCAATTGCTTTTCAAAAGGCCCTGATCCTTTTCAAAGGAAAATCAGAGCATCCGTCTCCCGTGCCTCACTCTGCAATCAGTTATGATTATTTTCTCAGAATAAAACTCCCAGTCCTTCTCATGGCCCATAATCAGTGGTAGTTACAGAATGTTTTTCCGGAGGGGCGGGAATAGCAGCCTTGCTGGAAGGGGACGTCCGGATAATTTGTGTGGAGCCTTAGAGTCCTGAACACCCGTTGTTCTTGCTCTATACAACTGTTGAGAGAAGCTGACAGAATTCACATCCACAAGGTTATGGTAAGCACCTACTGTATACCAGGCCTGTGGTCTGTGCTTGAAATGAGATACTCTTATAGGCTATAAAATGTATTTTAGGCCAGGCACGGTAGCTCACACCTGTAATCCCAGCACTTTGGGAGGTCGAGGCGGGTGAATCACCTGAGGTCAGGAGTTTGAGAGCAGCCTGGCCAACCTGGTGAAACCCCGTCTCTACTAAAAATACAAAAATTAGCTGGGTGTGGTGGTGGGCGCCTGTAATCCCAGCTACTTGGGAGGCTGAGACAGGAGAATTACAGGCCCCCACCACCACGCCTGGCTAATTTTTGTATTTTTAGTAGAGATGGGGGTTTCACCATGTTGGCCAGGCTGGTCTCGAACTCCTGACCTCAGGTGATCCTCCCACCTCGGCCTCCCTCAGTACTGGGATTACAGGCGTGAGCCACCAGGCCCAGCCATCTTTCTTTTCTTTGTGGGAAGGGTGGACTCCTTCTTCCTAGAGCGTCCATGTGAGTGAGATTGAGCAAGACTCCTGTCCCAGGAGAGGGACCCCCTTCTACCCATTCGTAAAGGCAGGACCAAGGCCTCCACCTGGGGTCCCCCTCTCCAGGCTCCATGCTTAACGTCTGTCATGGAGTCCTACGAGGTGGCCTACAGGACCTCTCCTGAGGGTGGCCCATCCATCTGAGGTCCTGGCCTCCACCCCGTACTGGCCACCAGCATCTCCTGGCTCCAAGTGTTGTAACAGAGGTCAACAGAGGACCTTTACAGAACTGTTGAGAGGAGCTGGTAGAATTCAGATCGACAAGGCTATAGTAAGCACCTACTGTATACCAGGCCTGTGGTCTGTGCTTGAAATGAGACACTCTTATAGGCTATAAAATGCATTTCAGGCCAGGCACGGTGGCTCACACCTGTAATCCCAGCACTTTGGGAGGCCGAGGCGGGTGAATCACCTGAGGTCAGGAGTTTGACAGCAGCCTGGCCAACCTGGTGAATCCCTTGGTCCTGCCTTTACGAGAGGTCCCTGGAATCCCCTGGGCTTTGGCTGGACTTCTCACACTTGGAATTCCCTTCCTGTTGGGTTCCCATTGCTAGCAGGACAAACACCAAAATCCTGAATTCCTGCCTAGGAGATGGTGGGGCTCAGGACATGGTACCCTGAAATACGGCATGTTGGCATTTGAAAAAACAGCACGGGCAGAAAAATCTCTCTCGCCTTTCCTCGTCCTTCTCTCTGAAGCAGTCGTAAGACTGTCATTCCAGCATGCCCCCCACTGTACCCGGAGGAGAGGAGCGTCCTTGTCTCTGAAGACACGAATCGGAACAAACAGGCCTTGAAAAGCTCCCTCCACTCTTGTAGCATGAGAGAACAATGCCTTTGTCGACTACGACTTCTCCACAGCCATCCACTTCTTCATCAAACCTAGCATCAAATACACACGGTTCCCTGTTTCTTTGGGTCTTTATTTCCTTATGGAAGGCCCCTGTGTCACATAAAACTTAAAGTAAATAAATCTGTATGTTTTTTTTGTTGTTGTTGTTAATCTGTCTTGTGTTACAGGGACCTCAGTCACGAACCTAGCAATTGGTGAGGAAAAAGAGGCCAGGCACTTTTACAGGTGGCCCATTCCTGTAATCCCAGCACTTTGGGAGGCCGAGGCAGGCAGATCGCTTGAGCTCAGGAGTTACAGACCAGCCTAGGCAATATGGCGAAACCCCATCTCTAGGAAAAATACAAAAATTAACTGGGTGTAGTGGTGTGTTTCTGTAGTCCCAGCTACTTGGGAGACTGAGGTGAGACAATCACTTGAGCCCAGGAGGTCGAGGCTTCAGTGATGGCACCACTGCATTCCAACATGTGCCACAGGATAAGACCCTGTCTCAAAACAAACAAACCAACCACTGCCAGAAAGAAACTTTCTGTTCCCTACAGAGGTAAGCTTATGACTGATGAGGCCAGGAGATCTGGCTTGGAGTGGCATCTGCATTAATCTCATCTATTATGCAATGCTGCATATTGCAAATAATAATAATCACTATTAATGTGTATATATTATACACACAAAGACACACATATGTATACGTACACATAGCTTCAGTTTACAAAATTCGCACTTTAGATTCTTCTAAATGATTTACAGTGACCTATGGACGTGTTTGGGGAATCCTGCTTTACGGGAATGTGCTGAACACAGACGGGCGCTATTCTGTGAGAGTGTCGTGAACGAGGCCGTCGACTCCAAGTAACACAAGCCCCTGCTGTTTGTGAGAAGCACCGTGCAGGAAGGAAGGATAGGGCTGAGATGCCAGGGGCTGGAAGCCCCACTGCCCACCGCTCTGACACATCCAAATGAGCGGCTTTCTTCTCTGTCCTCCCGTTGACAATGTTCCCCTTCACACACGCCCGCAGGTCCAGGAATTGCCGTGCTCTCTGCAGGGCGGAGAGGGCCTTGAACTCACAAATCAAGAAACTCTGAAAGTGTCAACTGAAAACGTACGTTTGAAAAGAGGCCAAATATCCGTCTGGAAACAGGGGCGGTCACAGTATTCCCCTTTTTCATGAGACTGCACGCGTGCGTGGCAGTAAGGCTCTAGAAGGGAGGATGAGGGTGGTTCGGGGGAGGGAAGCACAGAGGATGCGTGTGTTCATGAGACTTTGACATGTTTTGGGGATACAGGACATGACGTTGTGTTCGTGGCACAGGGCCCAGGGCTGATTTCCTCCTGGGCTGATGTTTAGGACACCAGGCCTGGCGATACCTTAGAGGTTCAGATCAGGAGCGGACTCAGTGGCTTCTCCCTGGACTCTTGAGGAGAAAACATGCAAAAAACAGAATCCCCTGATGTTACCTATTGGGCTGGCAAAACTAATATTTTCTGGGGTTTAGCAATGTGAGGCTTCGGGACAGGTCCCGTTCTGAGGACACCTGCTCCACTCTGTTGAGTTCGGTGGTGAGGAAGGTGGAACTTGGTCTCCAGCAGGCATTTGGCCCTTGAATCAGGAGAATGTTTCATGGGAGAGTGGGCACAGGTACCATGTTGACCTTTGTCTCAGTGATAACATTATTATTATTATTATTATTAAGATGGAGGTTTGCTCTTGTTGTCCAAGCTGGAGTGCAATGGTGTGTTCTTGGTTCACTCCAACCTCTGCCTCCCGGATTCAAGCGATTCTCCTGCCTCAGCCTCCTGAGTAGCTGGGATTACAGGCATGAACCACCACACTCAGCTAATTTTGTATCTTTAGTAGAGATGGGGTTTTTCTTTTTTTTTTTTTTTTTTTTGAGACGGAGTCTCGCTCTGCCGCCCAGGCTGGAGTGCAGTGGCCGGATCTCAGCTCACTGCAAGCTCCGCCTCCCAGGTTCCCGCCATTCTCCTGCCTCAGCCTCCCGAGTAGCTGGGACTACAGGCGCCCGCCACCTCGCCCGGCTAGTTTTTTGTATTTTTTAGTGGAGACGGGGTTTCACAGGGTTAGCCAGGATGGTCTCGATCTCCTGACCTCGTGATCCGCCCGTCTCGGCCTCCCAAAGTGCTGGGATTACAGGCATGAGCCACCACGCTCGGCCTGATTACTTTTTTTTTTTTAACTCCTTCGGCAGGAATCCCAGTCAGAAGGACCTCTCCCATCCTGTCCTCTTCACATCTACTTCCGTCCCCATCGTCAATATTCCTGCCATCTAAGACCCTCTCTATGTCAAGCTTCTCTGCCCCCGGGGCTCTGTCTCCATTTCTGGCCAACATCTTCTCTCCCTTCTCTGATTAACTTCTTTTACTAACTAATAAAGAATCTTCCTGCTTTGAAGCTTGCCATCCTCCATGCGTTCCATACTCAGAACTCACCGTGATTTTTATAAAAGGCAGATTTGGTCATGACATTTTTCTTTCCCTACTTAAAACTCTTCCACTGCCCTCAGGATAAAATCTGGGATCCCTACAGTGGCCTAAAAGGTCCTTCAGGGGCTGAGCCCTGCCCAGCTTTGACCCTATTGCTCTCTGCTGTCCTCTTGACCCAGCAGGCTCCAGTAGCACCCAGCACATCACCTCTACTCTCTCCTGTCCTGACCTCCTCCAATACCATTTTTTTGTTTTTGAGATGGAGTCTTGCTCTGTTGCCCAGGCTGGAGTACAGTGGTGCAGTCTCAGCTCACTGCAACCTCTGCCTCCCAGGTTCAAGCAATTCTCCTGCCTCAACCTCCCAAGTAGCTTGGATTACAGGCACATGCCACTATGCCTGGGGAATTTTTGTACTTTTAGTAGAGAAGCGGTTCCACCATGTTGGCTAGGCTGGTCTCGAACTCCTGACCTCAAGTGATTTACCCACCTCAGCCTCCCAAAGTGCTGGGATTACAGGCACGAGCTACGGTGCCCGGGTCCAGTACCACTTTTACCAAAACCATCTCTAAGCGAATTTACATCTCCAGCCTTGATGTTTGATCGAACTCCTGCCTCCTTGACATCTCTCCATGGATGTCAAATTGGCATCTTCAGCCAATGCGTTCACATCAAAATTGTCAGTCCACCTCAAAATTCTACTCCTCACCCCCAAGTCTCCCCAGTCTCTAAAAAAGGCACCACCCTCCACCCAAGAGCCCAAACTCAAAACGTAGACATCATACTGTGTTCTTCTCATGCTCATGACATAATGAGATTCAATCCACTTCTGTTCACCTTCATCCAGGTACCAACACCTCTCCCTAGATAACTATGACATCTTGACGATGAGGGTCACTCCTGTCCCCCTGATAAGTCTATCCTCCAAAAAAATCAAGCTCCAGACCTTCTCCAAATGCGTCAGATAATGTCATTCTCCCACCCACCTTCCATGCCAACTGAGCCTAGATTGGCGGCTCTAGAACACACGGATGGAAAGAAAAGCTACCTGCGGTTGGCCCACAAGGTCGGTGGCAACCTGGCCCCTGTCTGCTGCTTTCGTTACCCACCACCCCTGGCCATGCTGTCCTCACTGTCCCTGAAAAATTTTTCCTGTCCCAAGACCTTCACTCTTGCCTTTCCTCTAATTGGAATTTCCTTTCCCCACAGTCCCCATGGCTGCTTCTTTCCCAATCTTCACGTTTCAGCTCAAAGGTCATATCCTCAAAGGCAGACCTGGGGATTAGGGAGAGGCTTACGGAGGTACACAGTCATCAAGAAAGATGAGGGGCTCAGGGACGGGAGATGTTGGTCCAAAGACACAAAATTTCAGTCATGAAGGAGGAATATGTTCCAGGGATTGTACCAGATGCTGACTATGGTTAATTTTGTTTAAGATAAACACTATTTAACACAATGGTTTTGAAAACCAAAATGAAGGCAGAAAACAACCCTCCATAATGGATGAACCAATAACCAAAATTTAAATAAAACCCAGTGTGTGCTGAGCCGTACTGAAGCCTGAGGCCAAAAAAAAAAAAAAGAAAAAAAAAATGTGATTCCATATATATGTGTGTTTGTGCAATTTTTTTTTTTTTTTTTGGTAGAGGCTGGGTTTCGTTCTGTTGCCCAGGCTGGAGTACAGCAGTGACTCAGTTAATAGTTTTACCATCCAAAATTCACCTTTTCCTGCCTCTGTCCTCGGCTAGTACCCTAATCGTAGCCTCCTATCATGTCCACAGCCCACTCTCGGCCTAGTGGCCACACAGCCCAGAGAAGTCCCTGAGCAAATATTTGTTCTTGAAGCTCGCTTCAGCCTTGATCTCCTGGCCTCAAGCAATCCTCCCATTTCAGCTTCCAAAGTAGCTGGGACCACAGACGTGCAACACCGTGTCTGGCTAATTTTTTTTTATTTTTTGTGGAGATAGAGTCTTTCTATCTTGCTTAGTCTGGTCTTGAACTCCTGGTCTCAAGTAATCCACCCACCTCAGTCTTCCAACGTGCTGGTATTACAGGTGTGAGCTATCTCACGCAGCCTGTAATTACTTAATGGTTCATTCTCCTCCCCCACAGAATATTAGTTTTAGAAATGTTGAAAACAAGGAAAAATAGCTATATTAAACTCACATTATCTTATGTTAATTTTATGTATTAAAAAATAGAATTTATTATAATTTTATTTTCCTGGCCTCAGTGGAAGCAGACTCATCAATAATATTTCCAAAATCTATTTCTGGAAAATAATTAACCATTAAAAAATACATAACAGGGAGGCTGAGGCAGGAGAAACACCTGAATCAGGGAGGCGGAGGTTGCAGTGAGCCGAGATCGCGCCACTGCACTCCAGCCTGGCGATAGAGATTTCGTCTCAAAAAAAAAAAAAAAGTCGCAACATGCCTAGAGTCATATGCACTTTGCCTTTTGCCTCAGGGTCTGATGTAGCTCTGCACAGTCTCATAGGGTCCTGTCTTTATTTAAATTTTTAATATTTTGTTTATCATAGTTTTTTTTTTACATGAGTGTTTCTTATTTTCAAATACCGCATGAAAATATTGCTTATCTTGACGACCGAGTGTTTTGTGCTGTTGTTTATTGAGCTTGCTGTGTGGCCATTATTCCTTTGTTCATTTAATTCTCACGCCGACCCTGGGAGCGAGGTCTTCTTTCTTCTTTGTTTTTTTACAAATGAGGAAGCCGTGGCTCAGAGGATTAGGTGGCCGTGGTGTGATGGATTCTGTCCAGGCTAGTCTGATTCCACGGTGAGACAGAATGAGAGGAGGCCACCCCTTCCCTCTCTGTGCCTCAGAGGCCTCAGGAACATGGGAAGGTGATCACACCTGCCCTGCAGATATGCCATGCCACGGGCATTCAGTAGAAAGCTAAGTGCAGAACAAGCATAATACATACTAATTACTTCATTATCATAGTCTTGATGAGGTGGGAGGGTGTCTTGAGCCCAGGAGTTCGAGGCTGCAGTGAGCTATGATCACAGCCCTGCACTCCAGCCTGGGTGACAGAGAGAGACCCTGCCTCTAATAAATAAATAAATAAAATAAAAATAAGTGATGATTGTAATGATAATGTTGATGGTGTATCTATTGGCAACCCCTGGCCCCATCCCAAATTTGAAACCGCTGATTCTAAAAATACAAAAATCCGTCTCGTTAACAGTTCCACTATCGAAAACATGTCCACCACTGCCTCTCTTCCTGGCTAGTGCCCTAATTGCAGCCTCCTCTCATGTCCACCCCTGCCCTAGTGGTCACACAGCCCAGAGTGTCCCTGGACAAAGTATTTGTTCTCTTTGAAGTTTATCTCTACGTGACTGTTTGTTTGACCTCCTCCACTCTCTCCCATTAGCTAAGCCGGCATCCAGGTCCTAGGAATCTCTGCTCTACAGAAAGCCCGGCATGGAGTCAATGCTCAGTTAATATTGATGATGTTCATAATTCATAATTTTAACAGCTAAATTATAAATCCCAAGTTCTTACCACCTACAAGGACCTTCTTGATCCAACATCCCTTCCTTCTCACCCTGACTCTCCCTAACAGGTCTTCAGCCATCTTGGTCTCCTCATCCTTCCCAGAATGCACTCTGTGTGTTTCTACCCCAGGGCCTTGGCACCTGCTGTGCCCGCTCCCCAGTGTTCTTTCCCCTATCTGCTTCCTCCTCTTACTCGTCTCTCTTCACTTATCACAGCCTGGGAGAAGACGGCCCTGGCTGCTCCATCATCTTCGTCCCAGTTGCTTTCTCTCCTACTATCTCTGATTCTTCATTATGGACATGCGTTATATTTCATGAGCTGTCTTCTTCCCTAGAGCATACATGCCTCAAGGGTTTTCATTGTGGGTTCTTGCAAATCACTGTATCCCAGGGTTCCTCAGCCAGGGCACTCCTGACTTGTGGGGCCAGAGCATTCCTCCGTGTGTGTCAGGGTGGGGAGGGGTTGGCTCTTCTGTACGTTATGGGATGTTTAGCAGCATCCCTGGCCTCTACTCACTCAATGCCAATAGAGCCCACCCCTTCCAGTTGTGCCACTGAAAGTATTTCCAAATGCCTCTTTGTAAGCAAAATGGCCCCCGTTAGAAACCTCTGCAAGATCTCCGTTTTCTAGAAGCATGTCTGCTATTCTTGTTGGGGTAAAATCAATAGTTAATGCATGGACAGATGAAGAAACAGATGACGACAGCAGATAATGGTTGATTATGATGCTTGCAGGCAACTTGGAATGCTGAGCAGGGTACAGCCAATTTACGGCATTCTACAAATGTCCGAGGGTGCAGTTTAATTACAGGAAAGAACACGCCTCGGGCCCCATGCTGTTTAATTTTGTTGTCCATTGCTCCAGCCTGTTTTCCCTAAAGACCTCTCACCGGGAGGCTCCAAGGACAAAGGCCGGCTCTGCCTGTTGCCATGGAAACTGCAGCTTGTGTGGGAGCTGGGAAGGGGCTGCTGAGAGAGGCTCAGGGCTGGGCGATGTCCAGGCTCCAGAGGTGAGCGTGCGTGGGTTTGAAAATGTCCCGGCACACAAGGGACACAATATGAGCTCAGGAAAAGAACAAAACATGTTTCCCATCCCTACCCCCACTCTCTGTGCCGTGAGGAATGTTTCTTCCTTGCAAGGCAAAACCAGAACTGATCAGTGTTCGATTCTAGGGAGAATGGCATGCACCTAGCTCTCCTTGCCAGGTAGATTTTGGTGGATAAAGCTCAAAACACAAATTGCAAAGCTGTCAGGAAACAACTTCAGTTCTTCATACAATGAGGAAAATAGTGCTATGGATTGCATTTGTGCACCCCCCAAAATCATACATTGAAGCCCACAGCCCCAGTGTGATGGTGCTTGGAAGCAGGGCCTTTGGGAGGTGATTAGATTTTTCTCCTTCTCCTCCTCCTCCTCCTCCTCTTTTTTTTTTTTTTTTTTTTTTTAATTTTCAGAGTCTTGCTCTCTTGCCCAGGCTGGAGTACAGTGGCATGATCTCAGCTCACTGCAACCTCCACCTCCCGGGTTCAAGTGATTCTCCTGCCTCATCCTCCTGAGTAGCTGGGATTACAGGCACCCGCCATCACGCCTGGCTAATTTTTGCATTTTTAGTAGAGATGGGGTTTCCCCATCTCAACCAGGCCAGTCTCGAACTCCAGACCTCAGGTGATCCACTCACCTTGGCCTCCCAAAGTGCTGGGGTTATAGGCGTGAGCCACCATGCCTGGCCAATGATTGGATTTAGATGAGGCCGCCAGGTTAGGGCCCATAATAGGGTTCATGTCTCTATGAGAAGGGGAAGCGAGATCTCCAGACACTAGGTCTCTCCCACCACGTGAGGACACAGGGAGAAAGAGGCCATCCACAAGCCGGAAGGGGAGCCCCCACCAGGGACTGAACCACTGGCACCTCGATCTGGGACTTCCAGCCTCTAGAACTGAGAACTAAATCCCTGTTCTTCATAAATTACCCAGTCTGTGGTATTTTGTTAGCACAAACAGACTGAGACCCAGCCTGAGTCGACTGAGGCAGAGAGTGGCTGGGTGGTGAGTGAGACCAGCTGCGCAGCATTGAGACTTGTCATCCTCGAACATCATCGCTGCCTTGACGCTTATCCGTGCAGGTGCACACGGTGCTCAGTCGTCCATTTAAATGGCTACAGCGGATCCCACTAGGGGAACACAGCACCACTCATCTCTTGTCCTGTCCACGGCCCCAGGATTTTCCGCTGTTACAAACAACCCTGAAACAGCACAGAGCTGGTGCTTGCTACATGTACTTCTCTCCTTCACCCAAAGGTGGAAGACTTTGCTCTGGCGAAACTTCTAGGAATGGAGTTGCTCGGGGAGAGGAAAAGCACAGATTTATAACCTACTTGCAATTTCCCTGATTAATGGCCCGAATGCCAGAGTGAAGCCCAAAGTCTCGCTCCATTTCTCCCTCTCGGCTTCTAACTCAAGGAGGGAGTGGCTTTCTCGGAAAGAGTGAAATGTGGCCAGGATTCTGGGCACGTGCGTTTTCAAACCAGAACGTTTTCTAGATGGGACCAAACTGCTCTCCCAAGTTGCAGTTTATTTGTTTTAAAAGGGAAGTTTCACGCGGGGCACGGTGGCTCACACCTGTCACCCCCAGCACGTTGGGAGACTGAGGCGGGTGGATCACAAGGTCAAGAGATCGAGACCATCCTGGCCAACATGGTGAAACCCCGTCTCTACTAAAAATACAAAAATTAGCCAGGCGAGGTGGTGGGCGCCCGTAGTCCCAGCTACTCAGGTGGCTGAGGAGGGAGAATCGCTTGTATCTGGGAGGCAGAGGTTGCAGTGAGCTGAGATCGCCCCACTGCACTCCAGCCTGGTGACAGAGCGAGACTCTGTCTCTAAATAAATAAATAATAAGTAATTAAAGGAGGTTTCACGAAGGCAGGGGCGTCCACTATGTTTGCTCTTCTTCATGTTACCATCATCAAGCATCACTAGACTGTGAAGAAAAAAATGAGTGAATGGAATATTTTTGCTCAGCGTTGTCTATACATAAGTCTTTATCCTGGTTTATCTTGCTGTTAAGGTGGGCAGTGAAAGAGTTTATGTAGCAGGTTGGCCCTTGGCCTGTGTCTCACTGTGTCTACACTGTTGATGCAGATAGCATGGTTTATGCTAAATAGTTGCCTTCCTACTGGGCATCTGGAATCCTGGTACATGCCAGGCAGCAGATGCCTGTGTGACCAGCCCCCAGTAAGTGCCCCGGGCATCGAGTCTCTAACGAGTTCCACAGCAGATGACATTTCACAGGTGTCGTTGTAACTCCTTGCTGGAGGAATTGGCGCCTCCTGGGTGACTCCCGGGAAGAGGGCTCTCGGTGCCTTTCCCCCTTGCTGACTTTGCTTTTCATTCTTTTGCTGTGACTCCTTCTAGTGAGTCATGAAACTTGGGGGTGCCCCTGGCGACCCCGACCCATGGCATTCAGGATGCTGAAGAAACACACGTTTATACAAAAGTGCTTTCTTCCGTCGTTGACTGCCAGCTACGACATCCCCTCTTTTAATGAGTCGCCTCATAAACATCGCTGTAATGACCACAAGGCAGGGACCAGGGGTCCTGCGAATTCCAGAGGCAGAACCGCTGGGTCAAAGAGTGAACGTATTTTAAACTCTGAACTCATTCCCCCAAATGCTGAACAGACGGGGTATGTCACACACGTGCCTGCCCCAGCCCCTGCCACCTGCATTTTCATCTTCACCCATCAGATACAGTGGAAACTGTGGTTCAATTTGGTTTGGGCATCCTGTTTTCTTTTCTTTTCTTTCTTTCTTTCTTTTTTTTTTTTTTTTTTGAGATAGGGTCTCACTCAGTTGCCCAGGCTGGAGTGCAGTGGTACAATCTTGGCTCACTGCAGTCTCAAACTCCAAGCCCGATCCTCCCACCTCAGCCTCCTAAGTAGCTGGGACCACAGGGGAGCACCATCATGCCCGGCTAAGTTTTGTAATTTTTGTAGCGATGGGGGCTTCACTATATTGCCCAGGCTGGTCTCCAACTCCTCTGCTCAAGCAATCTGCCTGCCTCAGCCTCCCACCCAAAGTGCTGGGATTACAGGTATGAGCCACCACACCTGGTCTGGCATCCAGTTTTTGGATTACAAGTGAGGTGAGACCTCTGTGGATGTTGACCAAGCAATGGAATCTTTCTGCTTTAGGAACACCCTCTCAGAAGCTTTCCATATGGCTGCCCCATCTTGCAGTCCCACCTGTCAGGCACAGGGTTCCAGGTTCTCCACACCCTCACCAACGCTTGCTATGTTCTGGGTTTGTCTGTTGTAGTTTGTTTTGACAGTAGCCATGCCAAGGGGTCCGAGGTGGTACCTCATTGTCTCTATGTGGTAAGGTGCATGTACTTTTTCTTTCCTGCTTGATTGGATGTAGAATTACTGGATCCAAGAGAATAAAAGGTGTTAAGGCTTTTAATTTAAAATATCAGTTTTTACTTCCTATTCAGTCTGGAAGTCATCATATTTTTATTTTGCTATTTATTTTCTCGGCCTTATAAATATGCATATAGGCACACATAAAATGCACGTGCTGTTGGAATGATACTGTAGTGTAGGAGCGTGAAAACCGTGGCAGTCAGCGTGCTGAGAGTGCTTTTTACATTTTAAAAATGGAATGTCTTACCTGTCAGTGAAGATAAGAACACTTACACCCTCTCACACCAAGCTGAGAAAAGGCGACGGCGAGTGCCCTTTGTGCCCACAGAGAAACTCTGTTCGGCGGGGTCCTGGCTCCAGTTGTTCACAGAGGAATCTGGGCCAGACTTAAACTGAAAGGCGGGTTCCCATGAGAGGGAAGTTTCTCCCGGAGTCTCACGGCTTTTTGGACGAGGCTGTAAGAATGTTAACACGCAGCCAAGTGCCAGAGAAGTCAGCCTACTTGGAAATTGTCCTGATTAACGACCCGAATACCAGGGTGAAGCCCGAAGTCTCTCTCAATCTCTCTCTCTCTCGCCTTCTCACTCAGGAAGGGGATGGGCTTTCTCGGAAAGAGTCAAACATGGCCAGGACTCTGGGCATGTTCATTTTCAATATGCTCATAAACATATTTAATACTAGGTGTCTGTTTCCTAGATTATGTCCCTGGCTCCGGCTGCAAACGAGTTTCTCTCTCCTTTCCCGCGGTTAAAAACCTTGGCTCTAATTTCTATTGGTTTCAGTTCCTGTACTAAGTGACTTTACGAGGGCCTTGCAAATCCATTTCCAAAATTCTACAGAGTGTTGAATTAAAGTAAAAATGAATGAGGATTAAAATAAATGAAATATATAACATATGTATAATAAGTGAGATATAACATGTAAGAATAACCTTTATGATTTCATAACCTCGCTTTCTGTGTGTGTACCCACAGAAACACACTGAAAAAGGAGCCCCGTTTTCTCTCCTTCCACCTCCTTTCCTTCCTTCCTTCCTTCCTTTTCTTTTTTTACTTTCTTTTTTCCTTCCTTCTTTCCTTCCTTTCTTCCTTCCTTCCTTCCTTCCTTCCTCCCTCCCTCCCTCCCTCCCTCCCTTCCACAACTAGTGACAACGTTTTGCAAACACAGCTTCAAGGCAAGCCTCCAAGCATCCCTATTCTGACTCAATTGCTACTCTAACTCCCTCCCACGTAGAAATTTTACAGCTCCAACAGCTTGTGAATCTTGAGAAGAATTTGAGTATTTCTACAAAATGCAAAGGGAATTCTTTGAGGTGTTTTAGGCAAGGGAGGGCCACGGTTCAGATTTTCCTGTAAGAAATTCCAGTCTGTGTTGTGTGGACAACTGATGAAAGTCAAGCATAGTGGGTGCAGGTGGCGAGAAGTGGGTCCTGGAGGGGAAGAGCACGCAGGGCGGGCAGAAGGAGAACCACACTTCTGAGTCTCAGCTGACTCAGGCGCCACCCGGAGAAGCAACTGGCAGCCCCGGGGGCCGGATGTCCAAGGCGTGATAGGGAGAGTCAGGGATTCCCCAGTTTCTGTCTCAGGGAACTGGGTACGGGGAGCTTCTTTCCCTGAGAAGAGGAATATACATATATTTTGTTTGTTTGTTTGTTTTTGAGGCAGAGTTTCACTCTTGTTGCCCAGTCTGGAGTGCAGTGGCTCTATTTCAGCTCACTGCAACCTCTGCCTCCCAGGTTCAAGCGATTCTCCTGCCTCAGCCTCCTGAGTAGCTGGGATGACAGGCGCCCGACACCACACCTGACTAATTTTTTGAATTTAGTAGAGATCGGATTTCACCATGTTGGCCAGGCTGGTCTCGAACTCCTGACGTCAGGTGATCCACCCACCTTGGCCTCCCAAAGTCCTGGGGTTACAGGTATGAGCCTCCGTGCCCAGCTGGGAGGAATATTTAAATGTACACTGGGTGTTAGTTTTCTGGAAGTTCCTTCTATGAAAGAATACATATATATATATATATA
>NW_012102088.1:186771-188853 GCF_000951045.1 Mandrillus leucophaeus | reverse complement strand
GAGTAGCTGGGATTACAGGCGCCCGACAACACGCCCAGTTAATTTTTGTATTTTTGTAGTTTCAGTCAAGACAGGTTTTCACCATGTTGGCCAGGCAAGTTAAAAGGTTTTTTAGAGAAAGGAGAGGACAAAGAAGAGGATGAAGAGGGAGGAGAAGGAGGAAGAGGAGGAAGAGGAAGAAAAGGAAGAGGGGGAAGAATAAGAAGAGAAGGAGGAGGAAGAGCAAAGGAGGAGAGAGAGGAGGAAGAGGAAGATCAGGAGGAGGAAGGGGCAGAAGGGGGAAGAAGATTAGGAGGAGGTGAAGGAAAATGAGAAGCGGGGAGGAGAAGGAGGAGGAAGAGGAGGGGAGGAGGAAAAGGGGGAAGGGGAGAAAGATTAGGATGTGGAGTAGGAAAATGAGGAGGAAGGGAGGGGGAGGAAGAGAGAGAGGAGGAAGAGGAGGAGGAGGAGGAGGATGCCCTTTGCCCCTTGCTGACTCAGCCCTCCCCTCCTGTGAGCCCTTGCTGCCAGGGGCCACTGGATGCCCTCACACACACACACAAGCACGTCCCCACAAACTCCCACCTCCAGGCTCTTGGCCTTGCTGGCTCCTCTCCTGGAATGCTCGTCCCTCCGCTCCCTTCCCTCCCTTCTCATCATGGTCTCCAGGCCCTCCTGGACGCCTAGCTAAAACAGCCTGCCCCGGTCACTCTCCGCCTGATTGATGTTTCTTGGCCACGCTCATCGTGCTGTGACTTGATGTGCTCTGTGCTCACCATGTGTACTCCCCACCAGAATGGAAACCCCAAGGAGGCAGGGATCTCTGCCTAGGGCTGGTTCCTGTGGCACCCACCCTCGCCCTGCTGAGCCCTCAGTCCATATTGGTCGAGTGATTCAATGTGGGTTTCTGGTGGGCCAACGTCTGGGATGTGAAAGCCTCAGGCTGAGAACACCCCAGTATGGCGCCCCTGTTTTCAGGACCAGCGTCAGGTACTCAGTGGCGCTCAATGGATGTGTGGAATGAACCAAGGGGCGTTGAAAAGCTGAGACTGACATCACCGGCTCTTGCAGGAGGCTTTCGCTTCTGCGGGGACCGCCTCTCAGGATTCACAAGGAAGAGCTAACAGGGTCAGCCTGAGCCAGCGACGGGGGATGAGGGAGTCAGAGCCGCCGTGTGAGCCCCCTGCCCCGCAAGTCCACGCCTCCCCAGCCGGTCTGGGTCTTTGGAAGCTGGACGGTTGTTATATGTTTTCCCTCAAGCACTGTCCTCTGGTATGCAGGCCCCAGGCAGGCCCCGGCCAAGGCTGTTGCCATGGAAACCGTAGCCAAAGAGGAGGGGAGGGGCCGAGGAACCAGAGTGAAGGCCCAGGAGGCTGCCAATGTCCAGGTCTGGAGTTGGAACTGTGTTGAGATCAAAATGCCCGCCTAGTGCAACGCAGGTGCTTCCTGCAAGTCTTCCAAGGAAACGAACGGCGCTGCACCCCCTCCCCACCTCTATCTGAGCCAAGAGAACTTTCTCCTTGTGGCTGTGCCCGTGGGAGCCACACACAGTCAGTCCACCCGCTCCGATGAGTTATCCTAGCTGAATCCAAAATGACTCCAGCTGAAAGCACAAGGAGAAAGGAGAGCAGGAAAAACTTAAAACTGGAGTCACCACGTACCCCCAAGAGTGGAAACCAGAGTCTCAGAGAGACCGCTCTGCCCCCACCCGCAGCAGTCATAGTCACAACTGCTAAAACGTGGCAACAGCCCCCGTGTCCGCAGACGAACGATGGGCAAATGGAAAGTGGGCTGTTATTCAGCCTTAAAAAGGAAAGAAGTTCTGACACATGCTGCAACGTGGGTGAAGCTTGAGGACATTACGCTAAGTGAAATAAGCCAGTCACACAAGGGAAAATCCGCCTGGGCGCGGTCGTTCACGCTTCTTATCCCAGCACGTTGGGAGGCTGAGACGGGCAGATCACCCGAGGTCAGGAGTTTGAGACCAGCCTGGCCAACTTGGGAAACCCCATCTCTACTAAAAATACAAAAATTAGCCAGACATGGTGGTGCGTGCCTGTAATTCCAGCTACTCGGGAGGCTGAGGTGGGAGAATCGCTTGCA
>NW_012102088.1:183160-186321 GCF_000951045.1 Mandrillus leucophaeus | reverse complement strand
TTTTTTTTTTTTGAGACAAGGTCTTGCTGTGTTGCCCAAGCTGGAGTGTGTGGTGTGATCATAGCTCACTGCAGCCTCAAACTCCGGGGCTTAATCGATCCTCCCGCCTCAGCCTTCTGAGTAGCTGGGACTACAGGCACGTGCCACCCTGCCTGGCTAATTAAAAAAATTTTTTTTTGTTTAGAGACACGGTCTCACTATGTTGCCCAGGCTGGTCTTGAACTCCTGGGCCCAAATGATCCTCCTGCCTCTCCTTCCCAAAATGCTGGGATTACAGGTATGAGTCACTGCACCCGGCCTGCTTATGTGTGTTTTACCACAGTTTCAAAAACTGGGAAAAAAGGAGAGGACAGAAATAATTTCAGAGACTCGAGTGGTCCACAAAGCACGTCAACCAGGTCTCTGAGAGTGTCTGGGCGGGACTGTTCTGTCGACTGATCCTTCCGAAACTTGATCCCAGTCTCTCCTCGCTCTTCATCTTCCACTCCGTTTATTCATCCATTCTCACGTTGGTAGGCACTTGGGATGTAACCTCTCCTCCTGCTTTCCTGGCCGTTACAAGCAATGCTAGGTCTCCCCAGAGCCCAGAGCAGTGCCCAGTCCGCAGTTCCTGCCCAGTCAGTATCTCCAAATGAAAGAAAGTCACAGTGGACATTTCTGAAGTTGCCTCCCTTCCCTATGTGTGAGAGTTTCTCTAGGGCACAAATCTCAAACTGGAATTTCTGGGCGATCGGGGAACACACAGGGTCAGCGTTCTTAGATATCGGCAGATTGCTCTCCACAATGGTCGTGTACTTATATTCTTCTGTGGTTTTCACCCAGTGAAAGGGACGTTGTGTGAAAGCAGGCACACTCTGTTTTCTTTTAGCTCCACTGCGTCCTCTCTCCCTGATAGAATATCTGGCACATAGTGTTCAATGGTTTTTCTGTTTTTTTTTTTTTTTTGTGTGTGTGTGTGTGTGTGTTTAATTGAGACGGGGTCTCACTCTGTCGCCCAGGCTGTAGTGCGGTGGTGCCCCCATGGCTCACTGGAGCCTCAACCTCCCAGGCTCAGGTGATCCTCAATCTCCAACTGCAGCCTCAACCTTCCCGGGCTCAGGTGATCCTCCCACCGCAGCCTCCCCAAGTACCTGGGATGACAAGTGCCACCATGCCCGGCTAATTTTTTTTTTTTTTTTCCCTGTAGAGACGGGGTTTCGCCATGTTGCCCAGGCTGGTCTCAAACTCCTGGGTTCAAGAGATTTGCACACCTCCCCCCCTAAAGTACAGGGATTACAGGCATGAGCCACCACGCCCAGCATCAATGGTTTTTAGAAGCTAAATAAATAAATGGATGCATACATATATTACAGTTGCTCCGACTTAATGATGCATTTTTGTTTTTTAATCCAGCTTTTGCTTATGTAATATACATCTTAACATTCGATAACCTTCAAAACACAGTTTATTTGTCTAACAAGGGGCTGATGTCTTTGGACTGTAAAATTCTGCCTCAGTGTTGAGCTTCACACAACCCAGACGCACATTCTATGGACTTTTCAGCTGACTGTGCCCTGGCAAGGCTGCCATGACCATGTATGTGTATGTGTGGGGTGGGCTTTTGTGTATGTCTGTGGGGAGGTGGATTCCCAGAAGTGGATTTGCTGGGTCAAAGGGCATGCAGATATTAAACTTCGATGTCTACTGCCAAAAGAGCTTGCCAGAAAGATCACAGCAGCTCGCTCTCCCCAGCAGCCTGAGAAGACGTCCACTCTCACTCCACAGCCAACTCTGCTTGTCTGTTTTCCTTATTGTCCATCTGACAATAAAAAGAATGGCTTCCCAGTTTGGTTTGCATGTTCATTTTTTTGCAGTATAAGAAAGGTCAAAACATAATTTTCCTTATTTGGCACATTTTATTTTATCTTTTAAGGCTTTTCTATTCCTACCTGTTGCTCCTTTGATGGATTTTAAAGTTTATGTTACCCCATATTTTAAATTCGTTGAGTCTCATTAGGTTGCAAATAGTTTTACCCATCTTTTATCGTTTCTTCTAATTTACATTTTTGTTCTTCTGTGCCTACTTTTTCAGCTGTTTTTTTGTTGTTGTTGTTGTTTTTTGTTTGTTTGTTTTTGTTTTTTTTCCCGACAGAGTCTCGCTCTGTCGCCCAGGCTGGAGTGCAGTGGCGTGATCTCGGCTCACCGCAACCTCTGCCTCCCGGGTTCAAGCGATTCTCCTGTCTTATCTTCCTGAGTAGCTGGGACTACAGTTGCCCACCACCACACCCAGGTAATTTTTGTATTTTTGGTAGAGACAGGGTTTCACCATATTGGTCAGGCTGGTCTCGAACTCCTAACCTCAGGTGATCCACCCGCCTTGGCCTCCCAAAGTGCTGGGATTGCAGGTGTGAGCCACCGCACCGGGCCTTTTTCAGCTCTTATGGAGTCAGTTTAATTCATCTTTTCTTTGGTGGTTGTAAGCTTTAAGAATTGTGCTTACTAAGCCTTTCTCCACCCAAAGTATGAAACTATTCTCCTGAGTGTCCTGGTGTGGGAGGGAAGTCGAGGCCACCAGCTGTCTCTCTGTCCTAAGGATGTGCCCCCTTCTCCTCCTCTGATAGATTCTAAGCCATCCGGGGACCACAGCACCAATGCCAAGGGAGGGATGAGGGCCAAAGAGGGTTTGGATGGGACAGATATTGCCACGGGCGTGCTTCTGGTGGTGAAGTCTCCTAAAATGTGTGGCTACAATGCTCATATCTGGCCTAGGACCCAAACAAAGCTTCAGCTCAAAATTCACCGTGGTATGTTCCACGAGAGCCCAGGGTACAAAGAAGGAACCATTTTCTCAGAAACAGCACAATATGGACCGAGCTTTAGAGACGTTTGTTTACGAACCATACAAAGAGCTTAAGAATATTGACTACCAGTCATTCTGCTGACATCCACGTCCGTGTATCAGGTTGTTAACCAATTTTCTTCACATTTTGGGGTGGGTCTCACTCCCTTGATATCTACAGACTGGTCTGGTCTCCTGTCCTGAGGGCCTGGCAGGCAGCAGATGTTGGTGTGTCTATGTTGTCAGCTTGTGTGCACAATGCCCCTCTGTGCTAGGGTTCTTCTGAGAAGCAGAACCAACAGAGTGTGTGTGTGTGTGTGAGGGAGAGAGAGACAGAGAGAGA
>NW_012102088.1:179601-182414 GCF_000951045.1 Mandrillus leucophaeus | reverse complement strand
ACGTGAATAAAGGCACCAGAATTTGAATTGTGAAGGAATAAACTCCTGCAGTTGCTGGGCCCGGCAAGCCTGATGGGCAGGGAAGCAGGCTGGGAACTGAGGGAACAGTGGATGTTGATGCCTGAGTCTGAAATCTGTAGGGCAGGCCAGCAAGCTGGAACTTCAGGCAGGTTTTTTATGTTAAAGTCTTGAGACAGAATTCTTTCTTCTTGGGAAAACCACTCCATCTCCAACTGATTGCCTAAGGCCCATCAAGGCGAGGGAGGCTAATCTTTACTTGAAGTCAACTGACTGTAAATGTTAATTACATCGACACAGTACCTCCAGCATCCAGACTGGTGCCTGATCAAACCACATGGCATAACGGCCTGGCCAAGTGGATATCTAAAATTAACCATCATATCCTCCGCTTCCTAACGTGCTTCTTGGCTTATTTCTTATACTAATTTGAAATAAAAAGAAGTCAATGCCAGTTGGACATTGATTTCTTCATGCCTTCACTTTCTTGTACACGTTTCATAGCAGACAGCATTGATTCAAATGAATGGCATTGTGAACACAGCAAACCCCACAGTGGCCTCCACTCTGACCTAAAACTTCCCTCCAAGTCCCTTCCATGTGAGAAATCCGGAGCTGCAACTTCCGGCAGGTCTTAATTAAGAATTAAGTTTTTAATCTAAAGAGCAATGGAATATGTTGAGGTATTTTTTTTTCTTTTTTTTTTTTTTTTTGAGACAGAGTTTCACTCTGTTGCCCAGGCTGGAATGCAGTGGTGCGATCTCAGCTTACTGCAACTTCTGCCTCCCGGGTTCAAGTGATTGTCCTGCCTCAGCCTCCTGAGTAGCTGGGATTATAGGCGCCCACCACCACGCCCGGCTAATTTTTGTATTTTTAGTAGAGACAGGGTTTCACCATGTCGGCCAGGTGGGTCTCAAACTCCTGATCTCAGGTGATCCGCCCGCCTCGGCCTCCCAAAGTGCTGGGATTACAGGCATGAGGCACCGCACCAGGCCGGTTGAGGTTTTAAGAAAGAGGGATGGTCAGATATTACTTTAAGAATTTTCTGCCTGGGGCTGTGAGCAGTGGTTCATGCCTATAATCTCGGCAGTTTGGGAAGCTGAGGCAGGAAGACTCCTTGAGTCCAGGAGTTAGAGACCAGCCTGGGCAACACAGTGAGACCGGATGACCTGTCATTAGCTTCATTTATTTATTTATGACAAGGTCTCACTCTGTTGCTCAGGCTGCAGTGCAGTGGCGTGATCTCAGCTCACTGCAACTTCTGCCTCCCGGGTTCAAGTGATTGTCCTGCCTCAGCCTCCTGAGTAGCTGGGATTATAGGCGCCCACCACCACGCCCGGCTAATTTTTGTATTTTTAGTAGAGACAGGGTTTCACCATGTCGGCCAGGTGGGTCTCAAACTCCTGATCTCAGGTGATCCGCCCGCCTCGGCCTCCCAAAGTGCTGGGATTACAGGCATGAGGCACCGCACCAGGCCGGTTGAGGTTTTAAGAAAGAGGGATGGTCAGATATTACTTTAAGAATTTTCTGCCTGGGGCTGTGAGCAGTGGTTCATGCCTATAATCTCGGCAGTTTGGGAAGCTGAGGCAGGAAGACTCCTTGAGTCCAGGAGTTAGAGACCAGCCTGGGCAACACAGTGAGACCGGATGACCTGTCATTAGCTTCATTTATTTATTTATGACAAGGTCTCACTCTGTTGCTCAGGCTGCAGTGCAGTGGCGTGATCTCAGCTCACTGCAACCTCCAACCTCCTGGGCTCAAGCGATCCTCCCAACTCAGCTTCCTGCGTATCTGGGACCACAGGGGCGCACCACCATGTCTGGTTAATTTTTATATTTTTTTGTAGAGACAAAGTCTTACTATGTTGCCCAAGCTGGTCTCCAACTCCTGGGCTTAAGCAATCCTCCTGCCTCAGCCTCCCAAAGCGTTGGGATGAGCCACCGCACTGGCCAGCCTCCCATTAGCTTTACAAAAGCAGGTGAGTTTTGGGCAAAGCCTATTATCCTTTCACACTATAGCCCAAATGTCTTCCAAAGTCAGCTTGGCCCAAGAGCCCAGGAATAATTAAGGGAAAGGCAAGATGGGAGGGGGATGAGCTCAGATCTCTTTCACTGTCAGAATTTTCTCACTGATACAGTTTTTGCAAAGGCAGTTGCATCTTTGTCCAGGATGCCCAATATCCAGTCAACTCCCCATCCACCCGAGAAAGGAACCATGGATACTCTCGGGGGAAAGGATGCTGTGAACATGGTACGTGAATAAAGGCACCAGAATTTGAATTGTGAACTCCACAGAACCCATTTATTTGCTCATTCATTCACAATCTGACAAATGATTGTGAAGATCCTACTAGATCCCAAGCATTCTGCTAGGCGGTGAGGATACAGAAGAAAACAAAAGTATATACTGATTTACCATGTCTCTCCCCAACTAGACGACAAGCCCTGTGGGGTGACAGGTTCTTTCGTGTCCGTCATCCTCAACCTCCCCCAGGCCACTCACCCTGAGCCTGTCTTCAACAAGCATCTTGTTAGGTCAGTTCTCAGCCAGAGGAAACCCCAGGTGTTCCTCTCAGTAATTTTCCATCCACTGACCCCCACCCTGCTCCGTGGCTACAGATTCTCTCTTGCCCATGCTGCATTCAGAGCCGAGCGCCCTGTTTCTCTCCCCCACTGCAAACCCCTTTGTGGCAGTCTGTCTGTGCCCATCACTATGGTCCTAAATCGTGTTCCTTCCCAAGCTTTAACAAGTCTCATCGAATGCTTTGTTCTTTAACAGAAAGCAGGGATTTTGTT
>NW_012102088.1:169154-179236 GCF_000951045.1 Mandrillus leucophaeus | reverse complement strand
CAGACTGTGCCTCTTGTTTGTTTATTTGTTATTTTCTTGTATTACCAGCTCCCAGGACAGTCAGTTCATCGTTGTTGAATATATGAATACATGAACAAGTAGAAAAAAAGCTAATGCCAATGTCACTGGTGCCTAAAAGACATGTATGATCTCTGACGGGGTCGGGGAGGCCCTCGTGGTCGATTTCGTGATCTTCTGCAAAGCTCTCAAGGATGCATGTTCAGGGACACATGAGTCGTGCACAGGCCACTGCTGTGGGGCCAGGGTTTGAACCATCTCCGCTGCCTCCCATCCCCCCAGTGCCTTGGTGTTGTTTTCCTTCGAGAGCGATCACCATTCGGCGGCAACCTAGGCCTGCTCAGACCGTCACCATGGACACAGCAGCTGGAGGCTGGAAGGGGAGGGCTGAAGAAGGAGCTGCGGAGACTGGAATTTTCCAGGCTCTGATATCAGTGTGTTTGTGTGTGTGTGTGTGTGTGTGTGTTTGGGAGTGGAAAGCAGGGAGTTCAAAGTGCCAGGCAAGCACCCCTCAGGTGCTTCAAGTTTGTTAGTTTGTTGAAAGAATGAATGACTTCATTCACTCTTCCAGCCCTCCATCCCTGTCTACAGATGTCTTGAGAAATGCATCCCCTCTCGATGGGGTTGAACGCTGTGTGCCAACATTTGATGGTAGCCACAGCTGCATTCATTCAGGGCTTCTCGTGAATTGCATTATTACAGTAACTCCGAGTAACAACACAGAGCTGTGAACTCACAAAGTAACAGGACGATTCCCTGCCAGGGATCAGTGCAACCCAACAGATGGATCTGGGAGGGGTGGCTGGTAACAGGGTGGGTGTCTTTCTTCCTTTTTCCTTTCCTTTCTTTTCCTTTCCTTTCCTCCTTTCCTTTCCTTCCCTTTCCTTTCCTCCTTTCTTTTCTTTTATCTTTCTCTCCTTCCTTCCTTCCTTCCCCCTCCCTCGCTCCCTTCCTTCTTTTCTTGTCAATTTGTTTGTTTGTTTGTTTGTTTGAGATAGTGTCTCACTCTGTCATGCAGGGAGGAGTGCAGTGATGCGATCCTGGCTCACTGTGGCCTCCACCTCCTGGACTCAAGTGATGCTTCCACCTCAGCGTCCCCAGCAGTGGGGAGCACAGGCAAGCCCCACTACGCCAGGCTGAAGGGTGGGTGTTCTGTCAACACAACTTGCTCCCATCCGTTGAGCTCTATCCACAGGGAAACACGTACCTCACATTCTTTAACCTTCTGTGTGGCAGCCCACTTTACAAATACACCACAATTTATTTATCCACTATCTTGCCAATAGACATTTCTGTTGTTCCTCTCCCACCACCCCACTTGTTTTCACTACAGAGAACATGAATAGGTCGGGTGCAGTGGCTCACACCTGTAATCCCAGCACTCCAGGAGGCCAAGAACAGGAGGAATACTTGAGCCCAGGAGTTTGAGACCAGCCTGAGCAACACAGCAAGACCTCATCTCTAAAAAGAGAGACAAAAATTGGCCGGGCATGGTGGCACATGCCTGTAATCTTAGGTACTTGGGAGGCTGAGGTGGGGGGATCACTTGAGCTCAGAGGTGGAGGCTGCTGTGAGCCAGGATTGCACCACTGCACTCCACCCAGGGTGACATTGCAAGACCCTGTTTCAAAAAAAAAAAAGACTGTGAATATCCCCCATCACCGCAAAGTGACTGGGCTACAGTTGACATTCGACAGATCTGCACTGAGTGAGTACTGCAATGAGCACAGTTACGCTCGGGTCTTTGCGGGAATGGAGGGAGCTCCCCCGGGGCGTATATCTTGGAGTGGAATTGCTGAGCAATAGAGCAACCTCCTCAGCTTTGATGTAATTGACATTTTGGGCCGGTGGTAACTCTTTATTGTTGGGGAGGGCTGTGCTGTGCATTGCAGGATGCTTAGCAGCCTCTCTGGTCTCTACCCACTGGATGCGAGTAGCTCACTCCCTACTCACACCCCAAATGTGACAGTAAAAAATGTCTCTACACATTTCTGAATATTTCCTGGAGTGGAGGGGGCAAAATCATCCCACAATGGAGAGCCACCGATTGTAGCTTTTCTAGATAATGCCCAATTGCTCTTCTATGTCTTTCGTGCTTGTTTGCTTTTCTCCGATTACTGACCTGAGGTGCCCAGTAGGAAGGGAGCTGCCCTGCGTTTGTTCTGCTGGAAGGGACTCTGTTGACTGACTTTTTTGCAGATTTATTGCTAAAATACGTATCAGAAATGTGCCAATCGTGCCTTCACTGCCAGCCTGCAGATGACCCCGTTTCCCCATGCCACACCTTGCCCACTCCATATGCTATTTTATCAACCTTGTTCTGTCTGAGAGGTAGAAACCGATACCTCATTTTGATTTTTGATGCCAAGTTTATTAGACTATAAAAAAAGTGGAATATCTTTTCATCTTCCCTAAACATTTAAATGTTCCCTTTTATTAGCAGCCTGTGGTCATCCTGTGCCCACTCTTTGCTTTTGGTTTTCCGCTTTTGTCTTTTTTACCTCTCAGTACACTGTATATATTAACCTGTAAAGTTCAACTCTGTGATATCTGCTTTTGCCAGTTTCTCTGGTCAATTTTTTTTTTTCCTGGTGGTATATTTTTTCCAGCTGTTAATGTTTTCTGTACATATAGAGTCAGGTTCATCAGTCTTGTCGTTTATATGTATTGGTTGTTGCTGTGTTTTTTTCGGTGAGATGTTTCACACTCACGTTTAATATGTTATTAAAATATTTCACCTTTTTGGGAACATCACACACCAGGGCCTGTTGTGGGGTGGGGGGAGCGGGGAGGGATAGCATTAGGAGATATACCTAATGTAAATGACGAGTTGATGGGTGCAGCACACCAACATAACACATGTATACATATGTAACAAACCTGCACGTTGTGCACACGTACCCTAGAACTTAAAGTATAATAGAAAAAAATTTCACCCTTTTGCCTTGTGGAGAGCAGAGAGTGATGGGCTCCAGTGTAAAAAGAATCTGTACTCTGATTCTTTACATTCAGAGTAAATTGACACAGAGGGGTTTGGGGCCATTGCATGGTTAATTATTGTTTAGGCTACGGACAGAATGCGAAGACCACGCCTTGGGCAGCCGAGAGACAGCACATGCCTTCACATGCACGGCTGGCGAGCCCGGAGCTGAGACAGAGGTCATGTTGAAATGTATCTAGAAGGTCAGGAGCTGTCCAGAGGGAAAAGAATCCAAGCATGTCCAGACACTGGACATGGCCTCAGGTGGGTTGAGAGCATGTTGCGTAAAGGAGAAAACACAATGTTTACCAGGAGGAAAGGTCAGCCCAAGTCGAGCAGGGCTGGGAACAGAGTGAAAATGTTCTCCTTTTTCTCTGAGCTCCTGCCTTGGGAAGGGCAGACTCCAACAGAACATTTCTGCTCAAAGTGTAGTCCAGTACCGGTACCAGTGGCACCACCAGTGGAGCCACCAACCATCCTGGTTTGCCCAGGGCTGGGGGCTCCCTGAGTCCCTGCTAAAATGGAGAGCATTTCAGGCAAATCAGCAAAGTTTGTCATTCTCAACACCCAGGAAATTTCTAGAAATGCAAAATGGCCAGGTGCAGTGACTCACGCCTGTAATCCCAGCACTTTGGGAGGCTGAGGCGGGTGGATCACTTGAGATCAGGAGTTTGAGACCAGCCTGGCCAACATGGTGAAACCCTGTCTCTACTAAAAATACAAAAAATTAGCAGGGCGTGGTGGCAGGCACCTGTAATTCCAGCTACTTGGGAGGCTGAGGCAGGGGGATCACTTGAACCTGGGAGGTAGAGGCTGCAGTGAGCCGAGATCGCGCCACTGCACTCCAGGCTGGGTGACAGAGCGAGACTCTGTCTCAAAGAAAAAAAAAAATGGAAATGCAGAATAACAGGCACCGCCCAGACCTGCTAAATCAGACCCAGAGGGGAGGTGGAATGCACATTTAAGATTGAGAAGCTGAAGTGAGGGCCGCTAAGGAGAGAAGAAGCCTTTTCTGACAGTGTTCTGCCTCCACACCCAGCTGCGTCTGTCCAAGATGCCCCACCCTCGCCTGGGCTGAACCATTCCGCTCCCCGGTGCATCAGCCATGCCTGTGTAAATTTCTGTACTCTGATTCTTTACATTTCCTAGAGATGATAAACACCCCCCACCGAGATCGTGGCTTTCACATGCAAACCACTCAATCCAGAGCCCACACCCAGCACCCCCTCCACTGGGCTCCCACACTCGGGGCCTCTGTGTGCCTGCCCTTATCACCCAGGGCTGGGAACCAGACAACCAGGACAGTGCCTGTGCCCCAGAACTGCTAAATTACTCAGAGGAGTCGGTCCTAAGCCTGCCCACCCTGCTTCACCCATTCCCTCCCGTGGAAATAACAAAAAGGCTCCTGCCCACATTTTCCCCTCTATCCCTCTGTTTCCTGACCAGCTCCAGTACTTCCCTCTGTGGCTCCTCTGCTGATGGGTGGATGGATGGATAGTAGATAGTTGGAGGACGGTGGATGGATGGGTAGATGAGTGGATGGGTGGATAGATGCAGGATGGATGGATGGAGTGGATGGATAATGGATGGAGGATGGATGGATAGATGGATGGATGGATGGATGGATAATGGATGGAGGATGGATGAATGGATAATGGATAGATGGCTAGTGGGTGGATGGGTGGAATGGATGAATGATGGTAGGTGGATTAATACATGACTAGTGATACCGTATCTCCACAGCAATGAACATTTCATGTGTCTTTCATGTTCACTGCCTTTGAATTTGCTAATTACCACCAGGAAGCAAAGTTGAGGTGGGGATGGTTTGAGATACTGATGGAGGGAGAGGAAGTTTTCTGAATCTTTCTGATAAACAGGTTGTCAATACTGTAGTTTTCAAGTTCATGACACATCTAGCTTTGGTCTTCCCATTAAGGCCAAATGCAATGAATTGATTTTTAAAGAATGTAGCTCAAGCTGGGCACTGTGGCTCATGCCTGTAATCCCCAAATTTGGGAGGCTGAGGCAAGAATATTGTTTGAGGCCAGCAGTCAGGATCAGCCTAGGCAATAGATTGAGACCCTGTCTCCCCGCAAAAAATGAGTCCCAGTACACAAAGGTGCAGGGTGCAGATAGAAGGGAAATATTACAGCATGTTTGTAAAACGAAGTACTTGGAAACAAGACTGTAAAGCACAAGAATAGCATATGAAAACTCAGTACTAAAATGATTAAGAGAAAATAACAAATGCCTTTCCTCTGGACAATGCAATCAAAATTTTGGATCATTTTACATCATGGGGACAGTGTCACGAGGGAAAACACAAGATGATAAATTGTAAAAATATATATAGTTTCAATTTCCAAGTAAAAATTGATATGCTATCTGTGCAGTGAAAATGATTAAACAGAAATGCAGTGATAAATAAACAGGGATTATGGCCAAGCTGCCTGACTTGGAACAAAACTCAGTAATATAACCAAATCATGAGGACCTTTTATCCTCTTTGACCCAGTAATTCAACTTCCAGCAGTTCTTTCTAGGGAATTAATGAGGCGCACTGAGACAGATCTAATGGAGGTTGGGCGTTTCGTCTTTCTCTGGAACAGTAACACGTTAGAAAACCATTTTCCTTTTACAGAGACGGAACAAGACTCTTACCTCTTCTTAGGAGGTCTCTACCCAGCTAAGTTGAACCCATTGTGCTTTCAAAAATCCTTCCCTTTCTCAGGGAGGGAGGTCGCCCACTTAGTTCCTTAAGGCAGAAACGGTGCCCGTTTCTGTAACCATCACCAGAGAAACGAAACCAGTAGTGCTATGGGCTGAACTGCAGACTCCCCAAAGTCATATGTTGATGTCCTAACCCCCAGTACCTCAGAATGTGACTGTATTTGGGGATAGGGTCTTCACAGAGGCGCCTGAGCTAAAACGGGGTCAGCAGGATGGACCTTGATCTAATAAGACTAGTTTCCTCAAAAGAAGAGGAAATGTGGATACAGACATATACCGAGGAAAGCCCGTATGAGGACACAGGGACGGCGGCCGTCTGGTCGCCACATAGAAAGGCCTTCCAGGAAACCAGCCCTGCTCACACCTGATCGCAAACTTCCAGCCTCCAGAATTGTGAAAAAACACATTTCTGTTGTTTCAGCCACTTGGTACGTGGAGCTTTGTTATGGCAGCTCTAACAGACTAAGTAGGATATAACATGCATATTTATATGTATCTTTGTGTGTGTGGGATACATGTATATATGTGTGTGGTGAGGAAACACATGCATATTTATGTGTGTATTTATGTGTGTGGGATACGTGTTACATGTGTGGGTGGAAATACATGCATATTTATATGTATATTTGTGTGTGTGGGATACATGTATACGTGTGTGGGGAATTACATGCATACTTATATGCATATTTGTGTGTGTGGGATACATGTTATGTGTGGGATACATGTTATGTGTGGGGGGAAATACATGCATATTTATATGTATATTTGTGTGTGTGGGATACATGTATACGTGTGTGGGGAATTACATGCATACTTATATGCATATTTGTGTGTGTGGGATACATGTTATGTGTGGGATACATGTTATGTGTGGGGGGAAATACATGCATATTTATATGTATATTTGTGTGGGGGATACATGTATATATGTGGGGGAACACATGCATATTTATATGTATATATGCGTGTGGGGGAAATACATGCATATTTATATGTGTATATGTGTGTGGGATATATGTATATATGTGTAGGGGGAAATACATGCATATTTATGTGCATATTTGTGTGTGGGATACATGTATATATGTGTGGGGGAAATTACATGCATACTTATATGTATATTTGTGTGTGGGGGTTACATGTTAATGTGTGAGGGAAATACATGCATATTTACATGTATATTTGTTTAGAGGGGATACATGTTACATGTTTGGGGTGGAAATACATGCATATTTATATGTATATTTGTGTGGGGGGATACATGTATATATGTGGGGGAATACATGCATATTTTTATATATATATTTGTGTGTGAGGGATACATGTATATATGTGTATGGGGAAATACATACATATTTATATGTATACATATGTGTGTGGGATATATGTATATACGTGTGGGGGAAATACATGCATATTTATATGTATATCTGTGTGTGTGGGATATTGATAATAGGTCTATACACGCACATGTGTATATATATCTATATATCACATATATCATATATATAATTTTTGTCTTTAAAGACGGGGGTCCCCAACCCCCAGGCCATGGACCCATACTGGTCTATGGCCTGTTAGGAACTGGGCCACACAGCAGGAGGTGAGGGTGGGTGGGTGAGCGAATGAGTGAGCAAAGCTTCATCTATATTTCCAGCCGCTCCCCACTGCCCACATCACCACCTGAGCTCCACCTCCTGTCGGATCAGCAGCCGCATTAGATTCTCATAGGAGCACGAACCCTGTTGTGAACTGTGTGTGCGAGGGATCCAGGTTGCACACTCCTTATGAGAATCTAATGCCTGAAGATCTGTCACTGACTCGCATCATTCCCAGAGGGGAGCATGCAGGAAAATGAGCTCAGAGCTCCCACCAATTCTGTATTCTGGTGAGTTGTATAATTATTTCATTACATATTACAGTGTAATAATAATAGAAATAAAGTGCGTAACAAATGTAATGTGCTTGAATCATCCTAAAGTCATCTCCCCACCCTGGTCTGCGGAAGAATTGTCTTCCACAAAACCGGTACCTGGTGCCAAAAAGGTTGGGAGCCACTGTTTTAAGAGACTCATGGTAAGGCAATGGCTCACACGATTTTGAAGTCTGGGAGGTGTGGCATCTGTGGGGCTGACTGACGATGGACTGGAAACTCAGGGAGGAGTTAATGCTGCAACCTTGAGGTGGAATTTATTTTTCCTCAGGGAAAACTCCGTTTTTGCTCATAAGGCCTTCAACTGATGAGATGAGGCTCACCCACATTATCCAGGATCATCTCCTTCACCGAAAGTCAGCTATCATAGATGTTAACTGCATTTGTAAAATACCCTCACAGCCACAACTGGATGAGGGTTTGATGGAACCCGTGGGGATTAGAGCCTGGCCAGGTGGACACACGAAATGAGCCACACACCGAATCCCACCAGTGTCCAGGGCTCATCTGTTCTGCCTCCTGGACATCCCCTGAGCCAGGTCTGTCTCCGTCATTCCCACTGCCCCACCTCATCTGGGCACCCATCCTCTCTGTCCTGTGTCCCTCGAGTCTCCTCTGTGTGTGTCTCTGCCATGCACCAGCCCTGGCTTTTACCCATTGTGCAGCCAACTTGGACTATCCTAAAAGAAAAGGTGTCCGTGCCCACTGCCTGGGCTAAAACATGTCAATAGATTCATGTCGCCATCAGATAAAGATCTAGTTCCTTACTACGATCCACAGACTGTCTACGCTCCAGAATTGCTACGTGGGAAGGGTTTGGGGCACTCTGGTTGGGTAAGTGCATTAACCTGCCAGGACTGCCACAAGAGAACATCACAGAGGGGGTGGCTTCAACAACAGACATCTATTTTCTTACCGTTCTGGAGGCTGGAAGTCTGAGATCAAGGTGCCAGCAGGGTTGGTTTCTCTTTAGGCCTCTTTTCTCAGTGTAGAGACGGCCATCTTCTCCCAGTGTCCTTACGTGGACATCACCTTGTATGTGCCTCTGTCCTCATCTCCTCTCCTGATCAGGGCTCTCGCCAATTTTTATTTTTTATTTTTTTATTATTGTATTGTATTGTATTATATTGTATTTTAATTTTTGAGGTGGAGTCTTGCTCTGCCACCCAGGCTGGAGTGCAGTGGTGCAATTTCAGCTCACTGCAACCTCCACCTTCCGGGTTCAAGTGATTCTCCTGCCTCAGCCTCCCAAGTAGCTGGGATTACAGGTGCCCACTATCACGCCTGGCTAAATTTTGTGTTCTTTTAAATAGCGAGAGGGTTTCACCATGGTGGCCAGGCTGGTCTCGAATTCCTGACGTCAGGTGATCTGCCCGCCTTGGCCTCCCAAAGTGCTGTGATTACAGGCGTGAGCCACCGCACCCGGCTGCTCCAGCCACATGGAATCAGGAGACACGGATGATACTAATGATCTTGTTCTAACTGGATCACCTCTGTAAAGACCCCATCTTCAAATATGCTCCCATTCTGAGGTGCTGGAAGGTAGGGCTCCGGAGTGAGTTCAGGGGCACACATTTCAGCCCATAACAGGAAGCAATGTGGTCTTTGCTGTGGGGTCGTGTTGACATAATTCTTATGGGAAAAGGCAGACGAACCCTGTGAAGACAGCGATGTGTGTGAACTTCATTCAGACTAAGAGGAAGTGTTAAAAGTCCATTCTTGCGCTTCCACAGGAGGCCTACACGCAGCCGCTTGTGCTGCCGCCATGTCTCTAGTGATCCCTGAAAAGTTCCAGCATATTTTGCGAGTACTCAACACCAACATCGATGGGCGGCGGAAAACAGCCTTTGCCATCACTGCCATTAAGGGTGTGGGTGGAAGATATGCCCATGCGGTGTTGAGGAAAGCAGACATTGACCTCACCAAGAGGGCGGGAGAACTCACTGAGGAGGAGGTGGAACGTGTGATCATGCTTACGCAGAATCCATGCCAGTACAAGATCCCAGACTGGTTCTTGAACAGACAGAAGGACGTAAAGGATGGAAAATATAGCCAGGTCCTAGCCAATGGTCTGGACAACAAGCTCCGTGAAGACCTGGAGCGACTGAAGAAGATTCGGGGCCATAGAGGGCTGCGCCACTTCTGGGGCCTTTGTGTCCGAGGCCAGCACACTGAGACCGTTGGCCGCCGTGGCCTTACCGTGGGTGTGTCCAAGAAGAAGTAAGTCTGTAAGCCTTGTCTGTTAATAAATAGTTTACATACCTAAAAAAAAAAGAAAAAGAGTCCATTCTTACTGATTTTGGTAATTCACGGAATCCAACAAGTGATGGAAATTTAGTTCCATGAGCATATCCAGGGGTGAGGGGAGTTATGGCTGAGCATCAGTGATGCCTGGAATATTATGAAGCAGAAAGATTT
>NW_012102088.1:166272-169104 GCF_000951045.1 Mandrillus leucophaeus | reverse complement strand
GAGAGGGTTTCACCATGGTGGCCAGGCTGGTCTCGAATTCCTGACGTCAGGTGATCTGCCCGCCTTGGCCTCCCAAAGTGCTGTGATTACAGGCGTGAGCCACCGCACCCGGCTGCTCCAGCCACATGGAATCAGGAGACACGGATGATACTAATGATCTTGTTCTAACTGGATCACCTCTGTAAAGACCCCATCTTCAAATATGCTCCCATTCTGAGGTGCTGGAAGGTAGGGCTCCGGAGTGAGTTCAGGGGCACACATTTCAGCCCATAACAGGAAGCAATGTGGTCTTTGCTGTGGGGTCGTGTTGACATAATTCTTATGGGAAAAGGCAGACGAACCCTGTGAAGACAGCGATGTGTGTGAACTTCATTCAGACTAAGAGGAAGTGTTAAAAGTCCATTCTTGCGCTTCCACAGGAGGCCTACACGCAGCCGCTTGTGCTGCCGCCATGTCTCTAGTGATCCCTGAAAAGTTCCAGCATATTTTGCGAGTACTCAACACCAACATCGATGGGCGGCGGAAAACAGCCTTTGCCATCACTGCCATTAAGGGTGTGGGTGGAAGATATGCCCATGCGGTGTTGAGGAAAGCAGACATTGACCTCACCAAGAGGGCGGGAGAACTCACTGAGGAGGAGGTGGAACGTGTGATCATGCTTACGCAGAATCCATGCCAGTACAAGATCCCAGACTGGTTCTTGAACAGACAGAAGGACGTAAAGGATGGAAAATATAGCCAGGTCCTAGCCAATGGTCTGGACAACAAGCTCCGTGAAGACCTGGAGCGACTGAAGAAGATTCGGGGCCATAGAGGGCTGCGCCACTTCTGGGGCCTTTGTGTCCGAGGCCAGCACACTGAGACCGTTGGCCGCCGTGGCCTCACCGTGGGTGTGTCCAAGAAGAAGTAAGTCTGTAAGCCTTGTCTGTTAATAAATAGTTTACATACCTAAAAAAAAAAGAAAAAGAGTCCATTCTTACTGATTTTGGTAATTCACGGAATCCAACAAGTGATGGAAATTTAGTTCCATGAGCATATCCAGGGGTGAGGGGAGTTATGGCTGAGCATCAGTGATGCCTGGAATATTATGAAGCAGAAAGATTTTCACATCCACCCCCCAAACAACAACAACAACTGTCCCAAAATGATGATTGACAGGACCAGGGGATATGATCTGCAAAATGACAACCAGATACAATATTTGTTTGTTTCATTATTTTATATATATTTTTAGAGACAGTGTCTCCCCCTGTTACCCAGTCTGGAGTGAGGGGTGCAATCTCAGCTCACGGCAGCCTTGACCTACCAGGCTCAAGTGATCCTCTGGCCTCAGCTTCCAGAGTCCCTGGGACCACAGTGGTGTGCCACCATGCCCTGATAATTTTTGTATTTTTTTGTAGCGATGAGGTCTTTCTAAGTTGCCCAGGGCTCAAGCGATCCAACCACCTTGGCCCCCAAAAGTGCTGGGACTACAGGCATGAGCCATGGCGCCTGGCCCAGAATAAAATACTTCCATGGCTTAGAAACAGAGGTCTCCAGAACCTTGGCCAGGCTGTGCTGTTTATGAGAAAATCATTCCCTTGCTGAAGGCAACATGTGTACTGCTGGGATTCCAGCTGGGCATTTGGCTTAGGAACCAAGGGGACGTTCCACGGTGGGTCCTTGACCTGACGTCTTATCTGGCAGCTGACATTGTAACTGCTTCTTCTCAGGGACCGTGGCTATTCAGTTAGAAATGTCATTCCCTTCTGACCCCGTTTTCTATTTGGATTTGGTCCAAATTCCTCATGCAGCACCGGGAGCTGAAAGCCTCCACGTAGGTCTTGGAGCTTCCATCTGGGGATGATGAGGGGACAGTGTTTGGGCCAGGAAGGGGCTAATGGTCTCATCTTCTTCTACAGCACAAGGCAGTATGTGCTGGGGGTTGGGGGGCAAGTGGGGATGGTAAATGGGCACAGAAAAATAGTTAAAGGGTGAATAAGACCTAGTATCTGACAGCACAACTGGGTGACTATAGTCAATAATAATTTATTTGTTCATTTAAAAATAACTAAAAGAGGCCAGGCACGGTGGCTCACGCCTGTAATCCCAACACTTTGGGAGGCCGAGGTGGGCACATCATGAGGTCAAGAGATTGCGACTATCCCAGCTAACACGGTGAAACCCTGTCTCTACTAAAAATACAAAAATTAACCAGGTGTGGTGCTGGGTGCCTGTAGTCCCAGCTACTCGGGAGGCTGAGGCAGGAGAATGGTGTGAACCCGGGAGGTGGAGGTTGCAGTGAGCCGAGATCGCGCTGCTGCACTCCAGCCTGGCAACAGAGCAAAGCTTCAGGGGAAAAAAAAAAAAAAACCACGAGAGAGAGAGAGAGAGAGAGAGAGAGAGAGAGAAAGTCAATTCAGGGAAAGACGACGGATTCTTCATCTCATTTGTAATCCAAAAATTGGACATGTCAACAGGGAGACCATTTTCCTTCTATCCAATTGGCAAGAACGAAACAAAAAGTACAAGACGTTATTTTGTGTGTGTGCCAGTCTATGTTTTGTTTTTTAAATCTTTTTATTTGAGTAGCTTTATAAGTACCAGTGATTTTTGATGGCATGGATGAATTGGATAGTGGTGGTGTCTGGGCTTTCAGTGCACCCATCACCCAAGTAATGTACATTGTACCCAATATGTAGTTTTTGTATCCCTCCCTTTCTCCCTTCCTGCCGCCTTTCCGAGTCTCCACTGTCCATTATACCACTCTGTCTGCCTCTGTGTACCCATAGCTTAGCTCCCACTTATAAGTGAGAACATGTGGTATTTGGTTTTCCATTGCTGAGTTACTTC
>NW_012102088.1:162828-163427 GCF_000951045.1 Mandrillus leucophaeus | reverse complement strand
CCTAGCTTCAAACAATCCTCCCACCTCAGACTTCCAAAGCATTGGGATTACAGGTGTGAGCCACCTTGCCTGGCCGAGAAACTTTTTAGACTAATTAAATGTTCTGTATATTGATTGTGGTGGTGGCTTCATGAGTGTATAAAACCACCAAAATGCATCAAACTGTATATTTAAAATAGGTAAATCATATTATATGTAAATTATAACTCAATAAATCTAGGGAGTTTTTACAAAATTTCAACCTCGCAGATTTCGGGCCCACCAGAAGATTATTGTTCTAGCACAGAATGCCGAGGCGTGGTGGGAGTGGAGGAGACAATCATTTAGTCCTTCTACAGACATTTATTAGTTGCCTGCTGTATGCCAGGCTGGGATCTTGCATCCACCCACACACAACTGACTCCAGAGACTGGAAAACAGTCTCTGCAGCCTTGGTTTCCATGGCAACCGCTGGAGGCTGCATCTGTCCTTCACAGAAAATCAGTGCTCCTGAGGCAGCAAGGGGGGGGCTCAAGCCTGCAGTTTTCTCCATCCGTGCTTAGATCATGGGTCCTGTGTATCTTAAAATGTTCTTGGATGAGGTCCTCAGAGAGGGGAGC
>NW_012102088.1:159855-161133 GCF_000951045.1 Mandrillus leucophaeus | reverse complement strand
GCCACTGCACTCCAGCCTGGGTGACAGAGCAAGACCCTGTCTCAGGGGGAAAAAAAAGAATAAGGGCCTTCAGTTCCATCCAAATTGTTGCAAAAGACATGATTTCATTCTTTTTCAATGGCTGAGCAGTGTTCCATGCTGTATATGTACCATATTTTCTTTATCCACTCATCTGTTGGATGGGCACTTAGGTTGATATCGCATCTCTGCAATTGTGAATTAGCTGTAATAAACATATGAATGCAGGTGTCTCTTTTATATGAGAGACACCTTTGGATACACACCCGGTCGTGAGCTTGCTGGAAGGAATGGCAGATCTGCTTTTAGTTACTTGAGAAACCTCCATGGTGCTTTTCACAGAGGTTGTACTAATTGACATTCCCATCAGCAGTGTTTAGAGATCCTTTTTCACCACATCCACATGGACGTCTATTGTTTTTGTGAAAAAAGTGCAACACTTTAGGTTTGCAAATACCTGGAAGAAATCTTAAAATGTTGCTAGAAAGGGATGTTGATAGCTGTATAATGCTGTAACTGTCCCCTGCCCCTCAAATTGGAAACAGTTTAAATAGCCACCAACAGGAAAATAGATAAACTGATATATCCATATTATGGAATACCACTGAGCAGTAAAAGGAACAGAGTATAATTATTTAATAATTAATATTAATCAGTAAAATCTTAATACATGTAACAACATGGATGTATCTCAAAACATTAGGAGAAAAAAGTTGAACAAAAGATTGCATAATTCCATTTACATGAAATTCTAGGAAGTCACAAAACAATAGAGACTGGAAGTAGATTGGAATGGTGTGGTGCTGGGATGGAGGGAGGGGAGGACTCTAAGGCAAATTAGCACAGAAAAACCTGCTGCGGTTTGGGTCTGTGTCCACCCCACTCCCTACATCTCATGTCAAATTGTAATCCTCACTGTTGGAGGTGGGGACTGGTGGGAGGTGATTGGATCATGGCCGTGGAATGTCCCCCTTGCTGTTCTCATAATAATGAATGAGTTCTCACGAGATCTGGTTGTTTAAAAGTGTGTAGCACCTCCCCCTCTCTCTTCCTCCTGTCCTGGCCATGTAAAACATGCCTGGTCGCCCTTTGTCTTCCGCCATGATTGTAAGTTTCCTGAGGTCTCCCCAGCCCTGCTCCCTGTACAAGCGGTGGAACTGTGAGTCAATTAAACCTCTTTTCTTTATAAATTACCCAGTCTCAGGTAGTTCTTTATACCAATGTGAGAATAGACTAATACAATAACTTTTTGTTTTTTAA
>NW_012102088.1:153072-159030 GCF_000951045.1 Mandrillus leucophaeus | reverse complement strand
GGGGGCTCAAGCCTGCAGTTTTCTCCATCCGTGCTTAGATCATGGGTCCTGTGTATCTTAAAATGTTCTTGGATGAGGTCCTCAGAGAGGGGAGCACAGCAGGGCATGTGAGCCGCTGCCTTTTGTTTGCGTTGGAATTCTTAGTTGCATCAAGAGAAACTAGCGGTGGCTGGCAACCACAAGAAGTATTGCTGAAAGGGTGCTGGGTAGATCTCAGGCTCTCAGAGAAAGCTGCAGACCGAGGCCTGGGGGCTCTTCTGTCATATCAGGTCTCCAGGTTGAGCTTTCGGGACTCCGTGTTAGCTCTTGGCTTTTCTTTATCCCCACTGACGTCTCCTCCAGTCCCCTGGCCTCACTCACTAACTCACTTCTCCATGATTTTCTCCCCTCCACCAACAGCCCAGACCTCCCTCCTGAGCATTCCAAATCATTTCCCAACTACAGCCATTAATGGGTCTCACATCGTTTCCAACAATGAGAAACCAAGTGCATCAGCGCATCACATCAAATCCTTCTCCAGAGTCTACCTTCAGCCATTCCACTCACCCCACATAACTCCCCAACCCTTCCCATCTTCTGTCATTACCCTGGCCCAACCTCATTGCATACTGCGACCCCTTTGAGGTCTCAAAAGAGGTCATGTGTGGAAATAAATTATTGGAGCTTCCATTTTCATTTATTTTTTATCTTATCCTCTGAAAAATTTTCCCTGTTTTATTTTGTCCCTAACATTTTTCTGTGTATATAATTTATAAATAAATTAATGAAAGTACATTGGAAGAATTAACTAATTCTATCTAGATTTAGTGAGTGACCAGCTAGGTCTCCTGGCATCTCCCTGCCTTTCCCTTTCCCTTCTTCTGCCTCCTTCCCTGTAGCCAGTGTGATCTTATATTGCACCCTTAATTAGAAACCATTCTGGGATGGATTGATTCCGGCACTTCAGCCTCTGTTAACTTCAAAGTTGACCTGATCAGATACTGCAAATGTTGTCCGTTAGCAAGTCCTGTCAAGGCTCTCTCCAAAGTCCTGTCAAGGCTCTCTCCAGCTACCGACTAAATTCTCTTGTATCTTTTTTTTTTTTTTCTGATTTCACTGTACCCACATAAACTCAGTATCCAAACTATCATGGGTAGACCAGCTGTTTTGAAAATGGCTGGTTGTAGGGTGACCAAGGAGCAAAGGTTCTCAGTGGATACTATGGCAATAAGATACACGAATGCCCAATAAGCACATGAAAAGATATTCACTATCATTAGCCACCAAGGAAATGCGAATCAAAACCACAATGAGATGTCACTTTACACCCATTATGATGGCTATAGTCAAAAACCATAGACTATAACAAGTGTTGGTGAGGACAGAGAAATTGGAATCCTCATAAATGCTGGTGGGGATGTAAACTGGTCCAGCTGTTTTGGAAAGCAGTTCCTCAGAAGGTTAAATATAGCATTATCCTGAGGCCCAATAATTCTACTCCTAGATAGATACCCCAAAGAAATGAAAACATACATCCACACAAACCAAAACTTCTATACAAATGTTCATAGCAGCATTAGTCATAATAGCCAAAAAGTGAAAACAGCCCAAATGTCTATCAACTTACAAATGCATAAATAAAATGTGGAACATCCATACAATGAAATATTATTTGGCCATAAACAAGAATTAAGTACTGATTCATGTTACAGCATGGATGAGCTCAAAAACATTAAGCTAAGTGAAAAAACCTTACCCAAAAGTCATGTATCATATGATTCAAAATAGAAAAATCTATAGATACATGATGTGCTGTATCTATAAAAATAAAATAAAATAATAAAATTAAAATCTACAGATTCATGTACTGCCTGGGGCTGGGGAACATTGGGAGAAAATGCCCTTATGGCTAAGGGCATGGGATTTTTTTGATAGGGGGTGATCTAGATATTCTAAAATCCTAAATGTTCTAAATCTGATTATGGTGATGATTTCACAACTCTGTGACTACACTAAAACCCGTTGAATTATAAATTCTTTAAATGGATGAATTGTAGAGTATGTGACTATTTCAACAAAGCTGTTATTAAATTTTAAGTGAATTATCATTTGTTTAGCTTTGCTCTGAATGTATAACAGAATTTTGTCCAGTGGAAGTAGGCTGGCATTACGCATCACACACAGCCACCAGCTTCATGCCAGGTCCCTTAACAGACCCTCATGATGGGAACCCAGAAAATGAGGGGGCAGGATGTTCACCCCAGGAAATGAGAGGGAGGAAAAAGAAACTGACGAATGATGGAAATCAGGGACACGATCTGCAAAACAGATGGCTAGTATTTAATATTTTTATGGTTTGGAAACAGAGGTCTCCAGAACACTGGGTGGGTTGTGCTCTTTCCGAGAAAGCCAGTGTCTTCCTGAGTTGGATGGCAACATATATATTGCTTGGATTCCAGTACAGAATTTAGCTCGTTAATCAGGGAAAAATTCCATGGTGGGTTGTTGAACCGAGGTTTTATCTGGCAACTGGGCGAGATGTTGACATTCAAACTATTTCTCAAAGACCAAGAGTCTCCAGTTAGAAAGATTTCTACCATCTGAACTTCTCTTTATTTGAGCCCAAATTCTTCCTGCAGTAACCAAGGTCTTCTTGAAGGACTTTAATCTGATAGATTATGATGTGAACCATTTTTATCATTTTAAGTTTTCTATTAGTTATATGTGTGTATATATATATATTTTGTTGTTGTTGTTGTTCATTTGTTTTGGTTTTTTGAGACGGAGTCTTGCTCTGTTGCCCAGGTTGGAGTGCAGTTGTGTGATTTTGCCTCACTGCAACATCCCCCCTTGGATTCAAGTGATTCTCCTGCCTCAGCCTCCCGAGTAGCTGGGATTACAGGCGTGCGCTGCAACGCCTGGCTAATTTTTATATTTTTAGTAGAGACGGGGTTTCACCACGTTGGCCAGAATTGTCTTGATCTCCTGACCTCGTGATCCACCCACCTCGGCCTCCCAAAGTGCTGGGATTACAGGCGTGAGCCACCGTGCCCAGGCAGATATTTCTATTTTTTGGAAGTCATTATTACAATTCACTGTTTTTATTTTCTATCAGCTTTTAAAAGAAATAGATGGGATTCATTTTAATAATATATTTTGTTTAACCCCATGTTTCAAAAACATTATCATTTCAACATGTAATCAATAGAAAAATTGTAATAATATATTTTACATTCTTTTTTAATACTAAGTCTTTGAAATCCACTATGTGGCATGGCTTAATTCACAGAAGCCGCATATTAAGTGCTTAACAGTCACTTGTGGTTTGTGGCTGCTCTGTGGGACATTCCAGTCCTAGAGTGCCGTCTGAGTAGGGAGGGCAGTGCTTGGGGCAAGGAAGTGGGCTCATGGCCTCCATTCTGCAGTCATGGCAAGAAAACCGAAGAGAATACTTTTGAAGCTATAGGGTGAAGAAAGATGTACTAAACATGACACAAAAGTTAACGAATGTAAAATAATAAATCTATACTTCACAAAAATTGAAAGTGTGTGTGTTGTGTGTAGGGAAAACGTCCACCATAAATAAGACTTAAATATTTGACCTGGCAAGCCCAGGTCAAATATGTAAAAATAGAGATGATGATCCAGAACTTTATATCACTAATATAAACATATGAGATACATAGAAATTATATACATAAATAAATGTATAGAAAGTCAGGAAAAGTTGAACACCAAGACAGAAACATGGGCAAAGAATACGAGTAGAATATTTACCAGAGAGTGTTTATAGGTGCGATAAACATAAAAGAGATATTCCACCCTACTACTACTTTTTTTTTTTTTTAGACTGAGTCTCGCTCTTCGCCCAGGCTGGAGTGTGCAGTGGCATGATCACAGCCCCACTGCAGCTTTGACCTCCTGTGGTCCAGCAATTCTCCCACCTCAGCCTCCCAAGTAGCAGGGACTACAGGCACGTGCCACCATCCCCCAGTAAAATACAAAAAAAAATACATATTTTTGTAGAGAGGGACTTCACCATGTTGCCCAGGCTAATCTCAAACTCCTGGGCTCAAGTGATCTGCCCGCCTTGGCCTCCCAAAGTGCTGAGATTACAGGCGTGAGCCTACCCTGCTTCTCATTCCAAAACAGACACTCAAAGTAAAAAGAAGTCATTTCAGACGAATGAAATTGAAAACAAGAAAAATATCACAGTAAGGAAGGTTGTAGGAAAATGCACATTCTCAAAGGCCAGTGACCAAACTTTGGGGATAGGTGCCAAAATTTAAAAAGTGTGTGTGCTTTGACTTAGCCAGTCTACTTCTGGGAATCTGCTCTCTGCAGACATTCGCAAACATTCAGGAAGGAGAGGAGTTAGCACATCTTTGTCTACATTAGCAAGAAATTAGCAACAAGTGTATACAATGAGTATCCTTTTATCCTGTAATCTTGATGCACAAACCGAATTCTTCCCAAAACAAACATTTTTGGAGGAACATTTAATGTCATGATAACATAGTCTGTGAGAAAGAGAGGCTAAATACATGTCTATCCACTTCAATGCCAATTTGGAACATAAAGTAATTCATTCATTCACTCATATGTATTTGAGACAGACTAATAGAGAACTTTGTATGCATCAGACTTGGTGTGAGGTGCTAGGGAGATGGCAGAAAGCAAAAGTAAAGCAGGTCCTTGCTTACAGAGCTGCCAAGAGAAAACAAGGAAAATGCCTCTTTAGAAAGACGTTCTGCACTATTTGAAAACAAATATGGTGGCTCACGCCTGTAATCCCTGCACTTTAGGAGGCTGAGGCTGGTAGATCCCTTGAGGTCAAGAGTTCGAGACCAACCTGGCCAACAGGGTGAAACCCATCTCTACTAAAACTACAAAAAATTAGCTGGGCGTGGTGGTGCATGCCTGTAATCTCAGCTACTTGGTTGGCTGAGGCAGCAGAATTGCTTGAACCTGGGAGGTGGAGGTTGCAGTGAGCTGAGACTGAGCCACTGCACTCCAACCTGGGCAACAGAGAGAGACTCCACCTCAAAAAAAAAAAAAAGAATTGTGCTTTCTCCGTGGCTCATGGCTCCACCCCTACCTATATCACCTGAAGAAATTCTCCATCATGTGGGCAAGGGAACATACACAAGGTTGTCCATTGCAACCTTCGACCAATCAGTAAGTATTGATAAGGTGAGCGTGACATGTGAGGCACTGTCTGAGACATTCAGAGTGACTCTGATCCCCAAAATAAAAAATCAGGTTGGGGAGCATCCAGAACGCCCCTGAAGAGGAGATGGAGCAAATGAAGGATGATTGCTATAGATAGAATGTTTGCGTCCCCACCTCCCCCCACAATTTATATGTTAAATATCAATTTAACATATCCCAGTGAGGTAGTATTAGGAAGTGGGACCTTTGGGAGCGGATTAGATGATGAGGGTGGAGGCTCACCATGGGATTATTGCCCTAGACAAGAGGCCCTAGAACTCACAAGGTCTACTGTACAACATGGTGACTATAGTTCGTGACAATGTAAAAATTGCTAAAAAAGTAGATTTTAAGTGTTCTCACCATAAAAAAGTATGGGAGGTAGAAAGGCATATATCAATTAGCTCAACATAACCATTCCACAATGTATACATATTTCAAAAACATCATGTCGTCACCATAAACATACACCATTTTACTTGTCAATTTAAAATCTAATTGATTAATTTTTAGCAAGACCCCAGAGAGCTCTCTCGAGAAGACAGTGGGAAGTGGTGCTCAGCCTGGAGTGCAGTGGCCGGATCTCGGCTCACTGCAAGCTCCGCCTCCCGGGTTTACGCCATTCTCCTGCCTCAGCCTCCCCAGTAGCTGGGACTACAGGAGCCGCCACTTCACCCGGCTAGTTCTTTGTATTTTTTAGTAGAGACGGGGTTTCACCATATTAGCCAGGATGGTCTCGATCTCCTGACCTCGTGATCCGCCCGTCTC
>NW_012102088.1:149711-151750 GCF_000951045.1 Mandrillus leucophaeus | reverse complement strand
TGGCCAGTGGCTGCCATGTTGGGCAGCCCAGGTCTGGAGCATGCTGAGATGTTTTTGTGATACAGTCAGTTTCCACCCATGGCCAGTGGCTGCCATGTTGGGCAGCCCAGGTCTGGAGTGTGCAGAGATGTTTTTGCAAACACCTTTAGAGCCTGGAAAATTCCAGATTCTGCGGCCCTTTCTCCATGGAAACGCTGGCTACAGTTTCCATGGAGACAGCCTCTGCAATGGCAGAGGGCAAGAGCTCTTGAGGGATGAACAGAGCAGAGTAACTAACAACAAAATACTCTGTCTGGAGGATGGGATGGGCTGCGGGAAGGACCCAGTAGACGGCCACGCCGTCAACACTTCATGCACAGCATTGATGTGTGAAAAATTGAATTATCAGACAGGGTCCTTGCAAATGAAGAGACAATGGGCTTCCTTGAGTCTTAGCGCACCTTACTGGAAATCGCCAATTCCCTGCAAGCTCCCCTGCTCGGAGCGTCATCCATCCATCCCAGCATCCACACATCCATGCATTTGTTCATGCGATTAAAATGGACTGAGCTCCGTCATTCGCCAGACTCAGTACCAGGAGCTGGAGCTACAGAAGCCATGCAAACCAGGCACAGCCTCCGCCCTGGCAGAGGAAGGGGGAGCCGTGATCGCACTCGGAAAAATTTAACTTTATTCATTATTTGTTGAAGTATTTGTTGAACCTCTATCACGTGCCAGACACCATGCTAGAGATTGGGGATTGGCCAAAACCCACAAAAGAAGTCTTCCACCTCTCAGAGCTTGTGTTCTAGCAGGGGAGGCGGGCTGTAAACAGAAAAGGATGTTGGGGTGGTGAGTCCTGAAATGAAAACTACATCAGGGTTGTCAGGGAGAGAATGAAATGAGAGGCCATGCTTTAGACGAAGCCAGGGAAGATCTTTCTAGGATGATATGACTCAGGAAAGGTCGGAATGAAGGGAGGGAGGGAGGCTCCAGAAATTCTTTACCTACCTACCTACTGTACTAACCCTACATCAATACACAAAGGTGTGTATCAAGTAGGAATAAGTCCTGCAGCTCAGGGCACCAGAAGTATGAGAGCCATGGGAGAGAAACAAGGTTTGAGATGCACAAAGCCAGAGCTAGCTTGTGCAAAAATGTTCGGAAGATCAGAAGTTTAAAATTCATAAGCAGAGGATTTGGTAACCACTAATGCTTAGTCAAGATGCACGTTCTCCCTCTGTTAGCAACGAACTCACTGCTTTGGTGTTTGTGATGATAACATCCCAGGAAAACTATAATCTCGAGTTTAGCTGCATCCCTGTTTCACTTGAGGCCAACTTGGTGGAGTTCTACAAAGACTGACACCTGTTGATGAAGATGTCACAAGGTGGCCGGTCCTGAGGGAGTCTGGTGCTTCCAGGCAAAATGTCACATAAAAATTTCCCTCTGATGCTGAAGAGTGGAACAAGAAGCAGATGCTCCAATGACTAAATTCCTGTACACATTCGTTCAACCCATCAATTCATCAATCATGATCGCAAAAGTGTACTCCGATCACACAATTTTTCAGCACCACCCAACACAATGTCACGGCAATTTCAAAAAGCATTTGTGTATGATCTAATTTCAGATATTTGTTTTCTGGGTCTTTTTTTTTTTTTTTTTCAAAATTATGAATCACATCAGAATTCAAATGTGCCAAAAAGGAAGTATCCTAGGAAGCTAAATTTCAGTCTGAAAGAAGAATGGTAGGAGCTTCAAAATATAGAAATAATCAAAATTGCTGTCGAACAAAGTCATGATAAGAAAAACAATTATGACCATCAAAAAAATTAAGATATAGAAAATGAAAACAGCTGCAGAAGACTTTTTTTTTTTAATTATAAGAACCAAGACTCAGCTGGGCACGGTGGCTCACACTTGTAATCCCAGCACTTTGGGAGGCCGAGGTGGGCGGATCATGAGGTCAAGAGTTCGAGACCAGCCTGGCCAACACGGTGAAACCCCGTCTCTACCAAAAATACAAAAATTAGCTGGCCATGGTGGCACACGCCTGT
>NW_012102088.1:146166-147591 GCF_000951045.1 Mandrillus leucophaeus | reverse complement strand
GTTTCACCATATTAGCCAGGATGGTCTCGATCTCCTGACCTCGTGATCCGCCCGTCTCAGCCTCCCAAAGTGCTGGGATTACAGGCTTGAGCCACCATGCCCGGCCAACTGCACACTTTTAAGTAGCTAAGGTGGTAGATATTGTGTTATGTGTATGTCATCATAATGTTTTTCAAACCTGGAAGTCAAAACCAAAATGAAAAGTCATTGCTGTGACAAATTCAGACCCCTTCGGATGAAGCCAGTGGGAAGGGAGGCAGACACAGTCTTTCTGGTAAGTATTTGAGTCACAGGCATCAAAGCACCGAGTGTAGAGACACACCCTTTGACTCTGCGACCCTGTTTCTGGGCATCTGGTCAACATGAAAATCAGGAAGATTTGCCTGTCTACATGGCAGCCATCACGACACTATGAGTGACAGCAAGATGTTGGAGGCCGATGGGTACAATCTACGTACAAGACGTCATCTGCAGTATAATGCAGCATCTTATACTCAGGAGGAGGTGGTTCCTTTTAAGAAAAATTAAAGGTGCTTTAATGCCTGTTCAAAGCATTGTAATGAACTCCTAGCCTAATTCAATATTGAAAATTATATCTATAAACCTTTCAGCCGGGCGTGGTGGCTCACGCCTGTAATCCCAGCACTTTAGGAGGCTGAGGCTGGTGGATCACCTGAGGTCAGGAGTTCGAGACCAGCCTGGCCAAAATAGTGAAACCCCATCTCTACTAAAAATACAAAAATTAGCCGGGCGTGGTGGCACATGCCTGCAATCCCAGTTACTCGGGAGGCTGACGCAGAAGACTCACTTGAACCTGGGAGGTGGAGGTTGTCGTGAGCCGAGATCACGCCACTGCACTCCAGCCTGGCTGACAGAGGCTGACAGAGTGAGACTCCGTCTCAAACAAAAAACAAAAAACAAAAAGCAAAAACAAAAAAATCTTTCAACTAAGATACTTAATGAACTGTTTAAAAAACAAATCATCTAAGAAGAAAAGCTAGAAAATGATGGTTTATGGATAATGATCCCAGTTTGATCAAAAGTCATTAATTCATTCATGTATTCAGTTACGCAAACTCTAGAAGAGTGCCACCCAACAGAAATAAAATTTCAGCCACAAATGTGAACCACGTAAGTAAATCTCAGTTTTCTAGCAACCACTGTTTAAAAAAAATAAGATAGGTGAAACTAATCAATATAAAAATTATTAGCAATATTTCAATAAAAAAATGTTATTTTGTACCAAGTCCTCAAAATCCACTGTGTACTTTGCCATGACAGCATGTCTCTGTGGGGACTGGCCACATTTTAAATGGTCAGTCTCCACCCGTGGCCAGTGGCTGCCATGTTGGGCAGCCCAGGTCTGGAGCATGCTGAGATGTTTTTGTGATACAGTCAGTTTCCACCCATGGCCAGTGGCTGCCA
>NW_012102088.1:131795-143911 GCF_000951045.1 Mandrillus leucophaeus | reverse complement strand
AACCAAGACTTCTCCAAATAAGAAATTACAAGCAGAAAGAAAACAGAAATAAAAAAGCAACTAAAAACACATTTTGTAGGTCACCAAATCACATACAAAGTCATCAGCATTAAATTCATTTTAACAGATTTGTTGATTTTGATAAGAAACATGAGGTTTCATTGTGGTCTGTTGAGCTGGGCAATATTTCACTCAGCACTAAAAAAACTAGTATTGTTTTCTTTTCCAAAGTGTAATCTCAATAATATTTACAGAAAAAAAAAAAACCCGCTGAATATGCAATGACAATAAATAATCTATTATGAGATCCAGGTTAATCTTTGTAAACCCTAAAGCTTGGCATATCATTGTTTTGTTTGTAAATGCTTTTCAACCAGAATGACATTACTTGCATCAGACAAGTTTTTAAACTGAATAAATATATTAAGGGCGCTCCCACGTGATGAAGGCTTTAGAGAGCACAGAAGGCTATGTTTACTCAGATGATACATTATTCAAATAAAAATGTGCTAGACCAGACAAAAGAGAATATTTATTCTACAAATAAAAATTTCATGGGGGACATTATACTCATCAAGTGCACGTTGAAAAGAAAATGTCAGAATGAGAAAAACAAATATCCTTTATTTAAACAACATTGTTTATAAAGAATGAATTAAAAGCTGAGGGAAATATTTACAAAACTCAGTGGCAAATCAAACCAAGCCAGGTGCCAAATGTGGCACGAGCATTGGAGAGTTTGCACTAAATTTGCCAGTCACTGGTTGGATGCTGACTTACTTGGGTTTGTTATTATGGAAAAATCTACAAGAGAGTAAAAAAAAAAAAAAAACTCTTCTGCCTGTTGAAAACCATCTATCTGAGATGTCAGTCAACAGAGTCAAACCCCAGAATACTGGGCAACTGTAACCCACCCTAAACATTCATGGTCAGGGTTTGACGATGCAGCTGTCCTTAAATTTGAGGCAAAAAGCCACAACTCGTGTTAGAATCGTCGACACATCTTTGAGAATTCTCTATGACACTCATTCCTTAATTTCAGCAGAGAAAAAGCTGCCTCCACAGTATCTAAGAGTGTTGACTGCCTTTGTGTATTGCAACAGATGTTTTCAGTTCATCTCATAGATGCAGTTCTTTTTTTTTTTTCTTTTTTTTTTTTTTCTCCAACATTTAAAACAATTCTTGGGCCGGGCATGGTGGCTCACACCTGCGATCCCAGTACTTTGGGAGTCCGAGGTGGGTGGATCATGTGAGGTCAGGAGTTCGAGACCAGCCAGGTCAACATGGCAAAACCCCATCTCTACTGAAAATACAAAAATTAGCTGGGTGTGGTGGTGAATGCCAGTAATCCCAGCTACTTGGGAGGCCAAGGCAGGAGAATCACTTGAACCCGGGAGACAGAGACAGCAGCAAACCAAGATCATGCCACTGGACTCCAGCCTGGCCAGGCGATGGAGTGAGACTCCGTCAAAAAAAAAAAAAATTGTGGTAAAATACACATAACCTAAAATTTACCATCACAACTACTTTTAAATATGTAGCTCAATAGTGTTGAGGACATTCACAATGTTGTGCAACCATCACCACCATTCAGCTTCAGAAGTCTTTTCTAGCAAAACTGAAATGTTGTATCCATTAAACTACAACTCCCTGTTTTCCCTCCTCCCATCCCCTGGCAACTAGCATTCCACTCTCTGTCTTTATGAATTTGACTACTCTAGGTGCCTCCTATAAGTGGAATCATACAGTATTTGTCTTTTTGTGACTGATTTGTTTCACATAGCATAATGTCCTCAAGGTTCATCCGCATTGTAGCATGTGTCAGAATTTTCCTTTTGAAGGCTGAATAATATTCTATTGCATGGCTATACCGCATCTTTGTTTATCCATCGATCCATGAGTGGACACTGGGTTGCTTTTACCATTTGGCTATTGTGAATATTGCTGTCGTGAATGCAGGTGTGCAAATCTCTCTTCAAAACTCGGCTTACAATTCTTTTGGGTGTATCCCCAGCAATGGCGTTGTTGGATTATACAGTCATTTTATTTTTAGTTGTTTTTGATGAAGTCTCGCTCTGTCACCCAGGCTGGAGTGCAGTGGTGCGATCTCGGCTCACTGCAACCTCCGTCTCCCAGGTTCAAGCAATTCTCCTGCCTCAGCCTCCCATGTAGCTGGGACTACAGGCGCCCAACACCACGCCCTGTGTGTTTTTAATAGAGGTGGGGTATCACCATGTTGGCCAGGGTGGTTTTGAACTCCTGACCTCAAGTGATCCACCCACCTCAGCCTCCCAAAATGCTGAGGTTACAGGTGTGAACCACTGCGCCCAGCCTAGCCGTAGGTTTTTCTGTTCTCCATTTAGGGGATGGAGACGAGGACTCCTCCCAGGGGACAGGTGGAGTCCGGTGAGTGGTTAGAAAGCTGCCTGGGTACTTTGTCCTTCTTCCTCCCTAAGAGTTGCTTCCTGGGGACTCTGCCCTTCCCGTTAAAGGAATCCGAGGGGAAAGGAAAGGAGAGATGCCCTGCCTAGGCCTGGTCAGCCTTTCTTTCCTTTTGGAATTGTGTTTTTCCTCCATTGGAGGTCAGCACCCTTCACTCACCCTCTTTCTGGAAAATCTTTGTCCATCCACATCCACAGGGTCTCTTTTCCCAGAGATAGGACTACCACCCATGCTTAAGAGCTGTTTCTCATTTGCTCTTGCATAAAACATGGAACCTGGCTGGGCACAGTGGCTCACACCTGTAATCCCAGCACGTTGGAAGGCCGAGGCAGGTGAATCGCCTGAGGTCAGGAGTTTGAGATCAGCCTGGCCAACATGGTGAAACCCTGTCTCTACTAAAAATACAAAAAGTAGCCAGATGTGGTGGCGTGCACCTGTAATCCCAGCTACTCAGGTGGCTGAGGCAGGAGAATCACTTGAACCAGGAGGTGGAGGTTGCAGTGGGCCAAGATTGTGCCACTGCACTCCCGCCTGGATGACAGTGCTTAGACTCTGTCTCGAAAAACAAACAAACAAAAAAATACATGAAACCCATGCTAGATTCCCCTCCACAGCCCTGTAGCCAATTTTCCAAGCCTTGTCCGTTCAGCCTCAGAAATCGGTTTTTCATCAGCCTGCCCTGTTGATCTCCTGTTCAAGTTACTGCAAAAACAACTCTGACTACACTCTTCCTCCCTGAAGGAAAATACAGTCAAGGAGTCAAGCCACCCGCTGCTGACTCTTGCGGCCATTCCTGTTGCCCTTAGGACAAATTCCACTGTTCTCACAGGACCCTGCCGGTGATGATGACCCAAGAGAGTGCCAGCTATGTAGGAAGTGAGCTCTGTGGAATTTTCCTCGAAGCTGAATCAACACAAGTTTCTGAATCATTAGGCTTTTCTGAATCATTATGCAGAGCAATTTTGCCAGGTGTGAGCAAAGGTTCCTGTAAAGAGGCACGTAGTAAGTATCAGTCTTTGTGGGCCATACGGCACCTGACTCAATTACTCAGTGCTGCTCTTTCGTGTGAAGGCAGCCATATGCAATATACAATGAATGAACGGGGCTGTGTTCCAATAAAACTTTATTCGTGGATGCAATATAGAATGAACGGACGGGGCTGTGTTCCAATAAAACTTTATTCGTGGATGCATCTCTCCCTCTCCCTGACTGCCCCACCTCATCCCTGTCTCCATCATCTCTCTCCTGGGTCCTGCAACCATCTATCTCTGCATTGGGCTCCTCCTTCATCATTCTTGGTCTTCACTTAATTTTTCTCACGGGAGTCTGAGTAGATTTATCAAAGGAAACTCTGGCTACATCCCATCCTTGCTTAGAACATCGGCGTGGGTTCCTGTTACTCTTTAGATGCACCGCCAGTACTTTCCGAGCATCTGCGAGCAGGTGGACTCTGGAATTTCCACGTAGAAGGGACTTGGGAATGAAGGTCTGGTCTGAGGCCGGGAGCTAGGGGACTTGCCTTGCAGCTGTGTTTGCATAATGATGTTCACCATTACACAACATAGCTGTTGGGAAAAGCACACAGATTCTCTGAATGCATGTATTTAGAGATTTATAAAGCTAGGTGCAGGGGAATCAGGGTGAAAATGTACTCACTGTTTGAGTTATTATTTCAACGTTTATGTAATGTAATTCAACAAACCTGTCTGCAAGTAGGTGTCAATGTGTGCCAACATCTAAAACCTTCCTACATAAAGAAAACGGTGGGCTGGGGCCATGAAGGACAGTTGGAACACTCAACTCACCTCAAAAAGAGGACAGAAGGGTTTTGCCCCAGAACACCAGAGAAAACCCAGTTATGGCCGTGACCCAGGAACACCATCTATAAACAGAGAGCTACGAGGAAGTCCTTTTTATGGTTTAGAAATGGTTGTCTCCCAAATACTGGCTATGTTGTGCTGTTTCTGGGAAAACTGTTCCCTTCCTGAGTTGGATGTCAATGTATATGGAGCTTGGACTCAAGCTGGGCATTCGTAGGTTATTAATCAGGGGAAAATTCCACGGTGGGTAGTTGCCCTGGGGTTTTGTTTGGCAACTGGACCAAGCCAAACATCCTAACAGCTAGTTTTCAGAGATCGTTTGCTTTTTCTCAGAAATAATCAGCTCCGGTAGAACCCTCTGTTGTGTTCGGTTTTGGTCCAGATCTTGGTTTTAGCAGCTGAAATTGGTTGCTGATGGACACCGAGGATGCGTTTGAGTTGAGGACAGAAGGAAGTACTCAGAGCACGTAGAGGACTTTTTTGCTCACCTCACCATAAGATAACATAGGTGGATATTTCTATAATCATACGGTGGGAAATTTTCCATTAAAATCAACAAGCCAGTGGATATAAAAGAAAATACTGAATCCATCTCCATAAATACTAAAAAGTTAGGTTACAGGGGAAATCCCATCGTGAATAAGACTTGATGGACAGCTGAGTAAAAACACAAAATATATATTCAAAGAAAGTCAGGCACTACACAAAGAGTGTCAATAGATCACAAAGGAAAATAAAAAAGAACTTCAAAATAGAAATGCAGACAAAGAATGTGTACATGCACAGGTGCACACACACACAAAATGAAAGAAACTAAAAGAAAATAAAATACAAATGTTGAAAAAAAAAATGCACCATAATGTTTGAGCTCCAAAAGCTAGATATAGGCCAGGTGCAGTGACTCACGCCTCTAATCCCAGCACTTTGGGAGGCCAAGGTGGGGGTGAATCACTTGAGGTCAGGAGTTCGAGGCCAGCCTGGCCAACATAGTGAAACCCCACCTCTACTAAAACTACAAAAATTAGCTGGGCGTGGTGGTATGCACCTGTAATCCAGCTACTTGGGAGATTGAGGCAAGAGAATCACTTGAACCCAGGAGGCGGAGGTTGCAGTGAGCCGAGATTGTGCCACTGCACTCCAGCCTGGGTGACAGAGTAAGACTCTGTCTCAAAAAACAAACAAACAAAAAAAACCAACCAAACAACAAAATAACAACAACAAAAACAAAAGCTTGGTATAACAACCAAAATGTGATGAAATCTATTTCCACAAGACTCAGAAAGATGAAAAATCTGATGATGAAATATCCAGGGTGGTTGAAGAGGTGAAGAAACAGACACTTCGTGAGTTGACAGCGGGTATGTGGTGACGCAGCCTTTCCAGAGAACTAGGGAGGCTTCAGAGCTAAAGACACAGCAGAATTAAACACATACAAGCCCACTTCTGGTCTACACAAATACATACAAAATCACACGCATCTGTAGAGCACCGCTGCAATGTGAATTAAGAAAATGTGAAAAAAAATATATATACAATGCCTGCACAAGAACATTAATGGCCAAGATGGGATAGCATTTTACTGTTAAAAAAAAGTAAGTGTCTTCCTTTACAAATGAATTTGGTTTTCAAAGAACATTTAAAATCATGATCTATTTAATGGGAGAAGAATAAGAATATAAGCCTTGATATAGACCAGAGTGCCTCAGCCTGTGCATTGTGGACACCGAGGGGCAGATCATTCTTTGCTGGGGGGGGCCACCCTGTGCATTGCAGAATGTTCTGCCGCATCTCTGGTCTCTACCCACCAAATGCTGACAGCAGTCCTCTTCCCAGCTGTGACAATCACAAATTTCTGTAGACATGGCCCAATGTCCCACGGGGAGACAAAACCTTCCATGGTTAAAGACCTCAAAAACATATTCTAATCCCAATGTTGAGTCAAAATAATACACTCATCCATTCCTTTATACATACTCTAGAGACGTCCAATAGAAATGTAATGCAAGCTACATATGTAACTTTAAATTTTCTAGTAGTCACATTTAAAAATGCAAAAAAGGGGGAAGATAATTTTAATGATCTATTCCATTTAACCCAATATATGCAAAATATTATTTCAACATATGGCATTGGCCACATTTTGAGGGTTCAATAGCTGCATATGGCTGGTGGATACCATATTGGACAACACAGGACTAGAAATCTTACTGGGCAACTCTACTCATCAAGAACACTGTGAGACCCAGAAATATGGCAGGGGGCGGGGAGAAAGACGAGTTTTCTGAATTCCGGAAATTTCTTTTTGATGAGAGAAAGACATAAAGAGACTTTCACTTGAGAATGTAATTTGACAATATCGAGGCAGGTGGAGAAGCACATTCTCAACCCCTCAGCAGTTCTGTGCTGGGAAATGTTTCCTAGAGAAATTCCCCACATCTGGGCAAAGAGATATGGAGTAGAATGTTCATGACGATATTCATGTATGTGACAAATCTTATTTGAGTGCCGACTGCGTGCCAGGGACGGTGCGAGGCTGTGGGGGTGTGTGGCTTCATTTGCACTAGTGAAACCAAGAACCAACCTAAATGTGCTCAGGAGGAGACGGATGTGTAAAACAGGGTGAATTCCTAAATTGGAATATGGCGCTGCACCTGCTGTGAACGGAGCCACACAACATAACACAATGCTAAAAATAAAAGGGTAGAACATTACAACCTACTTGCAGAACAATGCCACTCACACAGGTTTGGAACATGTTAAAACACTCTTTGTTATTTTTAGCAGCAATATAGGAAGAACAGACATGGGAATGATCGATTCCAAATGTGGGTGTTGGAGGAAGTTGGGTGGTATTTCAAGGAGCGCACAAGGACCTTCACCTACTTTTGTGCCTAATTTAAAAAAATGCTCTGAAACAAATATGGCAAAATGTAAAGATTTGATAAATCTGGGCACCTTGCTTACTATATTATTCCCTGTATTTTTTTTCTGCGTGTTGGAAATAATAAAGAAAAGCAAATAATCAATTTTAAAAAGTTACAAATTATGCTAAGTGTTACAATGGAAACAAATCAGTGCCCGAGAAAGATAATATCAGGAGAAAGAGGCCTAACTATGGCTGTCAGGGAAGTCTTCTCTGATGATGAAAAGACTGATGAGGAATCTGAGTGCTTTAGGTGTTGGGGAGAAGTGCTCCCAGATAAAAACAACACAAGACAAAACAAGCAGCAGGAGCAAAGGCCTGGAGGTAAAAAAGCACTTAGGGCATTTAAGGAAGTGAAAAAAAAAAAAAAAGGCCAGTGAAGCTGAGGGAGAGAGCAGGAGAGACAGAGGTCACGGCAGACGGTTTTACAAAAACAACCACGACAATATCTTTCATTCTGTATTCTCTGCTACAATGTGACTTTGACGTTCCTCCCATGGAGAAGTGGGGTCTCTGCACCTGCTCTGGGTGGGTTCCTGACTACCTTCACCCACAGGGTAGGAAGTAATGCTATGTGACGTTCCTCCCATGGAGAAGTGGGGTCTCTGCACCTGCTCTGGGTGGGTTCCTGACTACCTTCACCCACAGGGTAGGAAGTAGTGCTATGTGACCTCTGAGTTGCTTCATAGACATCCATGCATCCCCATCTTGTTTACCAGGACGCTCATACTCGGAATCTGCAGCCACCATGTAACAAGTTTGACAACCTTGAGGCCGCCATGCTGTGAGGAAGCCCAAGCCACATGGAAAGACCATGGTAGATGCTCTGGTTGGCAAGTCTGGGGTGGCAGGCTGGATCTTCCATAAAGTAGACACTGAGATGGTGGATGTGCCAACAACCTGGGACCCTGAGTGACTATAATGAAGAGAGCTCTCTGTTGACCCAAGATGAACATAGAGTGAGTAAGAAATCAGCCTCTGTGATTTACGTTGCTGAAGTTTGGGGATTGTTTGTACCGCAGTGCTATCAGCCTATCCTAGTTGATATAGGCCCTCGGTGCAGGGAAATAACTTTCTAGGAAGGGAACATGTACGACTGTTTATTCTCCTATTATACTCTCAGCACAGAACACCTCTGACACCAAACGTGTGGGTTTTTTATTTTTCTACTCATGTTTTCCAGCAGACATCAACTGGGTGTCCCATAATTCAATTCCATTCTTATTTTTTTATTTTTTGAGACAGAGTCTCATTCTGTCCCCCAGGCTGGAGTGCAGTGGCAGGATCACAGCTCACTGCAGCCTCAAACTCTTGGGCTCAAGGGATCCTTCTGCCTCAGCCTCCCAAGTAGATGGAATTATAGGCATGTGCTACCACACTCGGCTAATTTTTTTGGTTTGAAAAAATTAAACTAAATTTTTAGTTTAAATTCTCTGTAGAGACGGGGTCTTACCTTCTTGCCCAGGTTGGTTTCGAATTCCTGAGCTCAAGCAATCCTCCCGCCTTGGCCTCTCAAAATGCCAGCATTACAGGCATGAGCTACCACACCCAGCCTAAATTCAGTTCTGATACTACCTGGAGTTAGAGTCAGATCCCACAGGTCAGAACTCAGCCCAAGTCTGCCCTCATTTCAGAAGCCAACTGCAAGTCCCCAGTTGGGACCCGTACTTTCGACCTACTGCCTATAAGTCAAAGTTCCCATGATGCCCTGCTTGGGTGTGATCATTGCTGCAGAGGCTCACAGAACTCAGGAAACCACATTCCTTAGATGATCCATTTGTTATAAAGAGATGACAGCTTCCTGGCTTGTGCATATGAATATGGTTGTGGGGATGAGGCTAATGGCAAAGGTGCACGTGATGAATGATTTTACGTAATTGGGATACAAATCACTTTAGTAGACGTTAAGGTAGCAGCAATTGGTAAAATTAGTGATATTAGGGGTGTTATAGTATGGGACAAAAATGTATTTATTACTTTTATTTGGAGTTGCACCAATGTTTTTGGTTCCTCAGACCAACAGTTAACTCTAATCCTTTAAAAGTGGAGAAAGCCATGTTGTTAGATATCGGAGCACGAGTTAGCAGGTCTTACATACTTTCTCGGTAGATAAGAAATTGTAGACGTCTACTATTAGATCCACAATCTAATGTTTTGGTTAAACCATAACAACAGCATATAAAACCCCAAAATCATTTTGGGGTTTAAGGATAATAGGAGAAGGGGTGTTCAGTGTATCAGTATTGGGGTATTTTCTTGCATGAAGGAGGATTTAATATTGTTGATGTGGTACGTAAATATTCCTTGCTGTGTGGTGATTCGTATGTACAGAGAGTAAAGGGCTGAGATTAATATGTTAAGTCCTATAAGAGTAATAGTGAAATTGGATCAGGAAAATGAGGCTGCAGTTACGAAGGTACGGGCTGAGACGTTTCCACGTCCTCTCTGGGCGAACCACCCCACCCGCACGTCCGCGTTGCGTGTTCAGCAGCCTGGAAGCTCTCCAAACCCTGTCCTTTTTGGGGTTTACGGAGGCTTCCTTATGTAGGCACGATTGATTACATCCCTGGTCATTGGGGGGTGATCAACAATCGATTACATCCCTGGCCACTAGTGATCAACAACCTTCAGCCCCTCTCCTCTTTACTCCTCAAGGTGGTGGGGAGCGGCCTGAAAGTTCCAACCCTCTAATCACATGGTTGATTCCCCTGGCAACCACCCCCAACCTGAAGCTCTCCGGGAGCCCCTAGCAAGCAGTCACCACTAGCAAACAAAAGACACTTTTCAATTCGAACCTGTGTGCCAGAAACAGGAGCAGAAACCAAATATGTTTGTTTTTTGTTTTTTTGAGACAGAGTTTCACTTTGTTGCCCAGGCTGGAGTGCAGTGGCACAGTCTCGGCTCACTGCAACTTCCACCTCCCAGGTTCAAGCAATTCTCATGCCTCAGCCTCCTGCATAGCTGGGATTACAGGTGCCTGCCACCACGCCTGGCTGATTTTCTTTTTGTGTTTTAGTAGAGACGGGGTTTCACCATGTTGCCTAAGCTGGTCTTGAACTCCTGACCTCAGGCAATCTGCCCATCTCTGCCTCCTAAAGTGCTGGGATTACAGGCGTGAGCCACTGGGCTCGGCCATTTCATATTATGTCATAGAGAGAAACAAAAAACAGGAAAGAGGCCAGTAAATAAAATAAGTAAGAATTGTACTAATATGGTGAAGGCCAAACCACAGAAGCAGACACAGCAAATAACCCAGGAGATCCTCTTAGATTAGATGGTCATGGAAGGCGCCTCCTAACACCATCACCCTAGAGGGCAACATTTCTTTCTCTTTTTTATTAACTTTCAAGTTTGGGGTACATGTACAGTTTGTGATATAGGTAAATGCACATCCCAGGAGTTTGTGGTACAGATTATTTCATCACCCAAGTATTAAGCCTAGTACCCATTATTTATTTTTTCCTGATTGTCTTTCTTCTCCCATCCTCCACCATAGGCCCCAGTGTGTGTTGTTCCCCCTTTATGCGTCCATGCGTTCTCATCACTTAGCTCCCGCTTACAAGTGAGAACATGTGGTATTTGGTTTCTGTTCCTGTGTTACTTTGCTAAGGTTAATGGCCATCCATATTCCTGTGAAAGAGATGATTTTGTCTCTTTTTATGGCTGCATAGTATTCCATGTATATATGTACCACGTTTTCTTTATCCCATCTACTGTTGATTTAGGCTGATTCCATGTCTTTCCAGCATTTAGGCTGATTCCATATCTTTGCCACCATGAATAGTGCTGCAATGAACATATGAGTGCATGTGTCTTTACAATAGAATGATTTCTATTCCTCTGGGCGTACACCCGGTAATGGGATTGCTGGGTCAAGAAGTGTATATATGTGTGTGTGTGTGTATGTATATGTATGTATATGCACAGTATCAGTGATCATTAAGGAAAATGCAAATCAAAACCGCAATGAGATACTATCTCACACCAGTCAGAATGGCTATTGCTAAAAAGTGAAAACATTAAAAAATAATAGATCCTGGCAAGGTGGCAGAGAAAAGGGCAGGCCTACAGACCGTTGGTGGGAGTGTAGATTAGTTCAGCTATTGTGGAAAACAGTGAAGGTAAGAGTTCAACACAAGAGTGGGGAATGGGGGCGCACACTCAGTCTACAGCAGGGAGTCTGGGGCACATGGACGGCATATAAAGCCAAGGGGCCTGTGAAATCCACCAAGGAGAGGCTGTGGAGAGGGAAGGGAAGGAGCCCTGGACAGAGTCCTTCAGAAATGTCTGTATTTAAAGGTCAGGTTTCGAGAAGGAATCAGCCCAGGTGGGTGAATGAGAAGACCCAGGAGGTGCAGAATCACCAGGAGGACTCGGGGAAGAAAGTTGTGTAGAGGGTTTTGTGGTTGTTAAACAATGGGGGAGCGGGGGAGGCTTTCAAAGGTGGAAAGTTGGACAGGATGCAGACAGCGAGGTTGTGTCACAGTTCCGACTTCGTGTTAGAGAAAAGCTTGCTTGCTTGCATAGAATCCTTGCTTTGCTCGAGTTTGTAGATTCTTTATTAAAAACAGCCTCCAGAGAACAGGGCCTTCAACAGAGATAAAAGAGAGCCGCTGACCAGCCGCCCTGGGAATGTGCTGACCGCCCCGATAAGAACAGCTCGAGCATTCCTGCAGAAGGCCAGGGACATTGACAAAGAAGCCGCGATTAACTGTCCGCCTGAACCCGTGCACGTTTCCCAAAAGCACTTTGACCATCGTTTAAGCTCCCCTAATTTCCCTGATCCGGAGGCACACGTGGAGAGGTGGTCTTGGAACGTGTGTCCACTGTTCACGGCCTCCCCGGGGGTGCCGCTTCTGAAATAAAACTAACTTTCCTTTTCACCCAAAGCATGTCACCTTCCAAGGTGGACGTTCCTGTCAGGGTAGCTC
>NW_012102088.1:128148-131525 GCF_000951045.1 Mandrillus leucophaeus | reverse complement strand
ACCTCAGGTGATCCGCCCGCCTCGGCCCCCCAAACTGTTGGGATTACAGGCATGAGCCACTGTGCCCAGCCCATAAAACAAATTTTACAGTTACATTGTGGAACGGGAGGGGCACACGGTGGTCTCCAGAGAGCTGTTGACACAGTGCATATTTACTTTGATTTTTTTTTAAAACAGAAAAATTTAGAATAAGAATACATCCACCTAGAGCCAACTGGGTTTGAATTAAAAAGACTGCTAATTTTCTTCGGGGGTTTTCTCCATCACTTCATTCGGAATTTGTTTGGTGCAGTTCACAGAGGGGCCCACCATGCACACAGGGGGAGTTTCCATGTTCTTCCTGCTTTTCTAACACTGATGTTCCAACATATTTCAACGGTCATGATAAGCGAGAAGGTCAAGGGAATGTGTACTGAGATAAGTAAATATATACTGAGATAACATCCTCAAACATGTTTCTCAAATAAGAAAGTAGAGGTTCTAAACAGGAAAACAGAACTGGAATTATCAAATTACTGGAGAGTTATAATTATCAGACTTTAAGAATGAATTAATTAAGTTTTAACCAATTTCAGGGTATTAGTTGTCTTTTCTGTGTCCATCCATCTGAAAAACCAGAGAACAACATGAAACGTCTCCTGATTTAAGACTAAAACAAAATTCTGCTCTGAAAGTTCTTAGCCTTTGCAACCAAACTCGGAAGAAAGAGAAAGCGAATCCCATTTTTCGACGGAACACATGAAAGTGTATAAATGAGCCTGAGAATCGTCTAAGGTAGTCCAGGTCTAAGTAAACAAACACAGATTTCTGTTTTTAAAAAAGAAAGAAAATATAAAGTTGTCACAACATCAACATTACAGAGAAAAAAAAAACAAGGAAAAAAAGAGCTTCCTTGCAAACAGTTGGTGTGCAAACAGATGGTGTATTCAAGTCTGTTTACCGCCGGGCAAGGGAGGGATTCCGTATGCCAGACACGTAGTGCTGTGTACGGAAGACACCATTCATTTGCCCAACTTCGCTGCGATGCATATGGTATTGAAATCAAAGCTCGCTTTTACCTTGGGGCAAACTTCCACAGCAGAGGGATGAGCCGATTCCACATCTGTCAGCTGGACTTTTTAAAAATTCAAATATGTGGTTTCAATGCTCATCCATTTCTTTCTAAACAACTTGAATTCAAACGCAGTCTCCGTTCCTTATAAGCCATATGAATTTCTTTATCTTACCGTGAAATATGTCAGGCACGGAGAAGATCGTATATATAAAGATACATCGGAATGCGTTAAAGATAATCATAAAACCAACAACCATACATGTAACTTTTAGACGTTATCAACGCGAAATAAATTCCCCGAGAGTCAGTTCTTCAAATGACTGGTTTATTTATTTATTTATTTATTGCTGATGGTTAATTCCCTGAATGACCAGATCTGCCAAATTCACTGGATGCATCTAGTTAACAGCGTCAAACGCATGTTTCTTTTAACTCCTTGTGACAGTTACAGAGATCCCAATTGTAAGGGAGTTCCTGGAAATGTCTGTGCTGTTTGAATGATTTGACTTGAAATTTTCCTTTCGTTTTTTTGGCAGATTTTAGTTTAGATTTACGTTGGCTGTAGCTGCTTCACTGTAGCCAAACTGAAGTTCAGCGTGTTCTGAGGACTTTTATATCTTAAAATGAGAATTTCCGGATGTTTCCAAGTGTACTCTGTAGGTCTTGAATGTCAAGGATGCTACCAAAGGTAGAACACGTTTCTATTATCCAACTCATTTTCACTCCTGTCTTTTGAAATTCTCTTAACAGATATGTTACCCAGTGTGATTACACAAATGTTTTCAACATGGGTAAGACATACGAGAAATGCTCAGCGCCTATAATGAGAATTACACCTAAATCTGATGTGTCTTTGAGCCTGATTTGCAAATCAACGACAGAGTTGAGAGAAATCTGCCAAAGTGAAACAAAAACTACCGTGAAACCAAGTTTAATTTCAGCTAAAATGAAACTAAAACATCGAAGAAAAAAAATTACCTGACTGGGTGCAGTGACTCATGCCTGTAATCCTAGCACTTTGGGAAGCTGAGGCAGGAGGATTGCTTGAGCCCAGGAGTTCAAGACCAGTCTGGGCAACATGGAGAAACCCCATCTCTACAAAAAGTTGCTGGGCGTGGTGGTGTGCAACTGTGGTCCCAGCTACTGGGGAGGCTGAGATGGGAGGATTGCCTGAGCCCAGAAGGTGAAGGCTGCAGGAGCCATGATCATACCACTGTACTCCAACCTGAGCAACAGAGCAAGACTCTGTCTTAGAAAAAAGAAAGAAAGAGAGAAAGGGGGGAAGGGAGGGAAAGGAAGGAAGGAAGGGAGGGAGGGAGGGAAAAGAAGGAAGAAAGGAAGGGAGGGAGAGAGGGAGAAAGAAAGGAAAGGAAAAGGAAAGAAAGAGAAGAGTTACCCTTGAAGTCCATTAACACCATCCCATGGTGGCATGATTTTGTGTAATGTTTACAAATATTTAGTAGAAATTCATTTACAGTGGATCTATAATTTGACAAATTGTCCATTTGGCAAATCCTCTTTCCAACTCCTCCCCCTGAACAGTGCATCCCATCACTTGTGGCTCATCGGAAAGTTAGTTTGTCATCTTCTCTTGCCGGCATCAACTGATCCATTTTCTTCTCTGCATGAGATCTTCCCATCAACATTCCCACATACTGTGTTGTCTTCCATCTTAAAAAACAAATGCCTTTTAGATCTGAAGTTCCTCCCTAGCCACTGCCCCTTTATAGGCAAAACACATCCAAGGCATCTCTCTGCTCCTTCCCCTCAACTTTCTCCTCTCCCTCTCTCCTGAGCCCATGGGTATTTGGCTTCCATTCCCAACCCAAACTGACCTACTCTTGTCAAGTTCACCAGGATTCTCCACTTTGCCAGAAACAATCCAGTTCTTAGTCTTCATCGGATCCAATTGTTGACCACAAATGACAACTTAGACCTCGTCCTCTCTGCTAAAATCTTTCCTCATTTGGTTGGCACACCCCAAACTCTCCGGGTTTTCCTGCCATGTCAATGAGCATTTTCCCTTTTCTACCCACACTCACTCCATCCAGCCCATGCCAATTACTAGCCGTACTAGGTAGAACAGGGTCCCCCAAAATTCATGTCCACACAGAACCCAGAATGTGGCCTCATTTGGAAATCGGGTCTTTGCAGATATCATTATTTTAGATGAGGTCACAGCAGATTAGGGCAGGTCCTACATCCAATAACTCATGTCCCAATAAGAAGAGAAGAGGACACGCAGAGACGCAGGGAGAAGCATGCCTTGTGATGTTGGAGGTGGAACTTGGAGCACTGCGGCTGCAAACCAAGGGACACTGAG
>NW_012102088.1:122200-123383 GCF_000951045.1 Mandrillus leucophaeus | reverse complement strand
TATGCTATATTATTACATATTATAGTATTATATAGTACTACATTACATATCACATTGTATCATATGTATTTTTATATATATATATATATATATTATTTTTTTTTTTTTGAGACAGAGAGGTTCGCCCTTGTTGCCCATGCCTGGAGTGCAATGGCATGATCTCAGCTCACTGCAACCTCCTCCTCCCGGGTTCAGGTGATTCTCCTGCCTCAGCCTCTCAAGTAGCTGAGATTACAGGCATGCGCCACCACGCCCAGCTAATGTTTTGCATTTTTAGTAGAGACGGGTCTTCTCCATATTGGTCAGGCTGGTCTCCAACTTCCGACCTCAAGTAATCCACCCACTTTGGCCTCCCAATGTGATGGGATTACAGGTGTGAGCCACCGTGCCTGGCCTATATTACCTATTATATTGCATTATATACTATACAGTTGACTCTCAAACAACACCGGTTTGAAACGTGAGGGTTCACTTACACACAGATTTTCTTTGCCTCTGCCACCCCTGCCACAGCACGACCAACCCCTCCTCTTCCTCCTTCTCCGCTGCCTACTTAATGGAAGATGACGAGGATGAAGACTTTTAAGATGATCCACTTCCACTTAGTGAATAGTGAACGTATTTTTTCTTCATTATGATTATCTTAATAACATCTTCTTTTCTGCGGCTTACTTCAGGAGTATAGTATATAATACATGTAACATACAAAGTATGTGTTAATTGATTGTGTTATTGGTAAGGCTTCTGGTCTATAGTAGGCTATTAGCAGCTAAGTCTGGGGAGAGTCCAGAGTTATCCATGAATTTCCTTTTTCTTTTCTGATACAGGTCTCACTCTGCCTGTCACCCAGGCTGGAGCGCTGTGGTGTGAGGATCTCAGCTCACTGCAGCCTCGACTTCTCAGGCTCAGGCAATTATCCTACCTCAGTCTCCTGAATAGCCGGGACTACGGGCACTCACTACCATGCCTGGCTAATTGTTTTGTATTTTTTGTAGAGACAGGGTCTCGCTATGTTCAGGCTGGTCTCAGGCTCCTGGGCTCAAGTGATCCACCTACTTTGGCCTCCCAAAGTGCTGGATTCACAGGTGTGAGCCACTGCACCCCAGCCTATCTGTAGATTTTTAACTGTACAGCACTCAGCACTCCTAACTCCCCACGTTGTTCAAGAGTCAACTGTCTTCTT
>NW_012102088.1:114895-117685 GCF_000951045.1 Mandrillus leucophaeus | reverse complement strand
ACACAAATGTTTTCAACATGGGTAAGACATACGAGAAATGCTCAGCGCCTATAATGAGAATTACACCTAAATCTGATGTGTCTTTGAGCCTGATTTGCAAATCAACGACAGAGTTGAGAGAAATCTGCCAAAGTGAAACAAAAACTACCGTGAAACCAAGTTTAATTTCAGCTAAAATGAAACTAAAACATCGAAGAAAAAAAATTACCTGACTGGGTGCAGTGACTCATGCCTGTAATCCTAGCACTTTGGGAAGCTGAGGCAGGAGGATTGCTTGAGCCCAGGAGTTCAAGACCAGTCTGGGCAACATGGAGAAACCCCATCTCTACAAAAAGTTGCTGGGCGTGGTGGTGTGCAACTGTGGTCCCAGCTACTGGGGAGGCTGAGATGGGAGGATTGCCTGAGCCCAGAAGGTGAAGGCTGCAGGAGCCATGATCATACCACTGTACTCCAACCTGAGCAACAGAGCAAGACTCTGTCTTAGAAAAAAGAAAGAAAGAGAGAAAGGGGGGAAGGGAGGGAAAGGAAGGAAGGAAGGGAGGGAGGGAGGGAAAAGAAGGAAGAAAGGAAGGGAGGGAGAGAGGGAGAAAGAAAGGAAAGGAAAAGGAAAGAAAGAGAAGAGTTACCCTTGAAGTCCATTAACACCATCCCATGGTGGCATGATTTTGTGTAATGTTTACAAATATTTAGTAGAAATTCATTTACAGTGGATCTATAATTTGACAAATTGTCCATTTGGCAAATCCTCTTTCCAACTCCTCCCCCTGAACAGTGCATCCCATCACTTGTGGCTCATCGGAAAGTTAGTTTGTCATCTTCTCTTGCCGGCATCAACTGATCCATTTTCTTCTCTGCATGAGATCTTCCCATCAACATTCCCACATACTGTGTTGTCTTCCATCTTAAAAAACAAATGCCTTTTAGATCTGAAGTTCCTCCCTAGCCACTGCCCCTTTATAGGCAAAACACATCCAAGGCATCTCTCTGCTCCTTCCCCTCAACTTTCTCCTCTCCCTCTCTCCTGAGCCCATGGGTATTTGGCTTCCATTCCCAACCCAAACTGACCTACTCTTGTCAAGTTCACCAGGATTCTCCACTTTGCCAGAAACAATCCAGTTCTTAGTCTTCATCGGATCCAATTGTTGACCACAAATGACAACTTAGACCTCGTCCTCTCTGCTAAAATCTTTCCTCATTTGGTTGGCACACCCCAAACTCTCCGGGTTTTCCTGCCATGTCAATGAGCATTTTCCCTTTTCTACCCACACTCACTCCATCCAGCCCATGCCAATTACTAGCCGTACTAGGTAGAACAGGGTCCCCCAAAATTCATGTCCACACAGAACCCAGAATGTGGCCTCATTTGGAAATCGAGTCTTTGCAGATATCATTATTTTAGATGAGGTCACAGCAGATTAGGGCAGGTCCTACATCCAATAACTCATGTCCCAATAAGAAGAGAAGAGGACACGCAGAGACGCAGGGAGAAGCATGCCTTGTGATGTTGGAGGTGGAACTTGGAGCACTGCGGCTGCAAACCAAGGGACACTGAGGATCAGAGGCAACCAGATCCAGAAGCCAGATGTCACAACGTTGAAGAAGATTCAACGGTCTTATCGTGCTGGGAACAAGACCCAGATGGCTCCCTTGTGCCTGTGAGGACCCACGAGCTCCCATGAGATCCATTGCTCTTCTTCAGCCTACTCTTACCTTCTCCCATCTCCCCTTTGTTCATTCCATTCCAACCACACCAAGCTTCCCTCCATTCCCTGAGCATGTTCTGTGCCTCTGCAGGGAGCCTGTGCCCTTGCGGTTCCCTCTGCACTTCCCCAGAATCTTGCTGTGGTAGAATGAGTGCATCCTTCAGGTCTTGGGGCAGTTGTCCCCTGCCTGGAGCAGCCTTCCTGATTATCCACATCAGCTGCCTCTGCACCATTCCCTCCACCTGATCTACTTTTTCCACCACCCAACAAATTACATTAAGTCATTGAATTATATTTAGTTAGTTAGTTAGTTAGTTAGTTAGTTAGTTTTGAGATGGAGTCTCCCTCTGTAATCCAGGCTGAAGTGCAGTGGCAGGATCTCGGCTCACTGCAACCTCTGCCTCCCAGGTTCAAGCAATTCTTCTGCCTCAGCCTCTCAAGTAGCTGCGTAGCTGGGACTACAGGTGCCCCCACCACACCCGGCTAATTTTTGTATTTTTAGTAGAGACAGGTTTCACCATGTTGGCCAGGATGGTCTCGATCTCTTGACCTCGTGATCCGCCTGCCATGGTCCCTCAAAGTGCTGGGATTACAGGCATGAGCCACCGAGCCCGGTCAGGTCATGTATGTAAACCATGTTACATACACATTACTGCATTACATAACACATGACCATACCATATCATCATGTCACATATTAGATGATATTACATTCTGTTCTGTTTTATAGCATATTTTTCTTTTAACATTTTATTTTTAAATTGACAAATAAAAATTAGATGTACTTATTGTGTGTGTGTTTTGTAAAATCTATACATTGTGAAGTGGCTAAATTGAGCTAGTTAACATATGCATTATCTCACATACTTTTGCTTTTGCGGTAAGAACACTAAAAGTCTACTCCCTAAGCAATATTATTATATGCTATATTATTACATATTATAGTATTATATAGTACTACATTACATATCACATTGTATCATATGTATTTTTATATATATATATATATATATTATTTTTTTTTTTTTGAGACAGAGAGGTTCGCCCTTGTTGCCCATGCCTGGAGTGCAATGGCATGATCTCAGCT
>NW_012102088.1:110234-113740 GCF_000951045.1 Mandrillus leucophaeus | reverse complement strand
TAAGTTCTGGGATACATGTGCAGAACGTGCAGGTTTGTTCCATAGGTATACACGGGCCATGGTGGTTTGCTGCACCTATCAACCTGTCATCTAGGTTTAAGCCCTGCATGCATTAGGTATTTATCCTAATGCTCTCCCTCCCCTTCCCCTACACCCAACAGGCCCCGGTGTGTGATGTTCCCCTCCCTGTGTCCATGTGTTCTCATTGTTCAACTTCCACTTGAGTGAGAACATGCGGTGTTTGGTTTTCTGTTCCTGTGTTAGTTTGCTGAGAATGATGGCTTCCAGCTTCATCCATGTCCCTGCAAAGGACATGAACTTATTCTTTTTCATGGCTGCAAATGGTATTTTTTATACTGTATTATTACATTGTACATTATATTGCATCACATAGTATTATACTATCTACCATATAGTACTACATCATACATTTTATTTTACTATTTGATGTCCACCTCTTCTTGCTGCCTCAGGGTGCTCTACATGTTTCCATGACCACCTGTGTTACGTATTTATTTGTGTCCTTCTTGCCTGTTTCCTCCACCGGCCTGGGAGCTCCGTGAGGATGAGAACATTTGCTCTCTTACTCACTCCTTGAACCCCAACACTTAGGTTGGTACCTTTTGTATAGTAAAAAACCCACAAATATTTGTTAAATAAGTGAAATTAAACGTTTCTCATGTGTGTGTGTGTGTTTTAGAAAAACAACTTGGAATAAACCAGCAAATTGGGAAGTTTTAAAAACATGATCATTTGGAGAACTAGCTTTTGGCAAATGGGTATTCCGTGAGTTAATTTGGCAGGGCTGGGGGGAGGTCCTTGGTTTCCCCTAAAGAAGCGTTTGGTGAAAAGTGTAGGTTGGGTACTGAGTTGTCACAGCTGTCAGATGGTGGTGGAGGTTGCAACCCAATCCCCCCGGAGAAAATTTCTAAGCAGATGATTATGAGTGGAACTGATTTAGCAGGACAGACTGACACTCAGAGGATTCTAATCTTCCGGAAATAGAGGAAACCTGGTCTGGAACATAGGCAGGTAATAAAAAGTGACTGATGGCATCACTGAAGGAGGCCAACGCTCGCCTTCTCATGGTGCCTGTGAAATGGCACAGGCTGCTAAAAGTATGTGCACCCCAATAGCAACTGGGTAAAGACGTACGGGCTTGGGGGTAGGGACTGGGAAAGGGTGTGCAAAATTAAAAATAAGCTGGTTAGGCAGAAAAGATTAAGAGTATTTTTAAGCAAATAATTAGAAAACCACTTTGGATCATGAGGCAGCTCTAGAAGCAGAAAGAAGGAGGCAGAAACCAGCAAATCTTTGAACGTCGGTTTGGAATGTGAAAGGGAAATTAATTTTCTTTATACAAAAAAAAAATCTGCTTTTGTAATTAAAAATAAAACAATAAAAGAGAAATATCTTTTAAATCAACTTTCCAAGTTTTATAAAGCAGCTTCAAATGGCATCCCAAAACTGAGCTAATTGATTCCATCCTCATTTGGAATTTGTGAGCACACACCCAAGAGTTCACAGCACGAATAAGAGGTAGCTTCCAAGGTCTCCCTATTTTCTGACATTTCTGCCCTAAATTGTCAAAAAGTGGTGATCCCATAACAGACATGGTAATAAATGACCCCCACATAAGAATTTGCCCAGGCTGGGCTCAGTGGTGCAAGCCTGAAATCCCTGCACTTTGGGAGGCCGAGGCCGGCGGTGGATCACTTGAGCCCAGGAGTTCAAGACTAGCTGAGGCAACGTGGCAAAACCCCGTCTCTACAAAGAAATGCAAAAAATTAACTGGGCATGGTGGTGCATGACTGTAGTCCCAGCTACTTGGGAGGCTGAAGTGGGAGAATCACTGGAACCCAGGAAGTTGAGGCTGCAGTGAGCTGTGGCTGTACCACCACCCTCCAGGGAGCGACAGAGCAAATCTTCAGTCTGTAGAGACCTTGTCTCAAAAACAAACAGACACCCACACAGCAAAAACCCTCAAAACAAGAAGAAACATTATTAGAATTATCCAAAGTTAACAGAAATTAAAGAGCATATTATCACAATTTAGCCATCTTCTGTACATCATTTTTTTCTATGTCTATTTATCTATCAGAAATAGAAATACAAAAGCAAAAACAAAACGGTGACCTTCTAACAGTTGAAGGACAAAACCAAAGACTATTTTGAAAGCGCTTATTCTTTGTGCCTTGAAGACAAAAGAAACAGGAAAAAAAAAAGGTTCACTTTTTACTTTTATGGAACAAAAGAAGGTATATAAATTAGCTTCAAATAATCAAGCCAAGCACATGAAGAAAATAAAAGCAATCCTGGTTTATGTCATTTTTAAAAAAACATAAAAAGAAAACAAGATTGTTAGTATCCAAAAACTGGAGAGAAAAACTGAATAAAAACAGGTTCTGAGAAATATCTGCAAAACAGATGGTGTATTTAAATCTGTTTACAGTCAGGAAGTAACTGTCTCCCAGATACTGACCATGGGGCTTTGTGGCCCCAAGAACCCGGCTCCCTTGCCTAATTACACTGCAATGTATATATTTGTTGGAATCAAACCTGGCTTTTCAGCCTAGGGGAAGATCCCACAGTAGACTGATGAGCTGAGTTTGCCTTTGGAAACGGGGCCGTGTGTTAACAATGAAACTGCTTTGTCTTGATTTGTACCAACTTTCTAATTCACCTGCCCTTAGCTCAGATCCATTTTCCTCTATGCGTGTGTCATGTGATACGGAGATCCGTGCTTTCTGTCATTCTCACAGCCGTGGTCTCGTCATGATGCCACGCGTTGAGATCCATAAAAGGCAGTGAGAGGTGAACGAGACACCGAACATCCAGCACTTTGTGCCTGGCAGTGCGTTCAGAATCCCAAAGGCAGGCCTCTGGGAATCAGGCGCACCGGTCCGATTCCCAGCACTGCAGTTTGCCACCCGAGGCCTGTCCACTCCACCACCCAGCCCTGAGCCAGGCTGTTATGGGCAAAGTGTGGGCCAAGTACGTTACCAGCAGCGAATCCGTGCGGGTCTGATGTTGTCTTGTACTTTTCCCGATTGACTTATCCAAAAGGAACACTTTTCAGGCTAAACAAATTCCTCCCTGGGCTGCTGTTAATATATCTAGTCCTCAGTGATGTCTGAGGCCTGCAGCTGCTAGAGGGTCTATTTGTTCTTGCACAGTTGTGAAGGTTTAAGCCGTGGCATCAATGTCGTTGGCTATTTCCTTTGAGAGCTGGCTACAGGTTAAGGAGGTAATTCCAGTTCCCCTATGTGCTATAATGCCAAGTCCTGCAAGAAGGGGAATTAATTGGATGGCGCTTTCACCCTGAGCAAGATGGAATGCCTATGGATTGGTACTGGAAGAGAGAAATTGCCAGGGACTAGAAAGATATCCAGGGATCCACAGCCTATGGTGATTGTGAAAGACAGAAACTGGTCACAAAGCCAGCTGCCACTGGAACTCCTGGTGGTGTAAAGTTAGCGTTAAAATAGTGATAACAGGGTTGCACG
>NW_012102088.1:108694-109704 GCF_000951045.1 Mandrillus leucophaeus | reverse complement strand
GCACATCACAAAGCATCTTCACATATAGCTTGTTTCTAGTTTTTATGGCTGGATATTCCATTTTTCCTTATAGGAGTTTCCAATCTTTTGCAATTACAAGCAATGCTGCAGAGTGAAACCTTGTATACAAGTCCTTTTGGACAAGTGTGTGTGCAATATGAAAACTCAGAAGAGGAACCATTGTGTCAAAGTGTATATGAGTTAGTTATTTTAATAAATATTACCAAATTGCTTTTCGGACTTTGCACCAATCCCAGGCCTCATCCACTCCCCCTACCCCAATCCAACCAGGTGTGAGAGTGGCTGATTCTCCACACCTTCCCTGACCCAGGACAGCTTTTCCAGTGTTTTCTCCTTAATCACGGGGTGATGTCATCAGGTGGCTGTCTGTCCCCTTACCCCTCATCCAGCCAGCAACCAAGTCTCCTTGCTTCTGACTTGAAATGTCTTTCTCCCCTTTTGTCTAGTCCTCTTCAGAGCCGTGCCCTGACTTCTGGTGGGAATCTCTCTCGGATCTGTTCAGCTCTTCTTGTCCCCAGTTTGGTTCCAGCCACACGCCTCTGGCTCCTGGGTAACAGCAATAGCCGGTAGCTTCTCAAGTGCCTTCCCAAACCTCCAGCTATGACCACAAACCCGCTCTCCTCTCCTCGGGAGCACACAAGGAGGCCCATGGGCACACTGCCTGCCACATAGCAAGGCTCTAAACATTTATTATTACCATGTTATGGATATGGATATAAAATTAACATAACGGATGTGTATGTACCTATATAATGTTAATACATATACTATTTAGTGTTAGTATCTATGTGTATATAACATATTCTTTAACAATATAATATATACACATGTTATTATGTGTATATAAACCTGTTTTATATATATATATATATATATATATATGGCCTGGCATGATGGCACATGCCTGTAATCCCAGCACTTTGGGAGGCCAAGGTGGGCAGATCACTTGAGGTCAGGAGTTCGAGACCATCCTGGCCAACATGGTGAAT
>NW_012102088.1:83857-107827 GCF_000951045.1 Mandrillus leucophaeus | reverse complement strand
TAAAAAAAAAAAAAAAAACAAGCATGGTGGTGCACGCCTGAAGTCCCAGCTACTCCACAGGTGGAGGGGCTGAGGTAGGAGGATCACTTGAGACCAGAGGCCGTGATTGCGCCACTGCAGTCTAGCCTGTGTGACAGAACAAGACCCTGTCTCAAAAAAAATAAAAAATAAAAAGTCCAGAAATGTTCTTGGTGTATTTAAAAATATAAGTAAATACAAACAAATATATACATACACACTCTTCCAACAGAATTGAATTCAGACTCTATATGTCGTTCACCAACTTAATTTTTTTCCCTATTTGACCCAACAGATGTCCTCGACAAGGCAACCTCCTATGCCCAAAAACACATCTCTACACCAACCTTTTCTGCAAAAGATTCAATGGTATGGATGCAACACTATTTATTTTACCATTTCTATATTGACAGACAGAGAATCTCCAATATTTTGCAACTCTCAACTAAAATGTGCACTTCTCCTAGTATTTCTGCAAGATTAATTAGTGGAAACATATTTGCTGTGTCGGGGGTTCATACATATTCAAATGTTGGCAAGTCCCATAAAATCACCTCTGAGAGGTCATACCCTAAATGTCCCTCGTTACCATGTATGAGAGCACACACTCCACCCACCCTCACCAACCCCGGACTTTATCAGGAATTTTTTTTTTTTTTTTTGAGAAGGAGTCTCACTTTGTCGCCCAGGCTGGAGTGCAGCGGAGTGATCTCGGCTCACTGCAACCTCCGCCTCCCGCGTTCAAGTGATTCTCCTCCCTCAGCCTCCCAAGTAGCTGTGATTACAGACGCCTGCCACCATGCCTGGCTAATTTTTGTATTATTAGTAGAGACAGGGTTTCACCATATTGGCCAGGCTGGCCTCGAACTCCTGACCTCGTGATCTGCCTGCCTCGACCTCCCAAAGTTCTGGGATTACAGTCATGAACCACCAGGCCCGGACCCAGGATTTTCATTTTTGATCACTCTGAGAGTTAGACTTGACATTACGTAGTTCTGATTTCCATTCCCTGATCACTCAAGAAGTGACACCTCACTTTCTAACTTCATGGGTCTTCTCTTTTTCTTCTATCATTTGACTATTAATCATTTTGCTCACACATTTTTTCTTTTTTATTATTATTTATTGGGGTACAAGTGGTATTTGGTTACATGAGTAAGTTCTTTGGTGGTGATTTGTGAGATTTTGGTGCACCCATCACCATATTTGCACTGCACCATATTTGTAGTCTTTTATCCCTTGCCCCTCTGCCACCCTTCCCCCCAAGTCCCCAAAGTCCATTGTATCATTCTTACACCTTTGCACCCTCATAGCTTAGCCCGCACGTATCAGTGAGAACACACAGTGTTTGATTTTCCATTCCTGAGCTGCCTCACTTAGAATAACAGTCTCCAATCTCATCCAGGTCATTGCAAATGCTGTTCATTCATTCCTTTTTATGGCTGAGTAGTATTCCATTGTTTATATACACCACAGTTTGTTTATCCACTTGTCGATTGATCTAAGACCTGAAACTATAAAAATTCTAGAAGATAACGTTGGAAAAACCTTTCTAGACACTGGCTTAGGCAAGGATTTCATGACCGAAAACCCAAAAGCAAATGCAATAAAAACAAAGATAAATAGCTGGGACCTAATTAAACTAAAGAGCTTTTGCACGGCAAAAGGAACAATCAGCAGTGTAAACAGACAACCCACAGAGTGGCAGAAAATCTTCAGTCTATACATTTGACAAAGGACTAATATCCAAAATCTACAATAAACTCAAACAAATCAGTAACAAAAAAATAAACAATCCCTTCAAAAAGTGGGCTGAGGACATGAACAGACAATTCTCAAAAGAAGATCTACAAATGGCCAACAGACATATGAAAAAATGCTCAACATCACTAATGATCAGGGATATGCAAATCAAAACCACAGTGCAATACCGCCTTGTTCCTGCAATAATGGCCATAATCAAAAAATCAAAAACAGTAGATGTTAGTGTGGACATTGTGATCAGGGAATACTTCTACGCTGCTGGTGGGAATGTAAACTAGTACAGCCACCATGGAAAACAGTGTGGAGATTCCTTAAAGAACTCAAAGTAGAACTACCATTTAATGCAGCAATCCCACTACTGGGTATCTACCCAGAGGAAAAGAAGTCATTACGCGAAAAAGACACTTTCACACACATGCGTACAGCAGCATAATTCACAACTGCAAAATCGCGGAATCACACGTCTTTGTCGTCGAAAGGTGTAAGTGCCATCCCTGTTGCATCTGAATCCACTCCAGCCTTCTCCGCCATTTCCTACTCCACTAAAACCAACTTGTAAAGGATTAACATTTACACATCAGAAATGGAATGAGACAAAATGGCCTCACTGGAGAGTCAGAGTGAAAACTGGCCCAAGCCGGCTTTCAGGAGCGAAATGTGCCAAACAGCCGTGAAGCCGGGGATTAAAGTCTTTCTTCCATCTGGAACCTGGTGTCGGCAGCACAGTGACCACATTGTGCTCCTTCCCAGAAAAAGCACAGTGTTGCCTGGCTACCCGGCAATGTATATATGGCTTGGCAGCTTGCCTGATTTTGCAACTCAGAGGAAAATTCCAGGGTGGGATGCAAGCTGAGGTTCTAGGACACATGGTTTAACCCCTGCCTCTCGGGGAACTTGAGCCCAGGGGTCTTCCACGGCCAGGTAACTCAGGCCAGGTGAGCAAACCTCCAGGGCGTTTGGTCTCCTTCTTTGCAAAAGAGGCTCAACAGGACCCGAGTTGGTGAGAAGCCACGTAGAGCTCATGAGGTTCATAACCAAGCTTAGTGCTTCTAGGACCCAGCACTCAGAGGAGGCTTCATATTCAGACATATCCTGGCTTAGACACTCGGTAGTTTCGTGGCCTTGGGATGGCGGTTTAGCTCCTCTGTGTGCAGATTTCTTATCAGTAAAGTAAGGGTGACCATACCAATCTTTGTGTGTGTGTCGTGTGTGTGAAACAGGGTCTTGCTCTGTCGCCAAGCTGGGATGCAGCAGCGTGATCACGGCTCACTGCAGCCTTGACCTCCTGGGCTCAAGCCCTCATCCCACCTCAGCTCCCTGAGTTGCTGGGACTATAGGCATGCACCACCATGCCTGGCTAATTTTTCTATTTTTCTTTTTCTTTTCTTTTTTTTTTTTGTAGAAACTGGGTCTCACTGTGTTGCCCAGGCTAGTGTTGAACTCCTGCACTCAAGCCTTTCGCCTCGGCCTCTCAAAGTGCTGGGATTCTAGGTGTGAGCCACTGCACCAAAAAACCAGGCCCCAGTCTTAGTTGGTTGTGTTAAACATCCAACGTATGAAAACTACGTCGACAGGGCAGGAAGGTGACAGAGAAAATTTCCCCCTCTTCTTCCTCCTTCCCTTCTCTTGAGCAGGCTTACGAATGACCTGTCCTCCTGGTAAATCTCAAAGCTTGAGTGACACAGTACTCTACTGATTCTGCTTAAGACTTTATCATGGCTTTCCATTCTAGTGTTCAATGAGGAATTTACTAAGTCCACAAGATCCTGCCTCCCGGCTCCCCACTGTGCACCATGTTCTTGTCTCGCCCGTCATCAGTTTGTTCTTTGATCATCCCAAGATAATTCCTACGTCTAAATCATCCCTCCCACCCTCGAGAAGATGAAGACAAGCTCTTTTCACCCTGCGGGGCTCAGGTTAAATGTCATCTCCTCAAAGAGACTTTTCCCAACTGCCTTATCTAAAATAGTAGCCAATGCCAGGAGCAGTGGCTCACGCCTGTAATCCCAGCACTCTGGGAGGCCAAGGCAGGTGGATCACCTTAGGAGTTCAAGACCAGCCTGGTCAACATGGCGAAACCCTGTCTCTACTAAAAATACAAAAATTAGCAGGGCATGGTGGCGGATATCTGTAGTCCCAGCTACTGGGGAGGCTGAGGCAGGAGAATCGCTTGAACCCAGGAGGCAGAGGTTGCAGTGAGCCAAGATTACGCCACTTCACTCCAGCCTGGGTGAAAGAGCGAAACTCTGTCTCAAAAAACAAAATAAAATAAAATAAAATAAAATAAAATAAAAAATAGCAGCCAAATCCAGGTCTCCAAACCCTGGGCCTCCATCCCAGACCAATCCTCAATGCTGCCGGGCTCCTTAAAGTCATCCCTCCACCCCCACCCCACACACACAAACACACACTCTGTAGATCCCTAGACAAAAACCACCCTCCCATATTACTCAGAAATGCATCCCATGCACACTGAAGTGAGCCTCTGTTGGTTTTCTCACCCCACATCTATTCCCCCTTTATTCTGATTCTAGCACTTTCTATTTTCCTTGGGGATCCAGCCCAACCCCACTCTCAGCCTGTGCAGTGTAAGTGGAGATCACATCACTTCCTGATGTGGGAACAGACACATGTCCCAGGTCTGGCCAATCAGTGTTTCAGAAATTGACTCATGGGTGGGCCTGGAACTTTGGTGGAACACTGAGATAGAGGTGCTCTGTTTCCTCTGGGTCTCTTAGCTGGTAGCACCCAGGTGCTGAGATGTTGTCAGCTATCTTTACCTTTCTGGGGGGAGACCGTGTGGCAGTATGAAACCAGATCAGAAGAAAGCAGGTCTCAGAAACACAGACATGGCCGGTCGCAGTGGCTCACGCCTATAATCCCAGCACTTTGGGAAGCCGAGGCAGGTGGATCCCCTAAGGTCAGGAGCTTGAGACTAGCCTAACCAAAATGGTGAAACTTTGTCTCTACTAAAAATGCAAAAAAATCAGCTTGGCACGGTGGTGGGACCCATAATCCCAGGTACTCAGGAGGCTGAGGCAGGAGAATCCCTTGAACCCGGAAGGCAGAGGTTGCGGTGAGCTGAGATCGCACCATTATACTCCAGCCTGGGCAACAAGAGTGAAACTCTGTCTCAAGGAAAAAAAAAAAAAAAGGAAACACAGACATAAAGGTCATGTCTTGATAAAATCATTAGAAGTTCTGGATCCAACTGTACTTGAAGCTCCTTGAACTTGACAGATGTCGAGCCTATTACATTCCTATTTATTTTGTTTAAGCCAATTTGAGTTTATTTTTCTGTCACTTACATCTGAAATAGGCATGACAGATAAAACCCCTCTCCTGGGCCCTTGTCAAGTCACCCCTGATTCATCCCTCTTCTCTATTCTCCATATCCAAACAGTCACCATGTCTCATGGAGATCAGCGTCTGCCCATACACGAGTCCTCACATCTCTCTCGTTTTCCATTTTTGTGCGTCCGTTTCTCATCTCTCACACTGATGCATCCTCCAGGTGACACAGCTCTAGTACCCCCTGCCCTTGATTCTTCACTGCTTGGCTGTCTCTACTCTTGCTTGCTCTTTCTATACCATTCTCCGATCCCAAGAAGGACATCCTTCCAAAACACAAGTCTAACTCCATCAGTCTCCTGTTTAGAGACATCTCTTCCATGGCAAGCGACAGAAACGCTGATTGCTAAAGCCAAATCAAACAAACAACAATAAAAGTTGTTTACTGACTCATGTAGTTGAAAAGTCCAGGGTAGTTGGCTTCATGCATACCTGGACTCCACCCCTCAAACATTTTTATCAGAGGCCGGGCACGGTGGCTCACGCCTGTAATCTCAGCACTTTGAGAGGCTGAAGAGGGCGGATCACTTGAGGACAGGAGTTTAAGACCAGCCTGGCCAACATGGCAAAACCTCACCTCTATCAAAAATACAAAAAAAATTAGCCAGGCATGGTGGTGCATTACTGTAATCCCAGCTACTCGGGAGACTGAGGCACGAGCATAATTTGAATCTGAGAGGAGGAGGTTGCAGTGAGCCGAGATCGCACCACTGTACTCAGACTGGGTGACAGAGTGAGACCCTGTCTCAAAAAAAAAAAAAAAAAAAAAAAAAGGAGTATTAGAGATCTATCGGTCTTATTTTCCTAGCAGGAATAGTCCACAATCCTTCTAGCAAAACTCCTAGGGCTGCCCCTCATTGGCCCAGATTGGGTCACATGTCCATCCCTGAGCCAATAACAGTGACTTCTATTGACCAGGTAGAGGTCACAGGAGCTGGAGAGTGAGGCCACATAGGCTCCGTGGACTGAGAGGGTGGGAGAGGGTGCTCTTCAAAAGGAAAAGGGGATTTTGTTATAAAAAACTGAACACTGGGTGAGCAAAACTTTATATCCATTGTGCCCATCCAAGGTACACCTGCACCTTTGAAGTCACGTTCAGGCCTCGTGGAGTTCTCTGTGGCCGCCTCTGCAGCCATGCTTCACCTTACCCACCCCCACCACCACGCCTCCACGCGCCAGTCAGAATAAACTGCTCATCCACAGACTTCTGCATGTCTGCCAAATGCTCGCTGCTCTCATTCCTCTTTTTTTTTTTTTTGGTGGTGGGGGGGAGGAGTCTCGCTCTGTAGCCCAGGCCGGAATACAGTGGCGCAATCTCTGCTCACTGCAACCTCCGCCTCCTGGGTACCGGTACAAGCAGTTCTTCTGACTCAGCCTCCCGAGTAGCTGGGATTACAGGCATGCGCCACTATGCCCAGTTAATTCTTTTGTATTTTTAGTACAGATAGGGTTTCACCATGTTGGCCAGGCTGGTCTTGAACTCCTGACCTCATGATCCGCCCGCCTCGTCCTCCCAAAGTGCTGGGATTACAGGTGTGAGCCACCGCGCCCAGCCCCTCTCATTCCTCTTTTAAGCAAGCTCCTGTTTAGCTTCAAGGCCCCGTCACACAAGCTATTTCTTCCAGGAAGGAGTTCCTAAGACCCCACAGCACAGGAATGTGGTGCGCAAGGTGTATATGAATGGTTTCACCTGTGTAGCACTCCTCCCTGCTGCTTCGGGAAAACTCACCCTGGCCCTTATTTTAGGGACTGCTTCTCCTCCACGCGTATCCCCACAAAGGTCCCACATTGTAGTTTGCTGGGTGCCTTGGCCACGGGAGTAGGCATGTGACCCAAACCAGGCCAGTGAAGAGCCTGCCAAGGACAAGGGAGGCAGGTCTTCCCCTTGCAGATGGATAACCTGAGAATAGCGCCATTCTGACCTCACGGGGAAGCCTTGTGTGACAGGTCGCTGCCAACATGCAGACTCAAATGGTGCAGAGACAGCTTCTGGCTGCATTCCATCACCCCGAGGACAACTACACCCCTTCCCTCCCTGAGATTGGGTCACCTGAACCAAAAAGTCCACCCCTTTGCCGAAACCAGTTCGAGTTGTTTCTGTCATCCTCAACCGTCTGAGACCAGCGGTGCCGCAGCCGCTCCATGGAGTCGCCATGACTGCTGACTGAAAACCCTTATGGCTGGGGGTGGTCATGGCGTATGAGGTGAAGCAAACGGGACTTCTTTCTTTCGCAACCAGGATGGTCTTCTAGGACCACCCAGAGGGAACCGCCATTAAAGTCACGAGCTTCGTACACACTGAACAAATGGATTCTAATGTGCAAATTGGTGCCATTTAAGGGAACTGCTTTTTTGTTTGTTTGTTTGTTTTGAGACAGAGTCTCACTCTATCACCAGGCTGGAGTGCAGTGGCGTGATCTGTGTTCACTGCAACCCACAACTCCCTGGTTTAAGTGATTCTCCTGCCTCAGCCTCCAGAGTAGCTGGGATTACAGGCACGCACCACCACACTCAGCTAATTTTTGTATTTTTAATAGAGACGAGTTTCACCACGTTGGCCAGGCTGCTCTTGATCTCCTGACCTCGTGATCTGCCCGCCTTGGCCTCCCAAAGTGCTGGGATTACAGGCGTGAGCCACTGCGCCCGGTCAAAGGGAGTTACTTCTGAGGAGATATTTCCACATCATCATGCATTGCTGGATGAGAGTTATCTTCAAAATGAATTGAATTCCAGAGACACAGCACAGACTACGGCAGTTAAGGGATGGGATCTGGAATCGTACTGCCTCAATTCCAATTACAGCTCCATAATTAACTTCTGTGTGCCTGTAAACAAGTTATTTAATTTCTGCACCTCAGTTTCTTTCATCAGTGAAGTGAAAATGATGACTGAAATGTATGACCTGCTGGGTGACTCATGTTAGGTGACTCATGCCTGTAATCCCAGCACTTAGGGAGGCTGAGATGGGAGGATTGCTTGAGGCCAGAAGCTCGAGGCCAGGAGTTCAAGACCAGGCTGGGCAAGACCCTGTCTCTACAAATATTTTTTAAAATTAGCCAGGTATGTTAGCACACACCTGTAGTTGGAGGATCACTTGAACCCAGGAATTCAAGGCTGCAGTAAGCTGTGATCACACCACTGTGCTCCAGCATGGGCAACAGAGCCAGACCCCTATCTCTAAAACCTAAAAATAAAATAAAACATAAAAATAAAAACGTATGGCCTTACAGGATTGTGGTCAGGGTAAAGTAAGAAAATCTATGCAAAATACACAAAATTGTGTCTCATGTTTCGAAAGCCCCAAATAAGAGTGAGCTAAGATTAGCCTCATTTGCTGAATATTGAGTAGAAAGAAGCAGGCAAAAATATTTGCTACTGTGCTAGACATATGTGAGAGAAGAGGGAAAACACAAATGTGGACGTGAATGAGAGAAGAGGGAAAACACAAACGTGGATGTGAATTCAGCTGATGCGCGTATCTCACTATCAGAACACATGCGTGTCCCTTGCTTTTCTTACCATAGCTACCATGTTCCCAGCCCCATGTGCCATTTTGCCTGCCAAGTTTTCACTGGGCTTCTTCTGAGACTCCTGCCTCAGCTCTCTTTTCATATGGTTCCGGCAGGGCCAAGCCCACCCTGCTGACTCCAGGGAAGGGAAAAGGAACAGGTCTAGCCCAGGAGATCAGCACGTCCTCTTGGTCTCAGTGATTTGTCCAGGGATGGCCACAGGATCTAAGTAAGGCCATGCACCTGTCAATGGACATTGGATCACGTCTGTGTTTCGGTTATTGGGTATAATGCTGCTATGGGTGTACATGTTCTATCACTTCCTCCATATTCTACTGTTTCCAGCTGCAGTGGGAAGGGTTCAAGAGAGAACCAAAAACTTCCTAGATCTTCCCTTCCCACCTCCCTCAGCCTCCGCTGGTCATGAACCAGCTCTGTGTCAGTGTCAGAAGAGACTACAAGTCTATGAGCACTATTAGGGAGTGAGGATTATCAGGGGCCACCGTGGAGGCTGGCTACTACAATCTGGTCAGACTCAGGGACACCAGGAGCCTCTGGTCCTTAATCTCTCTGGCTGCCGGGCTGGAGGCCCTTGCCAGGGCCAGGAAGGAGGCTTACTCCTTTCACCTCTCTGTCTTCCACCCCAGCAGGGGAGGGGTAGCCTGAGACCCCTGCCTGACACCAAGAGACGGGATTTCTATCCCAGTGGGGTACAGGGAGTGCAGAGCTGGAAAGGGGAGAAAGTATCATTGCTTCTATATCCAGCAATGGGGGAGGTAGGAAGAAAGCCAGAAGAGAGAATTGTCAGGGAGGTCTGGTGAACCCAATTCAGTGTGGACTTGAGTCTTCTAAGAAGGATGGGGTGGGGCAGGTGCAGTGGCTCACGCCTGTAATCCCAGCACTTTGGGAGGCCAAGGCGGGTGGATTACCTGAGGTTGGGAGTTTGAGACCAGCCTGGCCAACATGGTGAAACCCTGTCTCTACTAAAAATACAAAAATTAGCTGGGCATGGTGGTGGGTGCCTGTAATCCTAGCTACTTGGGAGGCCGAGGCAGGAGAATCACTTGAACCCCGGATTTTGGAGGTTGCAGTGAGGCAAGATCGTACCACTGCACTCCAGCCTAGGCAATAGAGAGAGACTCTGTCTCAAAGAAAGAAGAAGAAGAAGAAAGAAGAAGAAGAAGGAGGAAGAGGAGGAGGAGGAGGAGGAGGGAAGAAGAAGGAGAAGAAGAGAGGAGGAGGAGAGGTGACAAATTGTCAAGTCTTTATGACAGCTGGAACTCAATTACTGGACTTGTCAATGTGGAGATTATTGGTGGCCTTTTAGTAAAATGGTATAGATGAAAGCTTGATTGGAATGAGGTTAAGAGAGAGAGAGAAATACAAAAGTAGAGATGGGGCTATAGAGTTAGTTCTAAGGGGGAGAAGAGAAATGGTGAAGGAGCCGAATGAAATGTGGGTTGGCCAAGCACGGTGGCTCAGGCCTGTAATCCCAACACTTTGGAAGGCACTGAGGTGGGAGGATCACTTCAGCCCAGGAGTTCAAGGTCAGCCTAAGCAACATAGGAAGTACCCATCTCTAACAAACAATTTAAAATTAGCTGGGCGTGGCGATGCATACCTGTAGTCCCGGGTGTGCTGAGACTTGGGAGGCTGAGAAGGGAAGACTGTTTGAGCCCAGGAGGTCAAGGTGTCAGTGAGTCGTGGTTGTGCCACCGCACTCCATCCGGGGCAACACGGCAAGAGCCTGTCTAAACAAACACACAAAAAAGAAACGAAAGAACTCAGACTCCCATCCAAACTATGAGGGTTCAAATCTTGGATCTGTTTATTCAGCAGCTGTTAGACAAATTATCTCTCCCTATGTGGAAAATGAAAAGGATCTCTGAAAGTATTTAGTCGAAGGGTTATTGTGAGAACACTCTGAAAATGTTTTGTGAGAACACTTAGGTCATGCCTGTATCTTCCGTGAATGTTACTTATTGCTGGAATGAGACAGTATTCCATGAAATTCAAGAGGAAAGGTATCGGATAAGTAAGTGCAGGGCTTACAAAAGGGGTACATTTCTCATTTATTAGAGGTTATTACTATTTTATTACAATAATCTTATCCATAACATATAATTAAATATGTAATGCAATAATTATGTAATAATCTTATATATGACAAGTAAGTAAAGAGACAATCTATAATAAATTTATTGTAGATTTCCATCCCTTGCCAGAGAATCAACAACACAGTCCTCATTGCAGTTTACCTGAGTGAAGTAAGGCTTGTTAGGGATAAACTAGCAAGAGACTAGCCAACAAGTCATTGACTGACTGACAGTGAATTCAGTATTTATTGAATGTCGAAGACAGAGTTGCAATACACAACCACCCTTCAGCCAAAGCTGGTAAAAGCCTTTCTCCTACACATCCAAATCAACATTCAGAAAAACAGAAGATACTGTATTATCTGCAGTATATTCCTTTGACTTGACACATGGACATTGATCAGTTGACAAAGATTCTTCGCTTGGCCACATGTTATTTTGTTTGTTTTGTTTTGTTTTTGAAACAGAGTCTTGCTCTGTCGCCCAGGCTGGAGTGCAATGGTGTGATCTCAGCTCACTGCAACCTCCACCTCCCAGGTTGAAGCCATTCTCCTGCCTCAGCCTCCTGAGTAGCTGGGATTACAGGCACCCACCACCATGCCCGGCTAATTTTCGTATTTTTAGTAGAGATGGGGTTTCACCATGTTGGCCAGGCTGATCTCAAACTCCTGACCTCAGGCAATCTGCCCACCTCGGCCTCCCAAAGTGCTGGGATTATAGGCGTGAGCCACCACGCCCAGGCTTGGCCACACTTTAGACAAGCTCCTGAATCTTGTGCTAGGCCCATCTAAGACCCAGTTTCAGGGAAGAACCCTGCTGAGTGAGTTTAGCAGGAACCCTCCACTGTTGACATCTCACCCCTTTGATATCTGACTGGATTCCTCCTGTCACCTGGGACTGCCTTCAGCAGGAATCCTGAAAGGTCAGTTTAACCAGCATCGCCCTTATCTCTGAAGTTTCCTCTTAGTAATTTTCTAGCCACCTCTCCCGACTCTGCTCCTTGGCTGTGAATTCCCACTTTCCCTGCTGTATTCGGGAATTAACCCAACCTCTGTCACCAACCGCAAGCCCCTGTGGCAGCAGTCTCCGTACCCACTGCGGTGATCCCAAATAGAGTCCGCCCATTGTCATTGAGCCGTTTTTTCCCAAATAAAATTAAAGTCTGCCCATGTCTTTGAGCCGTTTTTTTCCTTTAGCACCTCAGAAGCAAATGCAGGCATTTTTCACTCCCTCCTGCTTTCAACCTTGCCAAATATGCACCTCAAAGGCAATCCAGGGCCTCTATAAGGGGAGCTGTTGGGGACAGCAGTATTTCAAAGCGATTCCAGGTTTGGGATCCAGAGGCTTTTCTTTCACCCCAGGGCAATTCACTGCGATAAGATTAGGGGGTGAGAGAGAGGTATGCTATTCATCTGTAAAGTGTTAGCAGGGTCATGGCAAAGGGGGGCCCTAGGGCACCTCTCTGGGAGATGGATTCTCTTAAACTGTGTGCTCCATCCCCCGTGGGGGTGTGCCAGCCTCCTGGGTTACAAGTATCTTAATTTGAAGGTCACAGCTCCAGTGACCTTCAGACCTCTGATTGATTTGGGAGCCTCCAGCCCTCTGGCCTACTCCGGCTCTCCTGGGAGGCTCCTGGGCTGCCACACCAGACTCAGGGACGCCAGGAGCCTCTTGTCCTTAATCTCTCTGGCTGCCGGGCTGGAGGCCCTTGCAAGGCTCAGGAAGGAGGCTTGCTCCTTTGACCTCTCCATCTTCCACCCCAGCAGAGGAGGGGTAGCCTGAGACCCCTGCCTGACACCAAGAGACGGGATTTCTATCCCAGTGGGGTACAGGGAGTGCAGAGCTGGAAAGGGAGAAAGTATCATTGCTTCCATATCCAGCAACGGGGGAGGTGTTGGCCCCGTTAAGGTTTCCACATTCAGGAGGGGGTTGCAGATGCAGACCCCGCCTACACTCCCATCCCCTGCTGGGGCAGGTGACCCAAAAACCCCGTTTCCAGTTGCAGTGGGAAGGATTCAAGTGAGAATCAAAAACCTCCTAACTCCTCCCTACCTCCCTTAGCCTCAGTATCCCCAGTTGCCTAGAAGGCCTCAGCTTCCTGCACACCAGAGGAGGGGGAATGGAGGGAGAGGCAGAAGGTTCCACACCATTCACCCTGCAAATCAAAGATCAGGGAGATTCCCAGCCCCAGTACACAGCCAGCTCTCTGAGGGACCAAGAGACAAGGTCTGCCTGTCCCGTAGGTGCCCCATCACAGGACAGTGGCAGGCAGGTCTCCTCTGGAAGTTTTGTCCCTCCCTTCTGGTGCCGACCAGAAGAATTCAGAGACCTTGCCTAGGGACAGTCAGGTGTAAGCCATAAATAATAATACTCTGTTAGACATCAGCAACAGAGAATCCACTCATTCAACAAGTATGTTTCATGTTTGTGCCCTGGGCACTGTGTTAAATTCTAGGAAGTCCAGGGGAGCCGGAGACATGTCTATTTTCTCCTGGAGTGGATGGAATGGGGTGTGGAAACTGACAAACAGAATCAAGAATTTTTTTTTTTTTTTCCCGAGACAGAATCTCGCTCTGTCGCCCAGGCTGGAGTGCAATGGCTGGATCTTGGCTCACTAGAACTTCCACCTCCTGTGTTCAAGGGATTCTCCTGCCTCAGCCTCTTGAATAGCTGGGATTACAGGCACCCACTACCACGAATAGCTAATTTTTAAATTTTTAGTAGAGACAGGGTTTTGCTCTGTTGGCCAGGCTGGTCTTGAACTCTTGACCTCAGGTGATCCGCCCACCTCAGCCTCCCAAAGTGCTGGGATGGCAGGCGTGAGCCACCGTGCCCGACAAGAAAATTTTTAAAATAAATGGGGTTAGGCAATGACATGCTTTAGGATCTGACACCAAGCACAGGCAACAAAAGTGAAAATAGGCAAATGGGACTATATCAGATGTGCCTTAAATAACTCAACAATTGACAGAATGCAAAGACAGCCTATGGAATAAGAGAAAATATTTGCAAATGATACATCTGATATGCGGTTAATATTGAAAATATATACAGAACTACAACAACTTAACAAAAAAATCAAATACCACAATTCAAAAATGGGCAAAGAGCTTGAATAGACATGTCTCCAAAGAAGATATACAAATGACGAACAAGCACATGTTCATTATTAACCATTAAAGAAAAGCAATTCAAAACCACAATGAGATACCAACTCATACCTATCGGGATGGCTACTATCAAAAAAAAAAAAAAAAAGGAAAGTATTTAAGCCGCCTGTAATCGCAGCACTCTGGGAAGCCGAGGCGGGCGGATCACGAGGTCAGGAGTTCGAGACCAGCCTGGCCAACATGGTGAAACCCCATCTCTAGTAAAAATACAAAAAATTAGCTATTCGTGGTAGTGGGTGCCTGTAATCCCAGCTATTCAAGAGGCTGAGGCAGGAGAATCCCTTGAACACAGGAGGTGGAGGTTCTAGTGAGCCAAGATCCGGCCATTGCACTCCAGCCTGGGTGATACAGCAAGACTCTGTCTCGAAAAAAAAAAAAAAAAAAGAAGGTAATGTGGAGAAATTGGAACCCTGGGGCACCATTGGTGGGAATATAAAAGTGGTACAGTCACTTTGGAAAATGGTATGGCAGTTCCTCAAAAAATTAAAAGTAGAATTACCTTATGATCCAGCAATTCCAATTCCAGGTATTTACCCAAAAGAAAACATGGACTCAAAGAGATATGTGTACAGCCATGTTCCTAACAGCACTATTCACAATAGCCAAGAGGTTGAAGCAGACCAAATGCCCATCAACAGATAAATGGACAACGGGAATATGGTATATGCATACAACGGAACATTATTATTCAGGATAAAAAAGGAAGTGTTGTGAGATAACAGGACTGAACCCTGAGGACATTATGCTAAGTGAAATAAGGCAGTCACAAAAAGATAAATGTCATTATCTCACTTATACAAAGTTACTTACGAATCAAATTCATAAAAACAAAAAGTAAAATGGTGGTTACCAGGGACTGGGGTAGGAAGCAATGGGGAGTTGCTTTTTCATGGTTAAAGAGTTTCCGATTTGCAAGATGAAAGAGTTCTGGAGACCTGTTTCACAATAACGTGAAAATACTTAACATTACTAAATTCTACACTTAAAATAATTAGGATGGTAAATTTTATGTTATGTGGTTTTTACCACAATAAAATAATTAACGAAGATCATAAAACTGGGGAACTTGCTGTTTCCTCAGGAGTTTCTACACAGGAAGGACTTCAGAGGGTAAAGAGAAGGGAAGTTGAAGCTGGTTTGTATATTGCTTTATAAATAACTTTGAGGAGACACAAGTTGTCCACGCGAAAGAGTGGGGGTTAATTACGGGGATGAGGCCACCTACAGCATGACAGACATTGCTGGAGGGTGGCCGAGGCTATTTCGGCTCAGGTTCTCAGAAAAGATCCCTTCAAGGAAGTGACGTTTAAGTTGAAGGAAGCCTAAATGATCAGTCAAGCAAAGATCTGAGGGAAGAACATACCGAGAAGTGAGAAGACAACGGAGAGAAAAATGTTGGAGAGGGAGAAAGAAACCCTGTGTGGCTGAATAAGCCAGTGGAGAGGTGGGAGGAGGTGACTCTGAGCTAGGGTAAGGTTTTCGTAAAGGTAAAAGGTCCACAGGAATACAGGAATGCTGCAATTCATAGTAACAGCTATGACTATTATTTCTATTATTTCTTTTCTTTCTTTCTTTCTTTTTTTTAGAGTTTCGCTTTGTCGCCCAGGCTGGAGAGCAGTGTCATGATCTTAGCTCACTGCAATATCCACCTCCCAGGTTCAAGCGATTCTCCCGCCTCAGCCTCTGGAGTAGCTGGGACTACAGGCATGTGCCACCACGCCCAGCTGACTTTTGTATTTTTAGTAGAGACAGGGTTTCACCGTCTTGGCCAGGCTGGTTTTGAACTCCTGACCTTGTGATCTGCCCACCTTGGCCTCCAAAAGTGCTGAATTACAGCATGAGCCACTGCACCTGGCTATTATTTCTATCATTATTATTGTCTTGCTGATTTCCAGGGAGACAGACTGAAATTAGGGTGGCCATTATAGGTTGAGCATATCTAACGGGAAAATCTGAAATCAGAAATACTCCAAAATCTGAAACTTCTTGAGTGCCGGCATGATGCCACAAGTGGAAAATTGCAAAGGGTTGCAGTCAAAAAAAGTCAAAACTTTGTTTTCATGCATAAAATTATTAAAATTATTGCATAAAGTTACCTCCAGTCTATGTGTATAAGATGCCTATGAAACATAAATAAGGCCGAGCATGGTGACTCATACCTGTAATCCCAGCACTTTGGGAGTCCAAGGCGGGCAGATCACCTGAGATCAGGAGTTTGAAACCAGTCTGGCCAACATGACGAAATCCATCTCCACTAAAAATTAAAAAAAAAAATTAGCCGGGCATGGTGGTGGGTGCCTGTAATCCCAGCTACTCGGGAGGCTGAGGCAGGAGAATCGCTTGAACCTGGGAGGTGGAGGTTCCAGTGAGCTGAGATCGCGCCACTGCACTCCAGCCTGGGAGACAGAGCAAAACGACTCCGTCTCAAAAATAAATAAATAAATAAATTTCATGTAGAGATTCAGGTTATATCCCCAAGATATATCTCATTATATAAATGCAAATGTTCCAAAATCTGAAAAATTCTGAAATCTGAAACACTTCTGGTCTCAAGCATTTTGGATAAGGGATATTCAACCTGTATCCCCTGAGCCTCCAAACCCTGGTTCCACCACTCACCAGCTACAGGCCTGGCCCCCGCCTTGGTGAAGCTTATCGTCTAACAGGGAAGACAAACACCACATCAGAGAGGACAGGATGTTTGAGCAGCACGGAAGGGGTGACCATTCCATGGTGGGCTGGTAAATGTTTAACAACTAGCTCTCAGGGGAACAAAATCATGCTCTGTAGCGTCTGCCCATTTCCATGGTGCAAATATTCCCGCTGTGGTTGACTTCAAGCTAACAATGTGATATCACCGAACATGCAGTTGGGAAGAGATGAACAAAATTGGATCTCATGAGGCTGGGGAAGCCACCACTGGGGCTACCCCTATTCTGAAGGGGATGGGAGGGAGGCGTCAGAGGTCTCCTGGGAGGAAGTGTCCTGAAAAGTGCAGGCAGAACAGGAAGGAATGACAAGGGGGAAGTGTTTCAAGCCAAGAGGTCCACAGCTTGAAGTCTGGCTACTAAGAGCGCAGCCTCCAAGAAGTGCAGAAAAACAAGAGCATGACAGCAGAGACACAGCCCGTTTTGTTTTTTAATGGTGGAACAATACAGGTAACATAAAATTTACCATCTTAAACTTTTTTGTTGTTGTTGGGACAGATCCTTGCTTTTGTTGCCAGGCTGGAGTGCAATGGCTTGATCTCAGCTCACTACAACCTCTACCTCCCGGGTTCAAGCGATCCTCCTGTCTCAGCCTCCTGAGTAGCTGAGATTACAGGCATTTGCCACCAGGCTCAGAGGAAATGACAAGAACTGGTCTGGAGAAGGAGCTATTTTGAGGCATGAGAGACAGGATTCTCTGGGTGGTGGGATGTGGAGCCTGGATGTGGAGAGCACTGAGTGCATCCCTGAGTCTTCCCAGGCACTTCCTTTCCCCAAGACATGCAGGTGGGACTTTGGATCTCCAGAGACTTTTGAGGTGAGTGACCAGCCAAGGTTATCATCTGAAAACAAGAAATCAAATCCTTACAAAGCAGGAAGACCAGCTCAAGTAGGACAGGCCTGGGAGCAGCATGAGGCCATCTCTACTCTCCTCTGGGGAAGTGGGGCCGCAGGAGGCGAGCTGGGGAGGCGGCTGTAAGAACCAATCTCTCCTGGAGGTGAGAGCCGGGAGTGCCCTCCGTTCCCCAGGTGCCAGGGGGGCCGAGGGCACCTGCTACCAGCCTGCCTGGATTTGAACAACCTGGGACCCCCACCATGCCTCTGCTGGGGCAGAGAGCTTGTTCTCAGCTTGTGGATGCACAGGGTGGTTCTCCATGTTCTAACTAGGAGGAAAGGACGCTAGGAAGACATGACCCCAAGTCCCTGGAGCTAACAGCATCCCAAGGCGAAGGCCAGAGCACGATTTACCCATTGGTTCAATATTCTCCACTGTCTTTGCTCAAGAACATTAAATCTTACCAGTAGCTACTACCCTAGGCGGGAGGGTCAGGCAAGCGGCGCGTGGGAAACCCAGAACACGGAGGATTCACATGGGACAGATTCAGGTCCTACAGAGAACACACGGCATGTGCCCAAAAGCCAGGTGTAAGGACTTCAACTCTCACACTGGAGGAAAGAAACATCTTCCCGGGAAAGCATAGAGAGCCTACCAATGCAGGAGTCATCTGTAACCATAAAGGTGGCGTATTTACTTTGCCAAAGCACAATGATACTAGTGTTCCATTATGGCCTGAATTGTGGCACACCTCCCACCCCCACCTTCATATATTGAAAGTTCTAACCCCCAGTTTTTCAGAATGTGGCTGTATTTGGAGACAGGGTGGTTGTTGTTGTTGTTATTATTATTATTATTATTATTATTATTATTATTTTGATATGTAGTTTTGCTCTTGTCACTCAGGCTGGAGTGCAGTGGCACGATCTCGGCTCACTGCAACCTCCACCTCCCGGGTTCAAGCGATTCTCCTGCCTCAGCCTCCTGAGTAACTGGGATTACAGGCGCCCGACACCACACCCGGCTAATTTTAGTATTTTTAGTAGAGACGGGCTTCTACCATGTTGGCCAGGCTGGTCTCGAACTCCTGGCCTCAGGTGATCCGCCCATCTCGGCCTCCCAAAGTGCTGGGATTACAGGCGTGAGCCACTGTGCCTGGCCGATGATAGGGTCTTTAAAGAGGGAAATAAAATGTGGTCATTAGGGTGAATCCTAATCCATATGCTGCTATCCTTTTAAGAAGAGGAGACCAGGACACACACACACACAGAGGGACAACCCTGTAAGGACATGGGGGAAAGGCAGCCAGGTATCAGCCAAAGAGAGGCCCCAGCAGGAACCAACTCCAGCAACACCTGGATCTTGGACTTTTTGCCTCCAGAACCGTCAGAAAATACATTTCTGTTGTTTAAGCTACTCAGTCTGTGGTCCTTTGTCACAGCAGCCCGAGCTAACACAATTCAATATCTGAAATAAAAGAACAATGCTGAATCGATTTCTTACCATAATAAGGGAGGGAGAGCTATGCTAACCAGGCAGTCTCTCTGTGCAGAACGGTCTGGTTTGATGGAGGGTGTCGGGGCAATGTGAAGTTCAGAGGTTGTGGGGCTTCCACAGACATCAAAGGGTTGACATCACCTGCAGGACGGTGATCTCTCGAGTGGGACCCTTGTGGACTGGCTGGCACTCACAGACGTGTGTATCAGAGGGAGTCCCTCCAACCAAATGATTGTTTGGCCTGCAAAGGCGCGTTCACTGAGGCGGGCTGCCATGGGTCAGTTGTACGACCTTAAAACTGATTCTGATAGCTCCCTGTTTCCCTGGCTGCTGACTAATCTATCTTCTCCTAAGCTTGGGAGAACTTGCTTATTCTCCACGTTTTTGGCAATTGGGGCCCCCACGAGACTGTGAGCTCCGGGAAACGTGAAGGAGATATAAATTGTTCGTCTAGGTGCATTCCTGGACAGGGCGTGTGACTGGCCTAATGTGGGCACTCGATACATATGGGGAATTAGTATTGTTCCTCGCTCGGTGCACATCTGGGGAGTGGTCATCTGGGCTCCCTGAATAAGAATGGCAGGGTCAAAGGGTGTGCACGCTTTCAGCTTTAGTACCTGCAAGCAGAAGAAGGAGAGCTGGAAGAAGGTGGGGCCAGGACAATCAGGATAGAGGGTCTACGAAGGGACAAGAAGAAGCGTTTTTGCGCCAGGCGTGGTGGCTCACGCCTGGAATCCCAGCACTTTGGGAGGCTGAGGTGGACGGATCACAAGGTTAGGAGTTTGAGACCAGCCTGGCTAACATAGTCAAACCCCATCTCTACTAAAAATATAAAAATTAGCCAGGCATGGTGGCAGGCACCTGTAGTCCCAGCTACTTGGGAGGCTGAGGCAGGAGAATCGCTTGAACCAGGGAGGCAGAGCTTGCAGTGAGCTGAGATTGGGCCACTGCACTCCAGCCTGGGTGAAAGAGTGAGACTCCGTCGCAAAAAAAATAAAAATAAAATAAAGAAATGAAAACGAAAAAAGAAAAAGGAGGTAAAATTGGTAGTCACAGGAAATCGATTGGCTGAACTTGGGGCAGACAGGAGCACTTAAGAACTCCAGCTTTATCTCTGCCTGGGGCGACTGACAGGGAAGAGGTTTGTTCAGTAAGCAAAGAATTTCAGGCAAAGCCAATGGCCTCCACCCTCTGAGAAGAAAAAAGGCAATTCTGGAGAGGGAAGAAAGGCTGACCAAGCAGGTCAGGGTCACGAGCATCTCGGGGCCTTCTCCCCTTGCTGCCCACCCTGAGAACTATGAGGTCTCTAGAGAGGCAGAGGAGAAAGAGGGGGATGAGCAGATGCAGCCTCCCCTGGCAGCATCCTGACTCACCTTCTGTGGCCCCTCTCCTTGCCCCTACTCAGAGTGGAGACAGAGGAGGTCTGTGTCCTGCCTGCCTTGACAGTTTCTGCAGCTTCCTGCTGGGGTCTGCTTCTTCCCAGGCAGCCCAATGTACTCATGACCAGTATGTTTTTTGGAAAGGTCACCTTGGTTGTATGTAATGAACATATGGGAAAGGGGCAGTGAGGAAGCAGATACAAGGAAATGGTCATTCTTGAAGAGGGAAGAGATGACAGAAGCTTGGTAGCTAAGGAAGGTGGCATGGGGAAGGAGGCAGTGGGAGACAGGTGTGGACAAACCAAGGTTTCTGTTGGAGATGCAAGTGATGGATTTGAGGGGGCAGAAGGACCCAAGATGTCCCCAGTCTTCTGACCTGGTGAGTGGGTGGGTGCTGGCACCCTGAGCACATCTGATTAACACTGAAAAAGAAACAACTCAGAGTTTGGAGTCGAAGGACTGAGACCAACTGGAACCAGACCAAAGTGGAAATGTCCAGTGAAAGCAGGATTCATGCGTGACCAGAGGCTGGAAGAGAGACCCAGAATAGAGGAACAGGAGACATTGAGAAAAAGATGGCAGATCTGCACAGGGTCCAATCTGAGGTGCTGGAATCACTAGGAGTGATGTGGCACGAGGATTTCTTCTGCTTTTGCTTTAAAATAGGGACTTAACCTTCTGCAACTGTGGGAGGTGGCTCAGCAGTCGAGCTTAGCCCTGGAGCCTGTGTTTGGCGCTGGTGCTGCCGTTGAGAAAGGAAAGTGAAGAAGAACAAGTGCAAATGGATCTGGGAGGTCTTGCCAGCACCCGTGGAGATGAATTGGAACCTCCATCAGTCTCTCATGGCCTGTGAGGATGCGACATTTTGCAGGAGACCCTGGAGTCCTTCAGTGTGAGCTAAAAACATGCAAACAGCCCAGGAGAAGCTAGTGGTGTAACCACCCAAAAGTTTCTTCCCATCTGCTACACAAATAAAGATCATGGTATTGCAGTAAAGAAACAATTGAATTAATGTGAGGCCAGCCGCACCATACAAAAGATGGAGTGATTACTCAAATCAGTCTCATCAAAGGTTTGTAGGTTGGGGGTTTTTCAAAAGTAGTTTGGGATAAGGGGCGGGGGTGGTTATGCAATGGGTGGTTGCTGCTGATTAATTGGGTCAGAGGTGAAATCATAGGGAGTTGAAACCAGCCTCTTACATTGAGTTGGTTCTGGGTAGGGCCACAGGAGCTATTGTGGATGGGTCTAGGTGGAGCCAGGGGTGTCAGACATGCAAAAAACCTGAAAAGATATGTCAAAAGGCCAGTCCACAATAGCAATGTTACCTGCAGGACCTCCAGAATAATGGCCGGCAATCTTTAAGTCTACACCTTAGCAGAATTCAGTCTTCTCCCCTCCCCTACTCTGGTGGTCTCTCATTAGCTTTACAAAGGTGGTCGAGTTCTGGAGAAGGGCTGTTATTACTTAAACTATAACCTAAATGCCTCTCAAAGTTAGCTCAGCCTAAGCCCAGTGATAATTAAGGTAACTTGAAAACTAAAGGCAAGAGGAGGGTTGGCTAGATCAGATCTCCTCCACTGCCAACATTTTCTCACTGATATAATTTTTGCAAAGGCAGTTTCAGTGGGAGCCGGGAATGTCCCCATGGGCCACAAGGTGAGCCGGTAGCTAGCAGGGACATGCATGAGCTGCACAGTACCTGGTCCAACTGTAACCTCTAAACACACACACCCCCCTACACACACACACACACACGGCACCTGGTCCAACTGTAACCTCTAAACACAAACACACCCCCCTACACACACACACACACGGCACCTGGTCCAACTGTAACCTCTAAACACATATACCCCCCTACACACACACACACGGCACCTGGTCCAACTGTAACCTCTAAACACACACACCTCCCCCCCACACACATACACACACACGGCACCTGGTCCAACTGTAACCTCTAAACACACCCACCCACCCACACAGCACCTGGTCCAACTGTAGCCTCTAAACACACACACCCCGCCCCCCCACACACACACGGCACCTGGTCCAACTGTAACCTCTAAACACACACACCCCCACACATACACACATACACAGTGAGCTGGCAACTGGCAGGGACATGCATGAGCTGCATAGCACCTGGTCCAACTGTAACCTCTAAACACACACACACACACACACACACACAGAGCACCTGGTCCAACTGTAGCCTCTAAACACACACACACCCACACATACACACATACACAGTGAGCTGGCAGCTGGCAGGGACATGCATGAGCTGCATAGCACCTGGTCCAACTGTAACCTCTAAACACACACACACACATACAGCACCTGGTTCAACTGTAACCTCTAAACACACACACACACACATACAGCACCTGGTTCAACTGTAACCTCTAAACACACACACACACACACACACACACACACACACACAAAGCACACACAGCTGCCACTCCACCCATGCGTTCTCCATCCCAGGCAAACACCTCTGGTGGCCAAGCCCAGCCAAGAACCGTAACAGAAAGTGGACTCTGTGAAACATCACTCTGGTTCTGCCAAGTTGAGCACACCACTGAGCTATCACAGGCAGCATTCCAAGCCACACCAGCGGGTAAAATCTCTACAGTGTCTTTGCCTAGAGCTCTTTAAATTGCCAAATCATGATATTCCCAGATGAGTGATGTGGGTGTTCCTACAAGGGGGCCATTTAAAACTGGAAGAGTTGGACTGGAATGGAATTAGCTTAGGTGAGGACATGAATGTGTGTATCTCGGAAACTCTGGGGTAATACACTCCTTGGGAAGCCAAGAGGCAAAAATGTGTTCCCAGCATGGAGGATGAGCTTACAAGGCAGGTGTCATTTATTTATGTGTTTTTCTTTTTTCTGTTTTTTGTTTTGAGACAGAGTTTTGCTCTTGTTGCCCAAGCTGGAGTGCAATGGCGTGATCTCAGCTCACTGCAACCTCCGCCTCCCAGGTTCAAGCAATTCTCCTGTCTCAGCCTCCCGAGTAGCTGGGATTACAGGCACCCGCCACCACACCTGGCTAAAGTTTTATATTTTTAGTAGAGATGGGGTTTCACCATGTTGTATGGGCTGGTCTTGAACTCCTGACTTCAGGTGATCTATCTACCTCGACCTCCCAAAGTGCTGGGATTACAGGTGTGAGCCATCGTGCCCGGCTTATTTATGTGTTAATGTTTAAAAATTATTTTTAACTGTGGCAAAAGATATATAACACAGGCTGGGCACAGTGGCTCATGCCTATAATCCAGCACTTTGGGAGGCAAAGGTGGGCAGGTCACCTGAGGTCAGAAGTTCAAGACCAGCCTGGCCAACATGGTGAAACACCGTCTCTACTAAAAATACAAAAATTAGCCAGGTGTGGTGGTGAGTGCCTGTAATCCCAGCTACTTGGGAGGCTGAGACAGGAGAATTGTTTACACCCGGGAGGTGGAGGTTGCAGTGAGCTGAGATTACGCCACTGTACTCCAGCCTGGGCAACAGAGCAAGACTCTATCTCAAAAAAAAAAATAATAATAATTATATATATATATATATATATATGTAACATAAAATTTACCATCTTAACCCTTGCTTTTAAAAAGTGTTGGAGACAGGATCTCCCTC
>NW_012102088.1:75764-82887 GCF_000951045.1 Mandrillus leucophaeus | reverse complement strand
CATGTTGGTCAGGCTGGTCTCGAACTCCCGACCTCAGGTGATCCGCCTGCCTCGGCCTCCCAAAGTGCTGGGATTACAGGCGTGAGCCACTACACCCAGCCCCAAGGTTCTTCTGAAGCCTTATAGTGGCTGCCCTTAGAGACAATAGATGACAAATGTTTCATATTCAGACCTTTAAAAGGTGCTAGAGTCTTAGTTAATCTCCTCAGGATTGGGAGGGCCTAGAAGCAAAAGATCTAGCTATGTTTTTAGAGATTCTTTACAGATGCGAATTTTCTCCCACAAAGGGCAGCTTTCAATGGCCATTTCAAAATATGGCAAAGAAACATGTTTGGGGTAAAATATTTTGACTTTCTTCTTCGTCACGTAATGTTATGCCAGAGTCAGATGAGAAAGTAAGTTACGATATATAGGGTTAAACAAAACCTATCTGATAAGAATTTATAGTTTGTAGGGCATGACTTCCCAGACCCCTTAGATAGGAATTTGGGCAAGATTAAAAAAATCAGAGCTTAATCCTCAAGTTCAGTGACATTAAATACACTTACATCTTTGTGCAACCATCACCACCATCCAGCCCCAGAACTCTTTCAACTTGAAAAACTGAAACTTTGAACCCATTAAACAACAGCTCCCCATTTCCTGCAGCTCAGTCCCTGGCACTTACCATTCTACTTTCTATCTCTATTAATTTGACTACTCTAAGTACCTCATGTGGAATCATACAGTACTTGTCCTTTTGTGACTGGCTTCTTTCACCTCACATAACGTCATAATGCTCATCGATGTTGTAACAAGTGTCCGAGTTTCCTTCCTTTTTAAGGCTGGACAATATTCCATTGTATGGGTAGACCACACTGGGTTTCCATTCATGTTTTAATTTCAAGACATCATCTCCAGAGACAATTGCCTCACCTGGTTTTTAACCAATACATTCCTAATCCCTGGAAAGAGTCTGATGTAGTTTTTTTGTTTTTTGTTTTCTTGAGTGAGTGTGTGGTTTTTTTTTTTTTTTTTTTTTTTGGGGGGGGTTGTGGTTTTTTTTTTTTTTTTTTTTTGAGACGGAGTCTTGCTCTGTTGTCCAGGCTGGAGTACAGTGGTGCAATCTCAACTCACTGCAACCTCTGCCTCCCAAGTTCAAGCGATTCTCCTGCCTCAGCCTCCCAAGTAGCTGGGATTACAGGCAAGAGCCACCATGCCCAGCTAATTTTTTGTATTTAGTAGAGACAGGGTTTCACCATGTTGGTCAGACTGGTCTCAAAGTCCTGACTTCAAATGATCAGCCCGCCTGGGCCTCCCAAAATGCTGGGATTACAGACATGAACTACCACGCTCTGCCCACTGCCTGTTTTTTTTTTTCTTTTTTTTTTTTTTAAGAGACAGAGTCTTGCTCTGTTGCCAAGGCTGAAGAGCAGTGATACAATCATAGTTCACTGTAGCCTTGACTTCCTGTGCTCAAAGGATCCTGTTGCTTTAGCCTTGCTAGTTGCTTACAGGCTTATGCCACCATACCTGGTTAACTTTTAAAAATATTTATGTAGAGATGAAGTTTTGATACGTTGCACAAGCTGATCTTGAACTCCTGGGCTAAAGTGATCCTATCCCCTTGGCCTCCCAAAGTGCTAGGATTATAGACATGTGCCACCATGCCTAGCTAATTTTTCCATTTTTAGTAGAGACAGGGTCTCCCTATGTTGCACAGGCTGGTCTGGAACTCCTGGGCTCAAGCGATCCTGCTGCCTTGGCCTCCTAAAGTGCTGGGGTTATAGGCATGAGCAACTACACCTGGCCTCACGGCCTGTTTTTGTATGGCTCAAGAGCTAAGAATGGTTTTAGTATTTTTAAATGGTTGAAAACAAATCCAAAGAAGAATATTGTTGATGTGACAAAATCATCTGAAATTCAAATTTCAGCATCCCAAAATAATGTGGAACATAGCCATGTTCATTCATGTACATATTGTCTATGGCAGGTTTTACACAAAATGGTAGAGCTGCAGAGTTACGACAGAGACTGTACAGCCCACAAGCCTAAAATGGTCATTGTCTGGTCTGTTCCTGAAGTTTTGCTAACCACTGCACTTGATTGTAAGTTCCAATACAAAAGACATCAATTTAGTTCAATACAATATCTCTTATACCTCACACCATGCCTGACATGTTATATACGTTCCTGTGTATTTCTTATGTAAATGAACGTGGATCTGAAGCTTGCCCCATACTCCTCTGGCCTTACTGTTACTGGTTCTTCACTTCTCTGCTACCCTAGTTGAGTACAAGGTCCTTAATGGCTATGATCATGCCTTGTGCACCTTCTCTTCTACAGAATCTTACCCAGGGAAGGGGTCAGTGAATGTCTGAATGGGTTGGTCCAAGCATTTTGAATCCAGGCAAGTATATTCTTCAGTGAACCCTGGAGAGCTCATAAAACCTCGCTGTGGCTCACAGGAAACATTCCTCTACACTGTGGACTTCCATGTTTTCATTCCATGCTCTCCAAAAACTCTCCTGATTTACCTTCATTTTGAAACAGTTAACAAATCCACAATCTTTCAGTTCCTGCAAATAATTTCTTCTCACTCATTCCTTTGTAAATCACTAACAACGCTGGCTAACATTTATTGAGAATTTACTATGTGCTGAGCACATTACATGCATTATCTAGTAGAAGCTTAAAAACACACAGTGGGATGCTCTTTCTTGATTTATTCAGATAGGCAAAAAAGATGGCTATAGGCCAGACACATTTCAGACCAGTTTAGCATCCCAGCAAAGGGAATGTTATTTCTCATAATTCCCAAGGAAAAGTCCCAGGTAAGTAAGTCTCTGACTGGCCCATTGGAGTTATGTACCCATTCCTGAACCAATCACTGTGGGCATAGCAACAGCACAAAGTGACCAGGCCTAGGTCAGACGCTAACCAGTTCTCCGTAGGAAAGAAGGCTTCTGTGGCAGGAAGCCTGTGGAAGGCGTGTTGGGCAGAAAAATTACAGAGATCTGCAACAACATAAATTGTTGATGAGATCAATTATATCTGATGAGATCAATTATATCTCTGACATTTTCAGTTACTTAGGCCAATAAATTCTTCTTTTTATTTAAGTCAATTTGAGTTTAATATCCTTTTTCTTCTAACTAAAAGCAAATGAATTCATTTATATATTTTCCCTCTCTTTCCATCAGAATGTAAGTTCCATGAGAACAGATACCAAGTCTATTTTGTTCCCTGCTGTCATCCCCTTGCCTAAAATAGTGCCTGGCACCACAGTAGCTGCTCAGTAAATATTTGCTGTTTTGTGATTATCTATTTAATGTCTGACCTCAATCCCACCAGGATCATTTCCATGCAGCTCAACGATTTGTTTTGAACTCATCTGTGAGTCCCTAATACATGTCTCACACATATGGGACCTCAGAGTATATTGAAGAATAAACAAATGTCTCTTCCACTGAATTCTAAGAAACAGGAAAATACAGACTGTTTTCTTTTTTTTTTTTTTGAGACGGAGTCTCACTCTGTCCCCCAGGCTGGAGTGCAGTGGCGCGATCTCGGCTCACTGCAAGCTCCACCTCCCGGGTTCACGCCATTCTCCTGCCTCAGCCTCCCGACTAGCTGGGACTACAGGCACCCACCACTACGCCTGGCTAATTTTTTGTATTTTTAGTAGAGACAGGGTTTCACCATGTTAGCCAGGATGGTCTTGATCTCCTGACCTTGTGACCCGCCCACCTCGGCCTCCCAAATTGCTGGGATTACAGTTGTGAGCCACTGTGCCCGGCCAACTGTGTCTGTTTTGATAGTAATTACATCTTTGGGATCTAGCACTGTTTGAGATGCAGAAGTGTCCCCAATCATTATTAGTTGAATAATGACTAAATACATTTTAATAAATGGTAAGTATGCATAAAGTTTATGTCACCAGTGTTTGAAGCAGTTTCTGAAGTGAAAACTTATGAATTCATGGGGTCTGCAGAGGTTTACGTAGACAGCTTTTGTTCTTTTGCAGAGACTCCATCCAAGGACAGATGTTGACACAGACAAAATTCTTGCATAAACCATTGATGAAGGAATAGAAGGCTTTAGGGCTTCAAGCAGTCCTTCCCATCCCCCAGCCAGGGTAGGCTGACGTCAATTGTTCTGGCTTATTCCCTTTCAAAAACCCTTAGCTCTTGTTAGCTACAGAGGCAGGTTCAGTTTGTTACCATAGAAACTGCAGCTGGAGTGGGGAAGGGGAGGGAGGCTGAGGAATGGTCAGACACTGGAATTTTCCAGCTCTGGAAGCAGATTATATGGAATAGAAATCCGAGACCAGCAGCACACAGTCAGTTCTCAATAAATAATAATTATTTTATTTACGTATTTATTTTTTTGGCACAGAGTCTCACTCTGTTACCCAGGCTGGAGTGAAGTGGTGTGATCTCTGCTCCCTGCAACCACCCCCTCCCGGGTTCAAGTGATCATCCTGCCTCAGCCTCCCAAGTAGCTGGGACTACAGGGTAGTGTCACCACACCTGGCTAATGGTTTGTACTTTTAGTAGTGGCAGGGTTTCACCATGTTGGCCAGGCTGGTCTCAAACTCCTGAGCTCAGGCAATCTGCCTGTCTCAGCCTCCCAAAGTGCTAGGATTACAGGCGTGAGCCACCAAGAGGCCATAATACATATTTTTTGGGGTGACAGTGAAAATATTAGAACTTGGACAAGTAAACTCCTATCTCTGAGCTTCTTTCTGCACTTATAAAATAAAAATAATCACCCTACCGTGTAGGAGGTTTCAGTTAAGATGATGTAAATATAACACTTACCACACACTTTATAAAACACAGTTTCTCAAGTGTAGTTTTCTGACCTGCTTTAGAATTGTTTGGAAGTACTTATCTACAAATTCTGGGTACCGTTTTCTTTTCTCCTCCAGTTCTTTTTCTAAGAGGCACGCAATCATTTTTCCTCCCCACCTTAACATGTCTTCTAAGTCGCTAAATAAAATATAGGACACCCAGCGTATCCAAACGGGACATAACTTATGCTAACAAATTATTTGTTTAGTTTATCTGAAAATCACATTTGACAGGGTTATCCTGTATTTTTTATTTACTAAATCTGGTAACCCTACTTTTCACACTAGGTCACTCTGAGACAAATCAAAAGCTGCTTGTTATTAGCTAATCTATTCGATTAACAGTAGCTAATTATTAGCGAATCTATCCGTTAACAGTAACTCAGGGTGCCTTTTTCAAAGACTCCAGTCAGTCACTTGAGAAATACTCGAGGAGCATCCGTTCCATGCCAATTACCATGCAAGGCGCAGAGGACACGGCACCTACACTCATCACTGGCTGCTCTCTCAGAGCTTTCATTCTGGTCATAGAATCATGCATCTTTTCCCCACAACATAACGAAATCTTGGAGGCCGAGGCAGGCGGATCACTTGAGCCCAGGAGTTTGAGATCAGGCTGGGCAACATGGTGAAACTCCATTTCTACACAAATACAAAAAATAAAATAAAATAAAATAAAACATTAGCTGCGCGCAATGGCGCTTGCCTGTAGTCCCAGCTACTCAGGAGACTGAGGAGGGAGGATCACTTGAGCCTGGGAAGTTGAGGCTAAGTGAGCCGTGATCACACTACTACACTCCAGCCTGGGTGATAGAGCGAGACCTCCCTGTCTCAAAAAAACCGAAAAAACAAAAATATTATGAAATTTCAAAATATTTCAAAATATTAAAAATATAATGAAATATAATTCTAAAATTGAAATTTAATAGAATTCTAAAACTTGTTTTTTAAAAGATTACCTCACTGTCTAGATCACAATGTAAAAATAACGTGTCCAAATGCAGATTTCTCCAAGCTCTATCACAGACCTTTGGGTATAGCTGACAGACGTCCCACGTTTGACCCGTTTGACCCGTTCTCCTGTTTCCCAGTCGGCCGTGAGCTCCCTGAGGGCAGGGCGTGTGTCACCTCACACACGGTTTCCTCAGACGTCCTTGCTGAGGGCCCTGCACGGCGCGCATGCGCACTACCCGCGGCCTCGTTGACCGGAAATGCTTCCGCCTGGGTCTCACCGCAACAGTCCTCTGTGACCGGAGCTCGACTGAGGAGAGCTGCGACTCTGAGGACATAGTCAATGGAGGTCATGGTTCTACTGACCAACTCCTTCAGAGCAACCGGGAGAACAAACCACGACGGTGAACGGGCGAGATTCGAAGGCGAGCGGGGTGCATGCGCAGAGGGCCTGGGACTCTGGCGCAACTGGGCCGCTGCGGGCTGGAGGCTCGGCGTCTCCCTGAGGTCAGCCAGGTTCGTGGGCTCGCGCCCCGCGCCTCTTCGACACACAGACTTCCCCTCTCTTGGGGAGCTACCTCCGATGTCCTCCAGACGGAAGTGCTGGGGGTTCCAGTCCGCGCCAGGCTGCAGGCCTCGCGCTGAGACCCAGCCCGTCGTGATGAGGCGTTACCCAGGTGACCTGACCATCACAGGCCTCATTCGCCAGACGTGGTCTCTTCTCTGCCGATCCCCACCAACGGCTTCCAGCTTCGCCGCTAGAGGCTTCGAGAAAGGCGAGCAACTTCCGGGAACGGCTGCTGAAGTCTGGGGCCCATTCCCTGACCCCCAGTGCGCCCATTCTACGCTAGCGTTTCTCAGAACTTGCTGTGTCCGATTATTAGCATTGATTTGACTGGGAAAAAACCTGTGAGACGCCTAGCACGGAGTATGGGAAATGGCTTTCGACAAGACGCGGTAGCTGGGGTACCCAGCCTCTGTTAGACAGTTTTGTGGAGATGCAGTTTACGTCAAAATGTACCCAGTATACAACTGAGTATTTTTTAGTAAATTTGTGAGTTGTGCAGCCATCACCGCAGTCCACTTTTAGAATGTTTACGTCAACCAATCCCACCATCCCCAGTTCCCTCGAGCCCATTTGAGGATCGGCCCCAGGCAAGCACTCATCCACTTGATGCCTCTTGAGATTTCCCTTTTCTGGACGTTCCATGAAAACGGAATTGTACAATTTATGATCTTTTGCGGCTGGCTTCTTACCTTTAGCGTAACACTTCTGAAGTTCATCCATATTGTAACGTTTATGTGGAGTTTGGTCTTGCCTCTTTTAGAGGAAGATAG
>NW_012102088.1:0-74444 GCF_000951045.1 Mandrillus leucophaeus | reverse complement strand
TTGGAGGCCGAGGCAGGCGGATCACTTGAGCCCAGGAGTTTGAGATCAGGCTGGGCAACATGGTGAAACTCCATTTCTACACAAATACAAAAAATAAAATAAAATAAAATAAAACATTAGCTGCGCGCAATGGCGCTTGCCTGTAGTCCCAGCTACTCAGGAGACTGAGGAGGGAGGATCACTTGAGCCTGGGAAGTTGAGGCTAAGTGAGCCGTGATCACACTACTACACTCCAGCCTGGGTGATAGAGCGAGACCTCCCTGTCTCGAAAAAACCGAAAAAACAAAAATATTATGAAATTTCAAAATATTTCAAAATATTAAAAATATAATGAAATATAATTCTAAAATTGAAATTTAATAGAATTCTAAAACTTGTTTTTTAAAAGATTACCTCACTGTCTAGATCACAATGTAAAAATAACGTGTCCAAATGCAGATTTCTCCAAGCTCTATCACAGACCTTTGGGTATAGCTGACAGACGTCCCACGTTTGACCCGTTTGACCCGTTCTCCTGTTTCCCAGTCGGCCGTGAGCTCCCTGAGGGCAGGGCGTGTGTCACCTCACACACGGTTTCCTCAGACGTCCTTGCTGAGGGCCCTGCACGGCGCGCATGCGCACTACCCGCGGCCTCGTTGACCGGAAATGCTTCCGCCTGGGTCTCACCGCAACAGTCCTCTGTGACCGGAGCTCGACTGAGGAGAGCTGCGACTCTGAGGACATAGTCAATGGAGGTCATGGTTCTACTGACCAACTCCTTCAGAGCAACCGGGAGAACAAACCACGACGGTGAACGGGCGAGATTCGAAGGCGAGCGGGGTGCATGCGCAGAGGGCCTGGGACTCTGGCGCAACTGGGCCGCTGCGGGCTGGAGGCTCGGCGTCTCCCTGAGGTCAGCCAGGTTCGTGGGCTCGCGCCCCGCGCCTCTTCGACACACAGACTTCCCCTCTCTTGGGGAGCTACCTCCGATGTCCTCCAGACGGAAGTGCTGGGGGTTCCAGTCCGCGCCAGGCTGCAGGCCTCGCGCTGAGACCCAGCCCGTCGTGATGAGGCGTTACCCAGGTGACCTGACCATCACAGGCCTCATTCGCCAGACGTGGTCTCTTCTCTGCCGATCCCCACCAACGGCTTCCAGCTTCGCCGCTAGAGGCTTCGAGAAAGGCGAGCAACTTCCGGGAACGGCTGCTGAAGTCTGGGGCCCATTCCCTGACCCCCAGTGCGCCCATTCTACGCTAGCGTTTCTCAGAACTTGCTATGTCCGATTATTAGCATTGATTTGACTGGGAAAAAACCTGTGAGACGCCTAGCACGGAGTATGGGAAATGGCTTTCGACAAGACGCGGTAGCTGGGGTACCCAGCCTCTGTTAGACAGTTTTGTGGAGATGCAGTTTACGTCAAAATGTACCCAGTATACAACTGAGTATTTTTTAGTAAATTTGTGAGTTGTGCAGCCATCACCGCAGTCCACTTTTAGAATGTTTACGTCAACCAATCCCACCATCCCCAGTTCCCTCGAGCCCATTTGAGGATCGGCCCCAGGCAAGCACTCATCCACTTGATGCCTCTTGAGATTTCCCTTTTCTGGACGTTCCATGAAAACGGAATTGTACAATTTATGATCTTTTGCGGCTGGCTTCTTACCTTTAGCGTAACACTTCTGAAGTTCATCCATATTGTAACGTTTATGTGGAGTTTGGTCTTGCCTCTTTTAGAGGAAGATAGTTTTGGTTCAGAACTGCTTTGCTGAGTGAATCGTGGAGACTGTTGACGTTGTTTGAAAGCTGTAGGTATACCACGCACCCCTTTATCCCCTTAAGTTTGACTGAGTTTTGTCAATTTCTTTTTTCCCTGGATTGAGCATGTATAATTAGGATTTTCAGACTTATTAGCTGAAAGTCTGTTACGGATGCCGGGTTTGTTCCCTTGCTAGCTTGGATTTGGATCCAGGCCCTCTTGCTTGTGTGATTTTGGACAACCGTTCAACCTCCTTATGGTCTTAGTCTACAGGGGATACTTATTCCTAGTTTAAATGAGTTATTGCATGGGAAATGTTTAGTGTCTGGCACATAGTTCAGCTAAAAATGTTAGCTATCATTATCTTGCATGGTTTTTTTATTTTTAATGGTGTGTTTTTTGTTTTTTTTTAATGGTGATGAGTTAGAGATGAGTGCTATTGCAACCCAGTGGGCTAGGGTATTAAAACTTGCTAAGTCTGTTTTCTTATGACCCAGATCAATTTGTGGCACATATTTATTTGCTTCCTGGGAGTTGGTAGGAAATTTATACAGCTCACCAAGATTATTTTGATAGTTAACTTTTGGTACTTTATATATTTTCAGTAAATTATGTATTTCCTTATATTTGCAGATTTATTAGATAAAAGTAAATGGTGTGGTGTTAAGACTAATCTCTGGAGGGCAGAAATGAGGGTTAGAATGCTGAGCTCTATGTGGAGCATTGGGCAATTTGTTTAACATCCCGAGGACCCAGTTTCATCCGTGGAATTGGAAAACAATGGCACCCTACCTTCCTGGTTGTCAGGAAGATTAAATAGAAATCTTCTACTTAACCACAGCACCTGGCAGCATAGGGAAAGTTCCATAACTGCCAGCTGTTGTTATTTCCATTCTGCAGAGTTCTTTCCAATTAAAACAGCTTAGGGATTGTAAACCTCTGTGAACCAGTTAATTAAAATGAACTGGGAAGCCCTCCACTGTTTTCTAGGCCTTGGAACACTTTATGGAACGGAGACATTATTTGTTCCTTGAAAGTTGGAGGTTAGTTTCCATTCCTACTCCAGTCACCTTTTGAGGCCATGCTTTCTCTTGCTTTTTCCCGGGGAGGGAGTGGAGGGGGGGACGGTACTTTCTGTGTACTACTCCTCCATTTTAATAAGAGTTTTAAATATGATAACAAAGAGGGTCAGCAAATCTTTTCTGTAAAGAGCCAAACAGCAAATATATCAGGCTTTGTGCGATATACTGATGTCTTGTCAAAATTACTCAGCTCTGTCCTTGTAGTGTGAAAGCGGCTGTAAATAAATGGGTGTGTCTGGGTCCAATAAAATGCAGCCAGTGTTATTTATGAACATTGAAATTTAGGTTTCATTTAATTTGCTCATGAAATATTTTTTTTCAACCATCCATTTTTTTTTGAAACGGAGTCTCGCTCTGTCGCCCAGGCTGGAGTGCAGTGGCGCCATGTCGGCTCACTGCAACCTCCGCCTCCCAGGTTCATGTGATTCTCCTGCCTCAGCCTCATGAGTACCTGGGACTATAGGTGTGGGCCACCACGCCTGGCTAATTTTTTGTATTTTTAGTAGAGACAGTGTTTCACCATCTTAGCCAGGATGGTCTCGATCTCCTGACCTCGTGATCCACCCACCTCGGCCTCCCAAAATGCTGGGATTACAGGCGTGAGCCACTGCGCCCGGCCCATCTATTTTTGATTCAACCGAATTTTTGTATGTAGGCTGTGTGAACTGTATAGAAATACAGCAGACTGGACTTGGCCTGCTTGCTGTAGTTTGCTGACCCCTACCATAGTATTTCATGACATAGTGACTAGTGGTGTGATGTAGAGTCAGAAAGACATGGGTTTAATACAATTTTGGCTCTGATATGTGTTAATTGGGTGTATTTGGGCAAATTAGCACATCACTCAGCCTCATGGTCTTCATCTTACAATAGGCAGTAAACTTACCTACCTTTTTGGTTGTCAGTTGGAATAATACATATGAAGGGAGTCAGTGTGATAATCCACAGTGCTAGGAGTCCAGTGAATCATATATTAGCTATAGCATATTCTTTTTTGAGAGTTGGTTGTGTAGATTTAAGTGCTGGAGAGTAGAGCTAGATGACTTGGTTTTTAATCCTGGCCACTTTCTAGCCATGTGACTTTGTGCCAGTCATCTACCCTCTCTGTGCCTCCCCTTCCTCATCTGTAAAATAGGGATTATTAATAGTACCTACCTTAGATAGTTGTCATGAAGATTTAAGAAGCTAACAATTACAAAGTGCTCAGACACATTCCTGGTACATACACATTCTTATGTCAAAATAAAGTACATTTGGGGTTGAAAATCCATGTGCTTTCTTCAAATGAAACACTTTTGTCTCTTTTTGCGGAAATTACACAATTTATAAAGCATAAGAATTATTTGTTCTTTGGAAATGTGAAGAAAGTTGCCTATAAATGGCAAAGGCTTGGAGAACTTTTTGAGGAAAGTACTCCCCTGACATTTGCCAAGTTTTTATTATCTCCCTTCCTTTCAAGAATGATCCATTTCATTATGGCTTTCAAATGTAATAGCCTAGAAATGTACCTAGTGGTGGTTGAGGGCCGAGGCTCAGGAATCTAACAGATTTGGGCTTGATTTCTAGCTCTGCCACCCTTTAGCTTGTAACCTGGGAAAAGATACCTCTTAAGGCTTGCCTCTCATCTGTAAAACCTGGATGATAATAGCATCTACCTTATTAAGTTGTTATGATAATTAAACATAATAATTCACATAAAGTGCTTGGTGCCAGGCCTTACCCACTGTAAAAGTTTAATCAATTATAGCTATTATTTTTATTATTCTCCGGGGCACTCTTGAATTCAGATGCACTTGGAAGCCATCTGCTAGCTTCTTAAATGGACAGCTTCCCTCTTACTTTAGGTTTGAAATGCTTAATAGCATTATAGGTTGAGTATTCCTTATCTGAAATGCTTGACACCAGAAATGTTTGGGATTTCTGATTTTTTTGGATTTAGGATTTTCAACTATATATGAATTATTTGTTCTTAGGAGGCTGCCTTCATGAACCTGTTAGTCATAAGTTTGTTTTCTAAGAAAAAAGGGGGCCATTTATTGAAGATTTTCAGTGTATTTGCATAGGATTGTGTTGGGAGATAGTAAGCAATATAGACAGAAAAACTCATATTTGAATTCTGGCTTTCTCAACTACTTAGATTATGACCGTGAGTAGATAGTGTCCTCTCTGAGCTGCAGATTTCTCGTCTACAAAATAAGTATATTAGTTTCAGTTTCATTAAGGTTGTTGGGACAATACACCTAGATACATATTTTTAATAACAGCCTTATCAAGATATAATTCATCTGCCTTACAATTCACCTGTTTACAGTGTATACAGTTCAGTGGTATTTAGTATATTCAGAGTTGTATGGCCATCACTGCCATCAATCTGAGAACATTTTCATTACCCTAAAAAAAAACCTTCACTCCTCATTCCCCTCTTCCTCCAACCGTAGGGAGCCATTCACCTATTTTCTGCCTATAGATTTGCCTGTTCTGGACATTTCATGTAAATGGAATCATACAAGATGTGAACTTTTGTGACTGACTTTTTTTACTTAGCATACTGTTTTCAAAGTTCATCTATGCTGTAGCATGTATTAGAACGTTGTTCTTTTCTATTGCCAAATAATATTCTGTTGTTTGGATATACATAATTTATCCATTCAGCTAATGACCGTTTGGGTTTTTTCCCCTTTTTGACTATATTATGAATAATGGTGTTAAGAACATTGATGTGCAAGGTTTTGTGTGAACATGTGCAAGTTTTCTACCTACTAGTAGAATTACTGGGTCATGTGGTAACTCTAACGTTTTGAAGAACTGCCAGATTGTTTTCTAAGTGGCACCCAGATCTTTTATAAAGCACTTACTCCAGTGCCTGGCACAGGGTGAGTGTCCCATACAAGATAGCTATTCTTGTAACACATTTTCATTGTAAGAAATATGTTCTTGAAAGCCACTCTTCTAATTTAGTTCAATGAATTGGCAAGCACTTGTCTTTTTCTTCTTAATGTCCTGGGAACTATCTGTGCAGACTAAGAATAATTTGTTCCTTAGGCATTGGAAGAACACTGCCGGTCAAATAGATTTCAAGTAATTTCTGTTTCCCTAGAAAATGATGCATTTCTTTAAAGTTTTCCAGCTTATTAATACAGAATTAGTGTAGGATAGTGGTTGCAGAGTCTGACTTCTGGAGTTACTTACTGGGTATGCTTCAGTTTCCTTATATGTAAAATAGAGGTGATGAGGTCACCTATCTCAGGAATTGTGAGGATGAGCTGCAAATACATGTAATGCTTGATGCAGTATATAGCACACAGGAAATATTCAATAAATATTAGTTTTATCTCATGGAGCCTGTAGGGGCTAGATTATTAAAATGTACTAGAAAGTTTTAACATACAGGATTCTTTGTAAGAAGGCTTTTCTTACCTTTTTTCCCCCCCATTCCTTTGGCAGTCAGTTTGCTAATTTTTATTTTCCTTGAAAATGTTCCTTTTCATTAAAATTTTCATAAGTACTCATCTAAAATCATACTGAATATTAACTTTTTAAAACTTTTAATAGGTAATATATTTGTGTGGTTTGAAATTCAAAAAGGAGAAAATTCCTGCTCCCCACATCCCATCTTCTAGCCATCAGTTTCCTTCTCTATACATAACCAGTGTCTCAGATGTGTTTGAGTCAGAAAAAGAAAAAAAAAAAAAGATAACCAATGTCAATAGTTTTGTGAATATCTTTCCAGTGTTATTCCATGCATATAGAAGCAAATATGTATACAGTGTGTTTCTCTTTTTATTTAATAAATGAAGTATACTGTGTTTACTGTTTAACACCTTGGCTTTTCATTTAACAGTGTATCTTGGCGGTTGTTCCATAAGATTTTTTGCATGCTTTTTTATCATTGTAGATTTTTCTGTTAAATGTATGTGCCATAATTTATTCATCCAGTCTCCTCTTTGTGAACATTTTACTTATTGTTAGACTTTGTTAAATCTGTATCTCTTACCTCCAGCTGTTTTTCTGCTTTCTGATTCATGTTTTACGTTTATATCAATTATTGCCTTTTTCTCCATTCTTCTTAGGTTTATCTCATGATGGGCCTTAAAAACCAACCAGATAAAAATGCATTTTCTCTATCTGCACGATGATCTGCATTGTGGAAGCCAGAGTAGCTCTCCTTATCATTCTGGTCATGTTCTCAGGCATTGACATGTGAGTATGTGTGGAAATCATGCTGTTTTTCAGGGGACGTGGTTGAGATGTGAGTGCCGATCTCACCTGGGAGAAATTCTTGTAGTGTGCTACAGTTGTGGGTTGTCTGGGATCTCTAGTCATTAAATGGCCTACAGGGTCTTACAAGGTCTGACTCCTCTGCTTCTGTAGCCTTTATCTTATGCCATTCTGTATTCTAGCTACACAGGTTTCTGTATTCCTGCAGCCTCATAACCCTTGTGCACACTGTTAATTAGGCATAGAATGTCTTTCCTTACTACCTATACTGGGTCAGGCTCTCTGATATATGTGTTATAGTACAGTGTTTGTTTCATCACATTTATTGCTTGTTACTTATGTTATTTATATGCTTATTTGATTGTTTGGCTTCATCAGTGAGCTATAGGCCCCATGACGGCAGAAGACTATGTCTCCATTGTTTATCACTGTGTCTCTAGTGTCTGAATGTAGTTGATACTCATTACCTGTTTATTAGGTGGTCGGATAAATGAACGTCTACCATTTTGCCAGTTCAGGGTTAGAGCTTTCTGGCTGGTAAACCAACTTGAGCAAAAAGCGAATGAGTAACCCTGTGTTTTCTACGTGTACTACTTTGGTTACCATGTTATAGCTTGATTTCTGAATGTTTTAGCTTCTTATGAGAAATGGTGCCCAGTGCCCTTTTGGACAGGGACATATAAGCTGAACTTTAGTTCTGAACCTTAATGCTGTCTGCCAGACTTGACATATTTTCCTTTTATCATATCTGATTCATGATGGGAGTGGGCTTTTGCCTGTCTCAAATCCTGTATGTAATTCATTGCTTTTAGGAGCTGTTCTTTTAATATTTGAACTTAGTAGTACTTTCTGTGAAAGGGTTGGTTACTTTAATATGAATGTTTGGCTTTATATTGTCCTGAAACTCCTACTTGAGAGAGTTAAAAAAATAAAAGTTTTCCTTAAGGAAAATTTGTTAGATTTGCATTACTGAGGAACGGTGTACAAATTTGTATATGAAGATATTTATCCAGCAGCACTGAATATATACACACGAGTTCTAAATACTGAAGAACTGGTTTCTTTATCTTGTAAAGTAGTGTTTATTTTAATCTGACTATTCATGTAACAAATCAGCTATGTGTGGAGGACTTCAGAGCTCTAGCAGAGACCTCTCCAGAATCCCTGCTCAGTATCTCCACTTGCTTTAGTGTAAGCATTTTAAATATTACATGTCCCACATAGCTCTTGATGTTGTGCTCTTCCCCTGAAACCTGTGTCTCAGATACTCACCAAATAACACTTCTGTGCACCCAGTTGTCCAAACCAGAAATGTGGAACTCATTCCTGATTCCTTTTTCTTTGCCACACATACACAGATCATCAGCAAGATCTGTCTCTATTGTTTCCAAAGTATATCTTGTATTTGTTCACTTCTCCCTGTCTCTGCTGCCACCATACTAGTTCAGAGCCCTGCCATCCTTTGCTACCCCTTAACTGGTCTTCTTGCCTCCTCTGTTAAGTATCTCCAGTCCCCTAGTTTTCCACAGAGCAACATGAATCATCTTAAAATGCACGGTGTCAGGTCTTATTTAAAAATCTTTAATGGCCGCCATTACATTTAGGATTAAGTTCAAGCTCTTCCTCTTAATCTACAGTTCCTAAAGAGCTGGCTTTTGAATACCTGTACAACCTCATTTTACACCCCTCATTATCCTCTAGCCACTCTGATGTCTTTTCTGTTTTTTTCCTTTATTGTCTTTGTATATTGCTGTTTTGTTCTTTTTTTGTTTTTTGTTTTTTTTCTGAGATGGAGTCTCGCTCTGTTGCCCAGGCTGGAGTTCAGTGGCACGATCTTGGCTCACTGCAACTTCCACCTCCTGGGTTCAAGCGATTCTCCCACCTCAGCCTCCTGAGTAGTAGCTGGGATTACAGGTATGCACTACCATGCCTGGCTAATTTATGTGTTTTTGGTAGAGATGGGGTTTCACCATGTTGGTCAGGCTGGTCTCAAGCTCCTGACCTCGGATGATCTTCCACCTCAGCCTCCCAAAGTGCTGGGATTACAGGTGTGAGTCACCACGCCCTGCCTGTTTTGTCTTTTTGAAATGTTCTTCCCTTCCTCTTCCCCAGGCTGGCTTTTTCAAAATTTAGTCTAAGTTTCTCTTCCTCAGAGATCCCTGACCATTCTGTATCTACCATACAAACACAACCATCCTCATCTCGGCATCCTGGTTTTTGTTTGTTTGTTTAAATCGTTTACCATAATCTTTAAAGGTTTGTTGAATGTCTCCTCCCAGCTGGACTGAAACTCCAAAGACATATTAAATAAATAAGTTATGGCAGGGGCCATTTCAGTTTGATTTACAATGAACCATGAACTTGACCTAGCATTGGGTCTTATATTAAAAGTAATTGCAAAAACCACTATTACTTTTGCACCAACCTAATAAGATAGTAGTCACTCAAATATTTGCTGAAACAATAGCTGAATAAGCACTTATCGAGAGACTTCTGTGTACTAAGCTTTGTGCTAGGCCTTGAGATCATAGTAGTGAAAAAGACAGATTTCCATCCAATCTGCTCAAATAACCCAGACTATTACAGATTTATTGTAGACCAGAGATTCTCAAGCTTTTTGGTCTCAAAACTTACTTACACTCATGAAAATGAGGACCCTAAAGAACTTTTGCTTACGTAGCTTATACCTATTGACATGTATAGTTTTAGATATTTTAAAAACTAGAAATATGGCCAGGCATGGTGGCTCACACCTGTAATCCCAGCACTTTGGGAGGCCGAGGTGGCAGATCATGAGGTCAGGAGTTCAAGACCAGTCTGGCCAACATGATAGAACACCATCCCTACTAAAAACACAAAAATTACCTGGGCATGGTGGCACGTGCCTGTAATTCCAGCTACTTGGGAGGCTGAGGCAAGAGAATTGCTTAAACGGGACCTGGGAGGCAGAGGTTGCAGTGAGCTGAGATCACACCACTGCACTCCAGCCTGTGCTACAGAGTGAGACTCTATCTCAAAAAACAAAACAAAACAAAAAATAAAACAAAGCTAGAAGTAAAGTCAGAGGACTTCAGTACTTGCATTAGTCTGATTTCATACTGCTGATAAAGACATACCCAAGACTGGGAAGAAAAAGAGGTTTAATGGACTTACTGTTCCACATGGCTGGGGGGCCTCACAGTCATGGCAGAAGGCAAGGAGGAGCAAGTTAAGTCTTACATGGATGGCGCCAAGCAAAGAGAGAGCTTGTGCAGGGAAACTACCATTTTCAAAACCATCAGATCTCATAAGACTTGTGCACCATTATGAGAACAGCATGGGAAAGACCCGCCCTCCCCATGATTCAGCTATCTCCCACTGAGTCCCTCCCACAACACGTGAGAATTATGGGAGCCACAAGATGAGATTTGGATGGGGACACAGAGCCAAACCACATCATTCCTCCCATGGCCCCTCTCAAATCTCATGTTTTCACATTTCAAAACCAATCATGCCATCCCAACAGTCCCCCAAAGTCTTAACTCATATCAGGATTAACTCAGAAGTCCACAGTCCAAAGTCTCATCTGAGACAAGGCAAGTCACTTCTGCCTATGAGCCTGTAAAATCAAAAATAAGTTACTTCCTAGATACAATGGGGGTACAGGTATTGGGTAAATAGAGCTGTTCCAAATGGGAGAAATTGGCTAAAACAAAGGGGCTGCAGGACCCATGCAAGTCCAAAATCCAGCTGGGCAATCAAATCTTAAATCTCCAAAATGGTCTTCTTTGACTCCATGTCTCACATTCAGGTCATGCTGATGTAAGAGGTGGGTTCCCATGGTCTTGGGCAGCTCTGCCCCTGTGGCTTTGCCAGGGTATAGCCTCCCTTCTGGCTGCTTTCATGGGCTGGCATTGAGTGTCTGCAGCTTTTCCAGGTGCACAGTGCAAGCTGTAGGTGGATCTGCCATACCAGGGTCTGCAGGATGGTGGCCCTCTTCTCACAGCTCCACTAGGCAGTGCCCCAGTAGGGACTCTGTATGGGGGCTCCGACCCCACATTTCCCATCTGCACTGCCCTAGCAGAGGTTCTTCATGAGAGCCCCAACCCTGCAGCAAACTTCTGCCTGGACATTCAGGTGTTTCCATACATCCTTTGAAATCTAGGTGGAGGTTCCCAAACCTCAGTTCTTGACTTCTGTGCACCCACAGGCTCAACACTACGTGGAAGCTGCCAAGGCTTGGGACTTGCACCCTCTGAAGCCATGGGCCAAGCTGTACCTTGACCCCTTTTAGTCATGGCTGGAGCAGCTGGGATGCAGGACACCAAGTCCCTAGGCTGCACATAGCACGGGGACCCTGGGCCCAGCCCACAAAACCATTTTTTCTTCCTACGCTTCCAGGCCTGTGATGGGAGGAGCTGCTGTGATGACCTCTGATATGCCCTGGAGACATTTTCCCCCTTGTCTTGGGGATTAAAATTCGGCTCCTCCTTACTTATGCACATTTCTGCAGCAGGCTTGAATTTCTTCTCAGAAAATGGGATTTTATTTTCTATTGTCAGGCTGCAAATTTTTTGAACTTTTATGCTCTGCTTCCCTTATGAAATTGAATGCCTTTAACAGCACCCAAGTCACCTCTTGAATGCTTTGCTGCTTAGAAATTTCTTCCACCAGATACTCTAAATCATCTCTTTCAAGTTCAAAGTTCTACAGATCTCTGGGGCAGGGGAAAAATTCTGCCAGTCTCTTTGCTAAAATGTAAGAAGAGTCACCTTTGCTCCAGTTCCCAACATGTTCCTCATCTCCATCTGAGACCACCTTAGCCTGGACCTTATTGTTCATATCACTTACCAGCATTTCTGTCAAAGCCATTCAACAAGTCTCTAGGAAGTTCCAAACTTGCCCACATTTTCCTGTCTTCTTCTGATCCCTCCAAACAATTCCAACCTCTGCCTGTTAACCCAGTTCCAAAGTTGCTTTCACATCTTTGGGTATCTCTTCAGCAATGCCCCAGTCTACTGGTACCAATTTATTGTATTAGTCTGTATTCAAGCTGCTGATAAAGACATACCCAAGACTGGGAAGAAAAAGAGGTTTAATGGACTTACAGTTCCACGTGGCTGGGGAGGCCTCACAATCATGGCAGAAGGCAAGGAGGAACAAGTCAAGTCTTATGTGGATGGCGGCAGGCAAAGAGAACTTGTTCAGGGAAACTACCATTTTCAAAACCATCAAATCTTGTGAGACTTATTTACCATCATGAAAACAGCACAGAAAAGACCTGTTCCCATGATTCAACTATCTCCCTCCCACAACACATGGAAATTGTAGGAGCCACAAGATGAAATTTGGTTGGGGACACAGAGCGAAACCACATCAGTACCTCATTTTTAGTAACGTGTAAATTATCCAAACAGAAAACAATAAGGATAGAGTAGATTTGAACAATACTGTAGGCCAAATGGACCTGACACATATACAGAACATTCCATCTAACTGCAGAAGAAGATACATTCTTTTCAAGCACACAAGGAACATTCTCCAGGACAAATCATATATTAGGCCACAAAACAAGCCTTAACAAATTTAAGAAGATTGATATCTATATGAAGTATCTTTTCTGACTATAACAGTATGAAACTAGAAATCAATAATGAAGAATATTGGAAAACAACACATATGTGGAAATTAACACACTCACTCCTGAACAACCAGTAGGTCAAAGAAAAAATCATAAGGGAAATAAAAAATATTTTGAGACAAATGAAAATGGAAACACAACATGCCAGAACTTGGGATGCAGAGAAAGCAATTCTAAAAGGGAAGTTTATAGTGTTAAATACTATATTAAGAAAAACAAAGATCTCAAAGAACCTAACTTTGCACCTCAAGAAACTAGAAAAAGATGAACAAATTAAGACCAAAATCTAGAGAAAGAAGGAAAGATAAAGATCAGAGCAGAAATAAACAAAATAGAGAACAGAAAAACAATAGAAAAGATCAACAAAACTGGCCGGGCGCGGTGGCTCAAGCCTGTAATCCCAGCACTTTGGGAGGCCGAGACGGGAGGATCACGAGGTCAGGAGATCGAGACCATCCTGGCAAACACGGTGAAACCCCGTCTCTACTAAAAAATACAAAAAACTAGCCGGGCGCGGTGGCGGGCTACTCGGGAGGCTGAGGCAGGAGAATGGCGAGAACCTGGGAGGTGGAGCTTGTAGTGAGCTGAGATCCGGCCACTGCACTCCAGCCTGGGCGGGAAAAAAAAAAAAAAAAAAAAGATCAACAAAACTATGATCGTAATAGTGAAATCTGTTTTTTTGAAAAAATAAAATTGACAAACCTTTAGCTAGGCTAAGAAAAAAGGAAGACTCAAAATTATAAATGGAAGAGGAGACATTACAACTGATACCACAGAAATACAAAGGATCATAAGATACTACTATGAACAAGTATGCACCGACAAATTGGATGACCTAGAAGTGAAAAAATTATTACAAACATGCAACCTACCAAGACTGAATCATGAAGAAATAGAAGTTCTGAGCAGATCAATAAAGAGTAAGGAGATTGAATCTATAATCAAAAACCTCCCAACAAAGAAAAGCCTGATACGTGATTGCTTCACTGGTGAATTCTACCAAATATTTAAGGAAGAATTAACACACAGCCATCTCAAGCTCTTCCAAAAATTAAAGAGGAGGGAAAACTTTTAAACTCATTTTATGAGGTCAGCATTACCCTGATACCACAGCCAGGCAGAGACACTACAAAAATAGAAAATTACAGGCCAATATCTCTGATGAACATACATGCAAAAATCCTTAACAAAATAACTAGCAAACTAAATTTAACAGCTCATTGAAAGGATCATACACTATGGTTAAGTGAGATTAATCACTGGGATATAAGGATGGTTCAACGTACACAAATAAGTAAATGTGATACACCACATTAACAAAATGAAGCATAGAAATCGTGATAATTTCAACTGATGCAGAAAAGCATCTGACAAAATTCAACTTCCTCTCATGATAAAAACTCAACAAATTATGTATAGAAGGAACGTACCTCAAAATATTAAAGGTCATATATGACAGGCCCACAGCTAACATCATTATCAGTGGTAGAAGACAGAGACATTTTCCTTTAAGATCAGGAGCAAGATAAGGAAAAACAGAAGGCATACAAATTCGAACAGAAGAAGTGAAATTGTCTGTGCTGATGATGTGGTCTTACATATAAAAGGCCCTAAAGATGCCGCCAAAAACTTGTTAAACTAATAAACAAATTCAGTAAAGTTGCAGTAAAAACCAATATTGTTTCCAGGTACTACTACCAATAAACTATCCGAAAAAGTAATCAAGGAAACAATTCCATTCACAATACCATCAAATTATTTAGGAATAAATTTAACCAGAAAGAGGAAGGACCTGTTCACTGAAAACTATAAGACTTCGATGAAAGAAGTTGAAGACACAAAAAGGAAAATATCTGGTGTTCATGGATTGGAAAATATTGTTAAAATCTCCATACTACCAAAAGTGATGTGTAGATTCAGTGCAATTTCCTTTAAAAATTCCAATGTGATTTTTCACAGAAATAGAAAAATACTCCTAAAACGCATATGAAACCACAGAATACCCCAAATAACCAAGGAAACTTTCAACAAAAAGAACAAAACTGGAGAGGCATCACACTACCTGATTTCAAAATTGAGTATAAAGCTACAGTAATAAAAACAGCATGATACTGGCATAAAACCAGACATAGAGACCAGTAGAACAAAATAGCCAGAAATATATCCGTAATTTATAGTCAGTCAATCTTTGACAAAAGTGTCAAGAACACACAACAGGGAAAGGACTTTTTTTTTTTTTTTTTAAATAAGTGAGTGGGGAAAACTAGATATCCATATATAAAGGAATGAAATTAGACACCCCATATTACAAAATCAACGAAAAATGGATTAAAGACTTAAACAAGACCTGAAACTGTAAAACTACTGGGAGAAAGCATAACGGAAGAAACTTCTTGTCATTGGTCTGACCAATGATTTTTGGATAAGACTTTAAAAGCACAGGCAGAAAAAGCAAAAAATAGAAGGGATTGAATCAAACTAAAAAGCTTCAAGTGTTGGCAAAGATATGGAGAAAAGGAACCTGTGTACATTGTTGGTGGAAACATAAATTAATATTGCCATTATGGAAAACAGTATGGAAATTCATTTAAAAAATTAAAACTACTGTATGACCCAGCAATCTCACTTCTGGTTATATATCTAAAGAAAATCAGTATATACTTCCATGTTCATTGCAGCATTATTCACATTAGCCAAGATGTGGAATCAACCTAACTGTCCATGGATTGATGAATGGATAAATAAAATGTATATATGTATAATGGCATACTTTTTCAGCCTTTAAAAAGAAGGAAATGCTGTCACTTATGACAACATGGGTAAACCTGGAGGACATAATGGTAAGACAAACACTGCATGATCTCATTTATATGTGGAATCTAAAAAAGTTGAACTCATACAAGTAGAGAGTAGAATGGTGGTTGTCAGGGGCCAGAGAAGATGAGCTGATGTTGGCCAAAGGATGCAAAGTTTCGGTTAGATGGGATTAAAAAGTCCTGGTGATCTGTTGTACAGTATAGTGACTATAGTTAATATATACTTGAAAATTGCTAACAGGGTAGATCTTAAGTGTTCTTCACACACAAAAGTAATATGTGAGGTGATATGTTAATTAGCTTGATATCCTTTTTCAATGTATATGTATATTGAAACACCATGTTGTACACTATAAATACATACAATTTTTATCAATTATATCTTAAGAAAAAATTAAATATTTAAAATGTGTATTTTATTTAAAATAACAGTAGTAAACTTACAGGTTAATGGAAGCAACATTTTTAATGAAAAATAACAATTTTCAAAACCAAAGGTTACTGAGAAGAAGGGCATTGTTTCACATCTTTGTAAATCTCCTTAGCATCTGACTTAATACAAAACAGCTGGATTCTCATCTGCTTCGGCCTTCAATTTGTCATGATATCACACACAGGTCATACAGCCTCAGGCAAACTCCACTCCACACTTGGGAAACAAGTGAAAACTGTTGTAGTTCATAGAAGATAATACTTTTGATTGAGATGGTACTATGATGCTATGAGTTTGTGAGTTCACAATTTACCCTCCTTTTAATATAAACTTGCAATAATAGGAATATTTAAGATATCCATATGGGTCAAAACTTGAACAGCAAAATGCAAGGATATGTGGAATTGAAAACATAAACCTTCTGAACTAATGATCTTGAAAAAGGCAGAGGAAATTAGGAATCTGACTGCTCTTGGGTAATGAGGTTCAGAAGCACCCCATGCATATTGAGGTCCCAGGCTCATTGTGGCAAACAGGCACCAGATTGGGACTCTCCTGACATAAAAGGAACCTGGAAAAACAACAACAACAACAAACAGTGATGGTTACCCAGGTTTTTTACTTACGAGTGGTGGCAGGGGCGTGAAAAAACAGAGCCATGCAGAGAGGATCCAGCCTAAGCTTTAATCTTGCTCAGTGACTAATACGCACCTTTTTTCACATGGCACAAAATCCCCAGTTGACAATACATGATTGTCGCTGGACTATGCTTCTCATGGGTGAGGTAGAGACAGTCAAAAAGACGTGGAGGGAAGAAAAGTTCAGAGAGGAGGGGAAACGATAACCCATAGGAAAAACACTTAGAAACTAAACTTGCAAAGCACTGGGTTAAAGTTAGGAAATCTTAAAATGAACAAGACAGCAAAACCAGCAATCGAGACATGAATTCAGTCCTTTCAAAATGCAATTCAAAATAGTGTTAGTGTGACTTTACGATTTTTGAAGCAATAAAGAATAGTGTCCATGAAATGTTCATCCATTTGAGAAAGGTAGATATTTTAAAAAGGTACCAATTAGAAATTATAGAACAGAAAATGTAGTTATTGTATTTAAAACATCTAGGGAAATGCTATTACCAGATGCCGTTAAAAAGAGGAGTTACTCAGCACAGAAAACAATGTGAAAAATAGAAAGATTGAGACAAATGGAGGATGAATTAAGATGGGTCATTATACTTTATAGGTTGAAAAGAGTAGAAATGGGATGGCAGAAAAGTTGTATTTAAAGACACACTAGCCCAAGAATTCTCCAGAGTGGAAGAAAGACCTTCATTGTTCACATAAATCCTGAGCAGGATAAACAAAAATCTATACATAACATCTATTCTGAAAGCTACCGGGGCAAAAACTAGGTGTTATTATAAAGGAACGTTATGTTGATGCAGACCTCCTCATCAGGTTTGTTAGAAGAGAATGGAATAATATCTTAGGAGAGAAGATAAAGGTTACCTAAGAATTCCATACCTGGCTAAAATGTCATTCAAAAATGTCTTATAAAGACATTTTTAGAAATACAAATAGACTACCTTATACACTTCCTGAAAGATACATTTAAGGATTTATTGCAATGAGAAAAAGTAAACCTAGAGGAACGAGAACTGAGATTCAAGAAACAAGAATGAGTGAATCAATTCTTGAACTAAGCCAGTAAATATAATTAATCATTAACTGTAAAAATGGTTTTCCTTTGTTTATAAAAAAGGTATAATTAAAATTCTAGACAATATTAATGAAGGTGGGAATGGGAAATCCAGTGAATTGCTGATGTGTGCCGTTTGCTTTAGTGCTTTATAGTCTGTTAAAATATATATGCTTGTGTGGAAATTAGGAACTTAAAGATAGACAGTGAAGTAATAAATATAATTGAAACCTCCCAAATAAGCAGAAGGAAAACAAAACTTGATCAATTCCGTAGAATGCAGGAAAGGAGAAAATAAGTGACAAAAAGCGTATTAAACAAATACATCAATAATTAAAAATGTAAACAGATTAACTTTCCTGTGCTTCTCAACAGAGTCATGGCCTTGTTTGCACCTAAAAACATAGCCTTGAAATATATATAAAGCAAAAACTATTAATTATAACGAGTGGTGGATAAAACCATAGGAATATTGGGAGATTTTATTATATCTAGAACAGATAGATCAGGCAGACAAAAAATTACCAAGAATACTAAAAATCTGAACACAGTTAACAAGTTGATCCTATGAACATAAATAGAAATTGATACCTAACAATTAGAGAATACTCATTCTTTTCTAATATATTGAACAATTAAAATTAACCATATCTTAAGGTCACCAAGGATGCTTTGACAAATGTGAATAGTAGCATATGGGCCATACTATATGAGTATAATGCAGTTAATTTGGAAATCTGTATTCAAAAGATAGTTTTTTTCCCCCACGATCTTTGACCCCTAAACACGTTTCTTCATGTCGCAAAGAGGAAATCTACTGGAAACGGAAACAGTGAAATACAGAACTGAACAAGAAAGAACTAGAAAAAGAACAGAAATTAATTACATGGAAAAGAAGGAAGAATATAGTCAACAAAATCAAGTCATTTTCAAAAGACAGAACTGGCAAATCTTTAGCAAAACTGATGGAGAAACCATGGATAGATTAATAATATTAGTAATAGAAAAAGGGGCATAATTCTCAATGGAGAGGAGATTATAAACTATGGTAGAGAAGTAGGATAGCAATCCAAATCATTCTATAAGGCTGTTATAACCTTGGTAGCAAAACCAGACAAGGATAGTGTGATGGAAAAGTGTAACTCAGTAGTACCCAGCTGCATGTGTGTATGAATCAGATCCTCATAATCAAGATCAAGCAGGGTTTAGGAATACAGTTTTCAACATAAAACCTGCTTTATTCACCACATCATCAGATGATGTTAAATAATATAATCTTCCCAGTGGATGCAGAGAAGTCATTATATAAAATTAAACTTATGATAAAAATTTTAAAACCTAGAACTTAAGGGAATTTCCTTAACCCCCAATAAAGAGACTGTACAAAACAAGTTTGCAATGAACGTTTTTACTTCTTAGTAAAGATGAGTATCCCCTTTCAAATAGAGGACAAGACTTGTTCAATATCACCCCAGAAGTCCTAGCCAATGCATTATGTTAATGAAGTGAGATACGATTGTCAATGAAAGTAAAAATGAAGTCATTAATTAGCATGTTAATATTTTAAAGATATAGGAACATTTTTTTCTGTAGAAAAAAAAAAAGTCAACAAGTTCACTGGATCCAAAGTCAGCATATAAAAAGCAATAGCAGGCCAGGTGCGGTGGCTTATGCATGTAATCCCAGCACTTTGGGAGGGCAGGGTAGGCTGATCACAAGGTCAGGAGTTCGAGACCAGCCTGGCCAACATGGTGAAACTCTGTCTCTACTAAAAATACAAAAATTAGCCGAGCATGATGGCACATGCCTGTAATCCCAGTTACTCAGGAGGCTGAGGCAGGAGAATTGTTTGAACCCGGGAGGTGGAGGTTGCAGTGAGCTGAGATTGAGCCATTGCATTGCTAGCTTGGGCGACAGAGCGGGACTGTGTCTCAAAAAAAAAAAAAAAAAAAGGCAATAGCAGATACTCTTCTCAAAAATTCATAACCCAAATCAAGTTGTGAGAAAATATCAAACAAACTGAGTATTCTACAAAATACTGAGAAGCTGTCACAGCCTTGGGGAGCCTAGGGAGATTTAATCACTAAGTGTAATGCTGTGTCCAGACTGAGATCCTGGAACAGAAGGAAGATAGTAATGGAAAAATGGGTGAAATCAAAATAAAGTCTGTAGTTTGTTTTCTGCTAATTATCTCTTCTTTTTGACAAAGTAGCAAGGTTACGGAAGGTATTAACATCAGGGAAAATGGGGTGGGGAGGTTTTGTACTATCTTTGCAACTTTTTTGTAATTCTGAAACTATTAAATAACCAGTTATACAATTAATAGGGGGAAAAAAGGACCTCCTAAAGTCAAATAAGGCCTTTATAGGAAAAAAAATTACAGTGTATCGTTGATGGCCATAAGAGATACGAGTAAATACTGATATAGAGGATGGTCAAAGATGAGAGATCTTGATATAATGTTTTCAGTTTCTCTAAATTGCTGTGTGGATTTAATAAAATGTCAGAATCTCAATAGGATAGTTCATCAGACTTTAAAAGCTGCTTCTAAAAATCATTTGAAAGATGGTGGGCTAAGAGTCGGATAATTTTGAAAGACAAGGTAGGGCCAGACACTTTGAAAAACAAGGCAGGGCAGTCACCCTTTCAGATACCGAGATACTGTAAAGCTGTAATAATATGGTGCCTTAATGCACAGAGATAGAGAGTTCAAGCACAGACCTGCTCATATACAGAAATATGATACAAAGTCAGGGGAAAATTAGATCCCTAACACAGAACATAGGCAAAAATAACCATAAAGAAAACTAAAATGCACAGCTATTTGAGTATCTTTATGACATCAGTGTGGGGAAGAATTTCTTAAATTAGGCATTGAAGGAAAAGATTGTGAAATTTTACAGCACCTATATTTAATTTTCCTCTAAGACAAAAGATAATGTTGGCTCTTCTAATTTTGGGCTTTTGGACTTTAAATGCAGTTGGGATGGGGGGCAGGAGGTCATTCAAGCTGAAACATGACATCTTTTTTGCTTTGCAAGATCACCCTTAATACTGGAGGAAGGGTTTGGAATGGAAGAAGGGTTTTTGTAGGAAGATAATGTTCCTTAGGACTACCATGGAAAGGGAAATCATGGGACAAATTTGGGATTTGCCTTAGATAGGGTCAGCAAGACTTGCTGATAAATTGGATGCTGGTGGTAAGGAAAAAAGGAACGAGAACAATCGTGAGGCTTTTTTGTTTGTTTGTTTTTTGTTTTGTTGGTTTTTGTTTTTGGCTTCAGCAACTGGTACTGTTTATAGAAATGGGGAAAGGGGAAATTAATATTTGAAATGCTTTGAGTTACCTGATAGACATCCAAGGGGATCAGTCAGTTTCCAAGCAAAAGACTGCACTTTTGTGGACCGTCCTGTGACAGAGGATTGGAATTTGGGAACCATTGGTATGCAGGTGGCATTTAAATTATGTGACTAGGTGAGGAGGGAAGGGTTATTACCTAGGGAGTGGACATTGATGGAGAAGACTAGTGACTAAGTTCTGAGGCAAGACCCTCCGGTGTATAGATGGTGAGCAGAGCAGAAGCCATTTATGACTGAGAAGAGACCACTGATAGGGGGGCGGAAACCAGGACCATGTAATTGTCACCAAAAATAAGAGAAGATAGCGTGCGATTTTGTTTTTGTTTGCTTGTTTTAATGAGGATGTTGAGTATTACTGAGAGATAAAGTGAGATTAAGAGCAAGTTTCTTGGTCACATAAGGAATTGCTGAAATTTGTCAAGCAATTTCAGTGGGTTTGGAAGGGATGGAAGACTTTGGGGCATATATGTTAGCAGGGGAGAATGTATGGTAAGACCTTTGAGTCAGCGACAGTAGACTGCTGTATCAGGAGGCATTTTCAGGGCCAAGAGGTGCTGAGCAAAGGAGTGGTAACTGCAGGAGCTCTGAGAGCATGTGGTGTCTGGTGGAAATTAACGATTCAGGATCCAGAGAGAAACTGGTATTGCAGATAGAGGCCTTTGAGGAGAGAGGGGGATGACGGAATCCTTAAAATATGTTAAAATCACCTGCAAAACCTAAACCAGACATTAGGATCCCTTGGGAACCTGAAAAACAAAGATCTCTGTGGGACACTGGGAATCCGCATTGTTTAACGGCTCTCCAGGTGAGCCAGATTTGAAAATCTCTAACCTAAGTCAGGGTACTGCCACAGTCACTTTCAGTCTTCCTGCTGGGAACTTGTTTTGAATGTGTATTTTCATAAGCACAGTGTTTTCATTCGTATATTATGTTTATGTTGCACTGCCGGGCGAAAAGAGACTGTTGATGGTCTAGGGAATCTAAAACACGTAAAGCAGCTTCTCAGTGTAGCAAGCAATCACTGATAACTCCTTGAGTATAATCAAAGTTTAATTTGGGGTATTAAAGTCTGTGTGCTCCTTAGGTAAACAGCTTTTGGTAATTAACCACATCTTGCAGATTTTTTCCTTTAAAGTTAAAATCATACAGCATTTTTATTAGCCACTTAAAATCGCTGTATGTAAATTTACCAGAATACAGTTTAATTCTTTTCTATGGAGCACAGTTTTGGTGGTAAAAATGATGCTCCGTGAATATCTCTGTATAGAATCTTCTGTATATCTCTGTATTTCCTTTGCTTTTTTAGTTCCTTGAAAGTGGAATAGTTGGACCAAAGAGTATATTAGTGAACTTTTAGTAATTCATTGATTTTACTGCCAGAGAAGAGATAAGTATTTCTGCCAAGGAAATTCACAGTATCGATGGCAGAAGGGAAGAATCCCTCTTCCACCCCACATTCCTTGTCCCTAGAAGTAACCCATTAACAATTTCTTGCCTACCCTTCCAGCAGTTTTACCTGTAGTTGGGTTTATCCTTAAAAAACAAATATATGAGAAAACACTTACTTACCAGTTCGTTTCTACAAACTTCAGTAACTTGTATATTTCACTAAATCTATTGAGCATTCGGTCCTTAATAATCCCATCCAACTCTACCTCATTATTTTTATCTCTCATTTTCTCGCTGTTTTACTAAATGGCAATGTAGTGGGCTCACGCAGTGGAAGGTCTGTATTGACGGCTGATGGGAAACAAGTCAGCAGTGTGTGAGACTGCCCGCTCCCACAAACCGCACGTGCCCGGTGTTTCAGGTTTGCATTTCTTTATGCAAATAGGTCGTGATGTTTCCTTCGCAGATCGGCCAGCCGTTTGGATTTTCTTGCGAATTGCCAGTTTTGTCCCCTTTGCCCATTTTTCTGGCTTGGTTTAGTCTTTATCTCGTTGGTTTCCAAGAGCTCTTCATTTATTAAGGAAATTAGCTCGGTGTCTTTCATGTGTCCCAGGCGGAGAAGTCTTGTCTTCCCTGTTGGTCTTTAGACGTTAATGTATATGTTTTTGCGGCAGGATTTTCATTTTTTTCATTTAGACAGTTGTGTACATTTGTCCCTTTATTCTCCGGCGGTTTTACATTTGAGCATCTCAGTAGGGTTTCCTCCATTTCGACCCCCATTTCTTTGTTTGGGGGCTGCACCCCCACCACCCAACCCACCCCCCTTTTCCAGACCCAGCTTTGGGGTCTCTCACGGCCACTCCCTGACGTCAGCCCCCAGCCTTCGCGCCAAGCCGTTGCTGTGGCAACCGCAGCCTGATTGGCACATCACAGGGCCGTGGTGAGGGGGCCCGGAGAGGGCGGTGAGGCTGCTGATTGGCTAGCACAGAAGCCCCGCCTCTGCAGAGAAGCCCTGACAAGGAGGCGTCGAGCGGCACCTCGGTGCAGAAGCCTGGGAGCTGCGGGTGGAGAGGTTTGGGAGGCGCGAGAGATGTCCACCCTGGGCTGGTGGCGCCGCCGGGCGCCAGGCGCCATGTGGGTGCGCTAGGCGGCTGTTCGCGCCCGAGGCTGCGCTGCACTGAGGTGAGGTGAGTGCGCCCTCGGCCGCCCGGTGCACCTCCTGTCCGCCGGACCTTGGTGTAACGACGGTGCTGTGCCGGAGTGGCCGTCTTGCCGCAAGCCCAAGATCCCCGCGGCAAGCCAGCGACCCTTGTGGCAGGGCGGTCCGGCGGACCTGGTACATGGCCGCCCACTGCCCAGTCCGGGAGTGGGCACAGTGGCGGCCGGGCTGTGGATGGTTGGTGCGTTTTTGGGGCAGGGGTGGGCGCAGCCTGGGCTGCTGCGTTGGTGCCGCCATCTTGCGGGCCGGGGTCTAAGGGGCTGCTGCGGGTCCTCCGCTCCTTCCGGACTGGCCGGGGTCCACCGCAGCATCCCGGGGGCATTAGGGCAGACAGCCAGGGGCTCTGTCACGGCGAGTCCAGCAAGGTGGACACCAGTGCCATCCCTGTTGCCGCGGTGGAGTGCGGCTCTCGGGAGCCCTGGGCTGCCTGGACTGGGTCTGGGGGCTGCAAGAATGCCCCTTCCTGCGGGCTGCCATCGGCCTCACGGCGCTGGCGTGCCCGGCTACCCTCTGGGGGCGGGGCCTGTTTGCCGCAGTGGTGGTGGGAGGGGCGAAGGCCGCCAAGGTGGCGGGGCTGAGGGCTGTCCTGCCTGTAAGGGGTTTTCTTTCCCCGCCCTCTCGGGCGCTATCTTAAAGGAGGGCGGCTGAAGCTTGCGGCGCAAGCGCTGCCCTGGTTGGTTGGCGGCAGATGGGGCGGGGCAAGGCTAAAGTGACTGTGGGTGGCGTTGGATGTAATCGTCTGCTCAAGCCCCACCCACTGGGTGACATCTTTTCTGAGGGTGGCTGAGATTTGCCGCGCAGGCGCTGTTCTGGTTGATTGGCGGCAGATGGGGCGAGGCAAAGCTGAAATGACTGGGTTGCATTGGCTGTAATGGTCTGTTCCAGCCCCACCCACTGGGTGCCATCTTTTATAAGGGTGGTTGAGGTTTGCCGAGCAGGCGCTGTAACTGTTGATTGGCAGCAAATGGGGCGGGGCAAGGCTGAAGTGACTGGGTAGCGTTAGATGTAATGATCCGCTCAGGCCCCGCCCAGTTGGGCGCCATGTTTGATGAGGGCTGCTGAGGTTTGCTGCGCAGGCGATGCCCTGGTTGGTTGGTGGCACATGGGGCGGGGCAAGGTTGAAGTGACTGGGTAGCATTGGATGTGACGATCTGTGCACGCCCCACCCGCTTGGACGCCATGTTTGATGGGGGCTGCGGGCCCCACTCTCTCGGACGCCATGTTTGATGGGGGCTGTTGAGGTTTGCTGCACAGGCGCTGCGCTGGTTGGTTGGTAGGAGATGGGGTGGGACAAGGCTGAAGTGACTGGATAACATTGGATGTGACGATCTCAGGCTCCGCCCACCTAGGTGCCATGTTTGATGGGGGCTGTTGAGGTTTGCCGCGCAGGCGCCGCCCTGGTTGGTTGGTGGCACATGGGGCGGGGCAAGGCTGAAGTGACTGGGTAGCATTGGATGTGAAGATCTCAGGCCCCGCCCACTTAGGTGCCATGTTTGATGGGGGCTGATGAGGTTTGCTGTGCAGGCGCCGCCCTGGTTGGTTGGTAGCAGATGGGGCGGGGCAAGGCTGAAGTGACTGGGTAGCATTGGATGTGATGATCTCAGGCCCCTCCCACCTAGATGCCATGTTTGATGGGGGCTGCTGAGGTTTATTGCGCAGGTGCCGCCCTGGTTGGTTAGTGACACATGGGGCGGGGCAAGGCTGAAGTGACTGGGTAGCATTGGATGTGAAGATCTGCTCAGGCCCCGCCCACCTAGGTGCCATGTTTGATGGGGGCTGCTGGGGTTTACTGCGCAGGTGCTCTGATTGGTTGGTGGCAGATGGGGCGGGGCAAGGCTGAAGTGACAGGGTGGCATTGGACCTAGTGGTTTGTTCAAGCCCCACCCACCTGGGCGCCATCTTTAATGGAAGCGCCTGAGATTTGTTGCACAGGCGCTGTCCTGGTTGGTTGGGCGAGGCAAGGCCCGCCCGCCTGGGCACCATCTTTGATGGGGGCAGCTGAGGTTTGCTGTGCAGGTGTTGCCCAGATTGATTGGCGGCAGATGTGGCCGGGCAAGGCTGAAGCGGCTGCGGGTGGCATGGGCGTGATGGTCTCCTCAAGTCCCGCCCACCCGGGCGCCATCGTTGATGGGGGTGGCTGCGGTTTGCCGCCTAGGTGTGGGGTTGTCCACAGGGAGGGGCGGGGCCGCGGCTGCTGTGCTGCCTTCTCTGCGGTGGTGGAAAGCTGTGGAGTACCACGCCCGTTGGGTTGTGTGTGCTGGTCGCCGGGCTGTTTTGCCAGTGGGACTGGCTCGGTCCCCGCATCTGGGGGAGCCAGGAGACCTGCCTAGAGAGTTTGCCGTAGCGGCCGCGGAGCCATTTGTCCTCAAGGACACGGCGACGGTTGTCAGCGTGCTCGCTGTGTTCTTGGCTAACGGTGGCAGAGGCTCACCCCTTCCCCTCTTGTTGCCTGACCAAGACTTTGTTCACCTCAGGATGTGTGTGGCTCCATTTTGTGTCTGGGGGCGGCTTGGCGGGGGAGCTGCGTGGCGGGTTGCGCAGGCGCCCTGCTGGCAGGGCTAGGGGCGGGGGCCCAGGACCGTTCTTCGGGACTGATAGGGCGGAGAGCACCCCTACCTCCACTGCCCCCGCCGCCTCCACGGTACTGTCTGTGCTAGCCGCAGGGGGGCGCCCGAGGTTGATTGCGCAGGCGCCATCTTGAGTGACACCTGGGTCGGCCCGAGGACGGGCATGAGGGAGGGCTGTCTCAGTGACTGGGAGCTGCCGAGCCTGGTCCACTCTGGCGCAGTGTTTGGCTACAGTGGGGCACGTGAGGGCAGTTACACAGGCACTGGTTTGAATGACTGCTGGGTTGGCTGTAGGGCCCGGTGCAGACGAGTGACCCGGGGGCTGCATGGCCCCGCCCACCCTGTGGCATCATCGTGGCTGGTCATTAGGTGGCAGCCAAGGTGTACTGTGCAGGTACCATGCTGAATGACAGGCTGGCTGCAGGTGCGGGCCTGAGGGAGGAGCTGCTTTGTCTTGAGTGATTGAGGGGGGCCATAGCATGTGTGTCTTGTCTGATGGAGCAGCCTGCATTCAATGTGACGGGTGCACTGCAGAGGCGCCATTTTCGAATGACAACTGTGTTGGCTGTAGGAGTGGGCGTGAGCCCCGCCCACCCTAGTACCGTGTGTGTGGGACGTTGGCGGGGGCAGCAGAAGCGTACTGCGCAGGCGCCATCTTGAGTGACAGCAGGGCTGTTGGAGGGGGCTGAGGGGATTTCAAGGTAGGCGGGGCCGTAGAGCCTAGTTCATTCATTCTGTGCCATCTTTGCCGGCTCAGGGGTAGGGCCTGCGCGGGAGCCTTCCTGAGTGACCGCGGGCTGCACTGGCGTGCCAGCTGAGCCCTGCCCCTACCATCTTGGGCAGCGCGCCTTCATGGCTGGTGGCGCCGTAGTTCCTCCAGGGGGCGCCAAAGCCAGGCCTCGGGAAGCCGGCGAGTTCAGCTGCGCAGCCTTGGGACAGTGAGGTCCAAGGCCAAACTCAGAAGTTTTAAAAGATTTGGGGAAGGGTGGGATTTTAAGTGAGAAAATGGAGGAGGTGCACTGTGGGTGTAAGATTTGGGGTCTAGGTGATTTGGAGACTCTGGTGGTGAAGGATTTTCTCTCAAAATCCTACAAGTGGAGCTGGAAAAATTCAGGGCTGCAGGTGGTCCTGAAGGAGGGGCAGTGCCTTGGAACTAGGAGGCTGCCCTGGGCAGGTGGGGGTGTGTTTGAAGGGGCTGCCCCAAAGGTAGGGTGGGTCCTTGGGAGAAACTGTTCATGAGCAGAGCCGCTAGAGGGCTGCACAGCTTCCAAAGCTTAGTTTGGGTGGGGACCTCCCAGCCCTAGCTCTCCTACAAAGTCCTAGAGCTCACTTACCTAGCCCTGGCTCCACCCAAGGAGATCTGAAGTCAGCCCTTTTGTTTTATTTGAGGTAGGGAAAGTGACACATATGACGCTTCCTTCCTAGCCTGTCATCATTTCTTTTTTTTTTTTTTTTTCAGACAAAGTCTCGCCCTGTCACCCAGGCAAGTAGTGCGGTAGCGCGATCTCGGCTTGCTGCAGCCTCTGCCTCCCGGGTTCAAGTGATTCTCCCACCTCAACCTCTCTTGAGTAGCTGGGAATACAGACGCGCACCACCCTGCCCAGCTAATTTTAAATTTTTAGTAGAGCAGGGGTTTCACCATGTTGGCCAGGATGGTCTCGAACTCCTGACCTCAGGTGATCTGCCCACCTTGGCCTCCCAAAGTGCTGATTACAGGCGTGAGTCACTGCACCCATCCTTTGAATAGTTTTTAATAAGCTCTTTAACCTCACCAAAATATGCTCACCTGACTCTTGGAATATAAACCAGCCCCGTAATCATGAAGGTCCTTCCCCCAGCGACCTCTAATTGATTGAACACATACTCTGAGGTGCAGTGGGACTTGAACTATGTCCTACTAGTCCACTGAGAGCATGTTGATAAACCCTAAAATATTTCACATGATTAAGAGTATCATTACCTAATAATAATGATAGGATAGCAGTCCTAACATAGGGATGGCCAGTGCCATAAATGGGGTTCTTGAATTGATTCCTTAATCTAGAGCCACAGGGAAGGTTGTAAGACACCCCAGAAACTGACTTGAATGCTTTTGATGTAACCTTGTTGGAGAAAGTCTATGAGTACATCCCAGGGTGTGACATGGCCTAAGGGGGCTATACCCATGGCCATTCATCCTGGATGGGATGCTATTTATGGTCTCGTTTGACCTGTGCCATCATAGAAGATAAATGTGGAACTGTTGTGCTATTGTTCCCCCCTGAGGAACCCAGCAACTGCAAAATAAACATGGTGAATCACATTTTCTTTTCCTCTACAGCTTTGCCTTCTTGATCTTCCATCCTTCTTGGAGACGACTGGCGAGAGGAAGAGGGACTAGGTCCAAACGCTAGGTGGCTGGGTCCAGGTGAGTTGAATTTCCTCCTCACAGTGCCACATCTATCTTTGAAGTGACCACCGCACTTCCTTACTCTGACACTTTCCTACTGCACACGTGTTCCACATAGCCACCCCAGCACCATTTGTGCCCTCTGAGAATGCCCAGACTCTTCTGGTGGATTTTGTATTCCCTAGAAATTCTCCTTGGCCTCACACCATCCATTTCAGTATCCTCCCTCTTTTTCTCATACTCAGCTACTGCTTCAGGCCTACTCTTTTTCTCTTACCTGGTGATTAAAGAAGCATGAGAGATTCATCCACTCATCTGTGAATATTGACCAAGTGTGTACTTTGTGCCAGGTACTGGGACATAGCCCCCATGGGGGAAAAGAAGTGTTTTCACAGAGTTTTTAGTCTATTTGGGAATTAAAGCTGTGGAAAACATAATTGTTTGATTTATACTTTTGCAAGAGAACATCTGCTAGCAACAGCCGACTTAATCTTGGAGAGGCCACATAGGGGCCTCCCTGAGATGGTCAAGAACGTTAAAGCTGAGCCCTGAAGGAGTGTGAATGGTGTGTGTCATGGGGAGAGTAGTATCAGCAGAGGGGACAGGGATGTTCTTGAGAGATGCAGAGAGAGAGGAACTGAAAATCCAGGATTCCTAGAGCAAGGGAATCATTAAGTGGCATCTGACTGAGGTAGGAAGAAGGTAAGTTGCGGCTTCATTGTGAAGAGACTTGTAATCGTGGTAAGTAACTGGGCTTGACCTAAAGTGCATCAGGAAGCCCTTTTAACCATGGGAGTATCATAATCAGATTTGTGGTTTTAAAAAGATCATCTGGTTACAGGGTGCAGAAGGGGAGGGTGGACGCAGTGGGTGTGAGGAGGCCACCTTGGGCCTGGGTGAGAGATGGTGGCTTGGCTTGTGGTCATATCACAGGGAGGAGCGAAGTGGGTAGATTATTTGAGAGGTACTAGGAGGGAGACTCCACAAGACTCACTTTCTCTGTTCATGGCCTGCTGACTGATTCAGAGCAGACACAGTGAGTCACATGATACAGGGAAGCAAGCACATAGCCAGGGGTTGTCTGTTTATTTGTTAACAAGCACTGATGCTGGGTCTGATCCAGGACAGGATCATGCGAGGCTTGGAGTCTCTAGAAGTGAGTGGCATAATCTCTGGCCTCAGTGTCTACTGAGTGGAAACTACTCCCATCACAAGAAGAATAAGGATGTGTTTACCAAAATAGGTGGCTAAGGTGGTGGTGGAATACTGCTTGGGGAGAAGCTAACATCACCAGGTGGGCCCTTGGGATGGGTTGGTGTATTCCTGGCCTCAGTGAATGCTCAGGATATCCATTATGGTGCTTAACCCTGTGGAGACTTGGAAACCTCCTTTGCCTGAGAGCTCGTGTTGGTAGATCCACATTAACTAAGCTCGAGAGACTTAAACCCATGCTAACATGACTTGTAACAGGATGTTCTTTTTCCCACAATTCTGGTTTATTAATTCATGGTAGGCGATCAACAGTAGCAGGGACCCAGGTACTCAGCAGTGTGTATGATCGGCAGATTCTCTCCCTGTGGGCAGACCTACATGGGAAACACAGCCATAGTGAGAATGTTGCTTGATGAGTGTGGAATCAGAACCAAGAGAATGTGGGTGAACTTTCATAGCACTGGTTTGTAACACAGCCTGGTGCAGCCATGTAGTCACAGTGAAACCCTTGCTTAGGGTTGCCAAGACACCACAAGCCCCTTATCTAACATCCTTGCCCTCCCCAAACTCCTTTCAAGTTAGGTCTGATGAGAGTTGTTCACTATCCTGTAGATGATTGGATGGACCATGCTTTGTGGCCTACTTTTTAGTACTCCCTCCCCTTAAAAAAAATAAGATCAGCCAATTATTGTTATTAGAATATAGTCAAATAATTTCATACTGTTGTGGAAGACATTTTGTCTCTTTTAAAGTAGCTTTATTTGTCTCGAGCCATTTTGTGCTGGTCGTAAGACTGAACTCTTAGATATTATTTCCTCTCTTTCTAAACTTTTGGGGAAATCTCTCAAGGATGGACAACGACAAGGAGATTTTGCTGCAGTGTGGTAAGTGCTAAGCTTAATGTGGTAGAAGTAAGCCCAGGATGTTGAGATTATCTGAGAGAAGCCAGCCAACAGACCAGAGGGTGGAGGTTGTGGCCTTTGAGATGGAGTTGGTGGTCATTTACTCCTTGCTCCCACATAAAGTTGTTCCCTCTAAAGCCCCTGTGTCCCACATGTACCTTATTCATGGGTGATTGGACCAGACTGGATACCTTAGAGCAGTGGTTCTCAAAGAACAGCTCCTGGAGTGGTGGTAGGAATGCTTCTTTCCTGGGGAACCACAGACCTCCTGAGTCATCCCACCTGGAAAGGTAGCTTCGTGTTTCATAAGCACCCTAGGCAACTCTTCTGCACGTCTGAGTTTGAGAACCACTGCCCTAGAAGGAATCAGGCTGTAGCATGCACTTTCATACTGAGAATTTCGATGAAAGGACACTTGCGTGTCAGGCATTTAAACTGGGAGGTAAGGTAGGCCTGGGCTGGGACAGCATCTTACTCCATGTGCATGCTGAAGTAGAGAATGTCGGTCTGCAGAGAGAGGCAGGAGAATGGAGCAAACAAGAAGAGAGAGGCGACCACACACCACGCTGTCCCTGAGAGACGAAGAGAGTAACCTCCTCGGTTCCTGACTTTAAAGTTCTCAATTCCAGCCCCCTTTTAATGAGGTAGGTAGAACGAGTTAGGGGGCTGAATCTAGGTGCACCATGGTGAGGGACCAAAGTAAGTAAATGGAAATGAGACTGAAGGAGACTTGGTGGATTTTCTCCTGCGTCAGATGGGATGTGGGAGCCTGAGGCCAAACTGGAGTCACAGGATTTCTTCTCACACATGGTACCAGACGCTTTCTAGTGCATGATGTGTTCTTTAACTAAGTTCTTCCCTGCTCAGTTGAACACTGACCCATCATTTCTCTGATTAAAGCCATAGATCTTCCCCGACTTGATGGCAAGGATGCCTGATGAGTTTCATCTTTTCATATATTACTTGTGAGACCCATGCTTTTAATTTCTACTCATTTTAATGGAATAGAAGTAAAGTGTCATAAAATATCCAAAGAATGGCATCAGTACCACCATCCAGACTTCAATGGCAGTGCTGTCTTACAGCAGGCTGCGCCAAGCTTATTCTGTATACAGAGAGGTTTCATGTGTAGATACCTAAGGAACAGATCCTTTGGAGATCAAAGAATGCCAGATTCCCAGAAGCACTCTTCCTGCCTGGCTGTGTAAGGGATCCTTTATCAGTGGCCCCATCACTTGGCGCCTCTCCTCCCTCCCCTTGAAGTTGGTGACCTTTCTTTGTCCCCTGGCCCAGTGTCAGCTAGCCCTTGTGTGCTGCTAACTGCAGTTGGCTACTACTTAACACTGAGTCCTGCTCTGAAGAGAGAGCAGAGGGAGATGTGGAAGCTTTAGTAATGAGGGGTGTGTGGGAGCCCACCTTCAAGTCAGGAAGGAGATGGATTTGCCCTGTGGCCAGAGTTCAGTCTTGAGCCATACGATGGCTAGACAGCTGTCAGTGAAGTGAGGATTTGGGTGTGGAGCCTAATGCCTACTAGCCCCTCCATGGTACAGTCACTGGAGAGGGGAGGTACAGATGGTGACCACAGGGTACCCTCGGTGGGAGTGCTCAAGGGTCAGAGGGAGATTGTATTATGGGGACCCCAGCAGGGAAAAGGGAGGGCCTGATGTGCTGCAACAAGCTGGGCAGGAAGGAAAACAAACCCCCTAGGAAACAGTCATTGAATTTACTTCATTTTTATATTTAGTTTTTTTCCTGATTGGGAAATTAAAATAACATTTTAAATAGAGATGGAAAAAGAAACAGAGACTTGTTATTATTAATCATTTATTCTGATAGACTTCCCCTATTTCATAAATAGTCTTAGTACAAGTGTATGTGAGTTTTCTTCCAGTTTAGTTTGTATGTAGTTTAGTTTGTATGTACTACCATATGTTTAACTATTTTTTACATACATGAGATCATGCCATTTATCAAACATTTCACACTCAAGGTCTCCATCTATAGCTTTGCTTTCTGAAAATTGCATTATATTCCATTGTGTGGACACTATCATTCTCTGTGTACACATAAATGGGAATATTTGCAGTAAGAACAACATATGTATAGATTTTAAGATTTATTAACAGCAACAAACTTAATCAGTAGGTGTGGCTTGCAGTTTCTATGGTGAATGTTTTGCAATACCTGAATGTAGTGCTGTGTTTTATTTTTATAATCAGAAAATAAAGCTGTAACATTTCTTGACAACACGACTTAATGGTTATGTAACATTTTGCTAAATACTTTGTTTTCATTCCTTGTTTAATGAAAACTCAGGAGGGATGCTGATTTTTTGGGTGCAGTAACTTACTTAGAACAAAATATGTTTGTCATTGGCCCTAGTGGCCTTAGCTTTCCAGAAATGTGTAGTTGAAATACCTAATTTCTTAGGGGATGCTCCGTGCCAGCAGTGGTTATATTGGCCTTTCCTAACGTCAAAGGCCAACTCTAATTCTAGAAATGCATGCTTGAGTAACCAAACACTGCAGTGTCAGCGGTCCTGTCATGGCCTTTTTGTTAAAGTTACCCTTTGCCATGTAGTTGTAAGAAAGTTCCTAGTTTGTATTTAAATAAGGAGTCATTTTCCAGTCCTTTGTTATACGTTAAGTCCCCATGTGTCTGTAGACTCTCACACAGTTGAATTCTGGACTCTGTTATGTCCCAGTGGTATATTTGTCCCTGTGCTTATATCCTTATATTGGAAGAAACACTTTATTTTCATGTGTTGGAGTCATTTTACAGACAAACCACCTTCCACTCCATATAGGCCTTATGCACGGTTGTCTTGATATTCTTGTACATTTATTCTTCCAGAAGAACTGGATTATCGGTTTGTCAAAACTCCCCACCTCAAAATAAAAAGGAACTTTTAAAATGTGATACACATGTCTTCATGTATTTATTTCAGACTTATTGCCCTTCTGTAATTTTTTTTTTTTTTTTTTTTTTTTTTGGTGATGTGGTCTAGTTCTGTCACCCAGGCTGGAATGCAGGGGCATGATCTTAGCTCACTGCACCCTCCCGCTCCCAGGGCTCCCCCTGCATCAACCTCTCGAGTAGTTTGGATTACAGGCGCATGCCACCACCCCTGGCTAATTTTTGTGTTCCTCTGTAAACTTTTGAAATTTTGTTTGAAGTTGCAGATAACTTTGTTAAACTGATTTATGGAGATTTATTTATTTGTTTTGCTATTAATGGGAATTATTTCTCTTGCTGTATTTACTCATAAGGTTTTGTAGTTCAAAATAATGCTGCCCCCATATTTATACTTTTTTCTTCAGTTGCACTAGCTAGGACTTCCAGGGTCATGTTAAATTGTAGTTGTGATGTAGCTGTCCCTTCCTTGTCCCCACTTCCAGAGGAACACCTTTAGGGTTTAATAACATGCTTGTTTGCATTTCTTTGAGATAAGTATTATGCTTAGATGGTCTCCTGCGTTTACTCTGCTAAGAACTTATGAGGAAAGGCTGTTGAAGTTTGCAAATTTTTTTAACTTGAAATACTGCTCATGGGCTCCCCTTCCCCTTTCATCCTTTGTATAACAGTTTACCTTTATGGGACATCCTCCTTGTATTCCTGGAATAGCCTTTCAAGATCATAGGCTATTATTTGGACTTTGTTAGATTGGGTTTATCAAATGTTATTGCATCTATGTGCAAATGTTTATTGAACACCTATAAAAATACAGAGATGAAAAAGGTAGCAGAGTCCTTGCCCATGGGGCCTTGCAGTGGGGTATAAATACAGGTGCTCTGTAGTTCTGTTGGATTCATACATCTTCAAGCACAGCTCTGATTAATAGGCTACATTTTTACTGATGGCCCGTTTAGGCCATCCTCGGGCAGACTAATTCCTGAGCCTTAATGTTTCATTTGATAGCATCAGACAAGCCTTTAGACCTTTCTTCCTCTCAGCACCTGCAAACACATATCTTCTGTTTTCTTCAGTGGTAGGCGTGGCTGTTGCCATGGAGAAGCTGGCCTGGGGAAGTGGGGGCCGAGTGGGTAGAGCAGTTATGCTTTTGATTGGCCAGACTCGCTGTCACAGAAGGTCACCTGGGATCTGATCTTCCCCAGGCAGGGTAAGGTAAGTAATGTGGCCCTGGCAGGTGCAAGTTCAGCATCTGGCCCCATTGCTAGTTGCCCTTTGGGCGGCAAGTAGAGGATGGGGTGAATCCAAAGCTAAGGGTTGGGTCACGCGGCCAGGAAGGCAGCTAACCTAATTGCATATGGCCCACTTTGTGTCAGGTGGCCCTGCAGGAGAAGGCTGACCAGCACTTCCTCTTCCTGCCTTTGGCTCTGGGTTGCTCTAATGTGACTTGTGTTAGGACTGTGGTTACATAGCAGTAACACAACCGAACACGTTTCCCTGTCAGTCGTGCTCGTCCCTTCCCACCATTCCATGTATAAAATGTGTTACCTGCCATTATTTTGTGCTCGAGGTTTTACCTTTTACAAACCAGAAATTAGCTGTACATACAAAGGTTAAAACATAGTGTGCAGCTGACTTTGTTTTTTGTTGTTGTTGTTTTTTTTTTGAGATGGAGTCTAGCTCTGTTGTCCAGGCTGGAGCGCAATGGTGCAATTTTGGCTCACTGCAACCTCCACCTCCTGGGTCCAAGTGATTCTCCTGCCTCAGCCTCCCGAGTAGCTGGGGTTACTGCCACCACGCCCAGCTAATTTTTGTATTTTTAGTAGAGACAGGGTTTCACCATGTTGGCCAGGCTGGTCTCGAACTCCTGACCTCAGGTGATCCACCCGCCTCAGCCTCCCAAAGTGCTGGGATTACAGGCGTGAGCCACCGCACCCAGCTGCAGCTGACTTTTTAGCTTTTTTTTTTTTCTTATTAACATTTTATCTACTTGGCTATATTTGTTCTTAAATGGAGAATTGCTGGTTCAAAAGAAGTAGGTGGTTTTTTTAGTAGCTTTAAACAGTGGCCAAAATGGGGTCCAGAAATGTGGTTCATGCCTGCATCAGCCAGCTTCTCTACGCCCTCACTAGCAAAAATTTTCATCTTTTAAACATGTGCCCATTCGATAGGTCAAAAAAATGTTTATTGTAATATTTTATATTTCTTTGATTTCTGATGTTAAGTAAGCGGCCTTTATTATCACTAATTTTATGAACTTTGTGTATTGGTGTTGTTTATTTTCATATTGGGCTATTTTTCCTAATGCCAAAAACCTTTTACATTTCAAATATTAACTGTCATCTATGGTATAAAATACTTTCCCCCTCACTTTTTGGTTTGTTTTTACTTTGGTTGGTTTTTATAGTGCAGAAAAGTTGGGCCCATCTTTATTTTCCTGTGTCCCACGTGGTGGCCTTTCAGTGGTCTCTGCCACTGGAATTATGCTTGAGCATTTGCCTGACTGTTCCTGTTCTCTGCTGTTGTAAACAGTGCTTCTGTGAACACACTTTTGAACCGTATGTCTTTGTGCACATGGGCAGATGGGTCTGTGAGTTAGATTTCAGAAGTGGAATTGCCAAGATAGGGGATGGCATTGTATTTATGTACTGACAGTTGATGGGTATAATTGAGGGGTATATTCAGATTGCAACTGCAATATCATAAGTATTTATTGGATCTAAGAGGTTTCAAAGTTGATTCTTTGGGGTTTTCTAAATTGACTTTCTCATGTCCCCTGCAAATGGCCAGGTTAGGGTATGACCATGGATTCAAGCTGCGGATGGTGAAGGGGAGGGGAGGGGAGGAGAGCCTGGGCTCGGCACCAGTGTAAAGATGTTACGGCTGCCTGCACCCACTCCGTGGGTAGCACAACCTCTAAAGGCCTCTACTAATAGTTTTGTTTATTGTTTTAACTTTGAATTTGTTTTTTTGACTAGGTAATACATGCTCATGGTAAAATAAAAATAAAAACAAAAAACAAAGGGAGAATATACAGTGAAAAAGTAAGTTGCCCTCCCTTTCCTGGCCCCTAGTTCCCTTACCCAGAGGCAACTGCTATTAGTCATCATTAATAGTCTCTTATATATCCTTCTAGAAACCGTCTGTGTAAGCACATCTGTTTTTAGTTTCCTGGAATGCTGTATACAGCGCTGTGTTCGGTTTCGCACATAACTATGTTAGAGATCATCTCATATTCATTTATTTAAGGTTGCCTTGTTTTAAAGGGTTTTACAGTAATTCATTGTATGAACATAACGTATCTTGTCTATTAACAACACTTCAGTGAATATATTCTTACACATAGGCCATTACATATCTCTGAGGTAAATTTGTAGAAGTAGAATTTATAGGAGAGGGAGGATATGTGCACTTCTAATTTTGTTAAAATCTGCATTGCCACAAGCAGTATATGAGTGCCTATGTCTTCCCGCACATACAAACATATGTTGCCCAGCTTTATGATTGATTGTTTTGTTTCCAAAGCCCTTTCTTTACTCCCAAATGAATTTCTGCTGCCATGGTGGGAAGTTGCTCAGGTCTGATTTTTTTTTTTTTTTTTTTTAAGTTTTTCTGTTAAAAAAATAACTTCAATTTTTCAATGGCTTCTATTAACCGAGGGCCAAGTTCTATTGGCCTGGTCTGAAAATCTTGAGCATGTTAAATGAAGATTGTGTATGTTTACTCTAATCCTGAATGTCTTGAGGAAAAGCAATGTGTTTTTTTTTTTTTTTGGCACAGAAGTTGGCATCCACCTTGTGACAAGATACATGTGGGCATTCAAGTGGTCACATAATTAATTGTAGGAAGTCCTCCATCTCTTTTCTGTGCTCTGGAATGGTTTTTATGGCATGGTAAATATTTTATTCACAGAAAGTTTATTTGGGAAGTTGCTCTTTACATTATTTCAGCTTTTTAGATTTCTTCCCTAGTGGTCATATTTTTCTCTGCTTCTTGAGTCAGATTCGGCTATTTGTATTTTCTTCAAAAAAAAAATGTTATTTCCTGTTGAACTCTGTAAGTCTACCATTCTGATATATAGCTTTTACCTAGGATACTTTATGCTTCAATTCATGTCTTTTGGGGAGAGAAATTCACATAATGTAGAAGCATATATACGTATATAGATGTTACGTAAGGGAATGTTAGTTTTATCTCTGTGCCTCAGATGTGTGTTTCTTGTCTTACTGTAATTGGGTAGAACTCCATAGAATAATGTTCAAAAATAGCAGCATTAAGACTTTTATTTCTGCTTTCGTGAGTTTGGTTCGTGGTTTCTTAGTGGTATCTTTGTCTTGCGTTTTTGACTTGTTCTGGTTTCATAAAGACAGTTTGAAAGCTTTTTATTTCTCCTGTCTGGCATGGTTTGTATAGCATGGGAATGACCTTTCCCTGAAGGTATAGAAGGCATCACCCCAGTGCTATTTGAGTCCCCAGTCATTTGGGGAGTTAATTCTCTGACACTCCTTCTATATGTCTTTCATATTCTTAGTCTATGTATTTCTTCCTTTAAAACGTCTGCAGGTACCTGTGTTTGGCTCTCTTCCTGTGGATAACTGCTTGGTCTGAAGTTCCAGAAAGGATCCTGTTCCCAGACAGGTGATTACATATCTGAGGCTGTTTTGTTGCCTGAGGATGAGGGCTAGTATCATCTCAGGTACCAGAGTGTTCTCCTGAGCCTGTCTGCCATGTGGCAGAGTTGGGCCGTGTGTCCTTGCCTGTCTCCCTCACAGGCACAGACCTCTGCTCTTGGCCTTTCCTGGGTTAGAGTGACCATGTCTGAAATGTCACACCAATCATCTGGAGCCTGGACTCTCTGGCCTGCTGCCTTCCCTTGCTTTGGGATTCTTCTGCCCAGCAGAGCATTATCTATGTTGTGCTGTCTGTGGTGTCTCAGTCCTATGGAGAAGGGCAGCAAGGGAATAGTCCAGTCGCTAAGGTCTTCAGGATCGAGGCATTTGCACTGGATGGTGCCCAAGCTCCATGGGATAACTTACAAGAGAGAGCGCGGGAAGGCAGTTTGCATAGTGAGGGAAGTGGGAGCCCGTCACTGAGACGAGTAAACATGAGTTTACTACCGCAGTTACCACATTAATTTCCAAGTGATAATGTCTAATTGAGACTCTGAATAATGGAAACACCTTCAGTTTTCTTTTAGACTTTTTTAAATTAAAAAATTTAAACTTGCTTTCCTTTTAAAACAAAGGGAGAAAATTTTTGTTGCATATGGTTTTTTTTTCTTCTCTGGAAGTAAAGCCAGTAGGTAGTTTATGCTCCCAGACCTCGATTTCTTTCCCATATTGCCCTACTTAGTTGCACCAGTTGTGCTGACAAGTCTTAAAAATACGTAATAAAACGTAAATGATAGCACAAATGCTTTAAGGGAAACGTATAGCTTTACTTGGTTACGTAAAAAAGAGGAGAGATTGGAAATCTTTACGTTTATATCCAATCTCGAAAGTTTAAAAAATGGAAGGGGGCAGATAATAAAATAAAGACAAGGAGATAAATGAACTAGGTAAAGAAACAATAAGAAAGGAATGTCAAAACAGAAAGCCGATTCTTTTAGACAGATGAGATCTTTGATGAGATTGATGAAGGGCAAAAGAACATGCAGTAGCGTCAAGAGGCTCAGTGGTCACTTGTCACTGTCTGAGGGAATAATGTCATGTTACCTAGAGTTGAGTACTTTTAATATTTTTGAGTGGTCTTCCATTTTTTACATGTTGTATACTGTGTTTTAATGATTGTGTTAAGGGAAGAAATGTTAGGGGAGGATTTGCCCCAGCTCCTACTTCCCTTTTCATTTTTGCTAATAAATGTGCTGACATCTGAGTGTAGTACTGGCTAGGGCCTTGAACGTTTCTCTTGTGCCTTGCATTGGGCAGTTAAGTCTTTTTAGGTATCTTAGTTTATTTCAGCTTCACAATTCTGAAAGGGATGCAGGTGCTGTTATTCTCGTTTCTCAGATTACAGGGACAGACTCTAGGGCATTAGACAAGTTGCCCACAGTCACCTAACAAGTTAGTAGCAGACCTAACTCCTCAGGAGTAGGTCTATGTGAAGCCCAGGGGTCGTGCTTGTAACTGCTGTGCTGAGGCCAACTTTGTGCAGTTGTTTGTCTATTTCCTGGCGACTCCCATATCCCAAAGCATTGTTGATGCCCCTGGTAGGGTGGCCTTCACTGCTGCCTGGTCCTCAACTTCTGGGACATGTGTATATCTCCTTACGATCTACAGGTCCCTGAGTACTGACGGTCAGGGGCTGCCGCGTCTTTCCCGTTGACTCATGTTTGGTTCCTCCAGTGAAAATTTTACTTAGAGAAATGCTGTCTCCAAAGCACTTGTCTGCCACCACACCTAAGAAGTCCTGGGCCCCAAATCTGTATGAGCTAGACAGTGACTTGACTAAGGAGCCGGATGTCGTCACAGGAGAAGGTCCAACTGACTCTTAGTTTTTTCATCAGAGGTTTCGGAACCTAATCTACGTGGAATTTGTTGGGCCTCGGAAGACCCTGGTCAAACTCCGAAACCTCTGCCTTGGTTGGTTGCAGCTGGAGACTCGCACTAAGGAGATCATCGAGCTCTTGGTCCTTGAGCAGTACCTGACCATCATCCCTGAAAAGCTCAAGCCTTGGGTGCGAGCAAAAAAGCCAGAGAACTGTGAGAAACTCATCACTCTGCTGGAGAATCACAAGGAGATGTACCAACCGGAAGGTAAGAGTTTCCATGGGGTGATGGTGGTCAGTGCAGGCCTCAGGCGTGCCCTGCGGCTCTCAGCCTCCACTCTTCCAACTTGGTCTGGGCTGGATTATTCTCTGTCCTGGGCAGCGGTGGGGGTGTCCCGTGTACTGTGGAATTGAGCCGCATCATGATTTTCTGGGTGTGACCACCACAATTGTCCCCGCACGTGCCCAGGTATCCCCTGGCAGCCAAAACTGCCCTGGCGCAGAACCACCATCCTGAGTCAGGAGAGGGAAAGGAGACACCTCTGTGGAAGGGAGAAAACGTCTTACGGCTCCTGCCCTTTTGGTGTGGCGTGCTAGGAGATTGCCTTCTGGCTTTTTGTGTGAGGTCGGGGTGCTCACAGCCACCATGCTCCCCCCACAGTTTTTAGTATGTCAGGAGTGGTTGGAAGCCACTAAAGGGTTTTGAGCTCAACAATGTCAGGATCAGGTCACTCCAACCATGTGTGTGTGTGACAGGGAGATGCAACTCAGGGATTGGGGGGAACTATTGTGAGAATATGGGCCAGAGATAGTAACCAGGTCGATAGTAACCAGATGATGTGTCCTCTCAGACGACAACAGCAGTGACATGACCAGTGACGACGACATGGCCCGGGACAGAGGAGAGTCCTCACCACCTCACTCAGTCCATTCTTTCAGTGGTGAGTACTCATCCCCTGGGTCAACCATGGGCAGGCGCTGCCAGATGCTTCCAGGTGGAGACACAGTGGGTTGGGGCCTCCATGAAGATGCCCCGCCATCCCCAGGTGGTCAGCTTCACTCAGAGATCTGAGGAGAGGGTAAAGTAATTGATGGCATAATGAGATATTTTTATATCTAAACAGACACCTTAAATACTTAGTTTCATTTTATTCAACGATAAAATATTTAAAGCTATTTGGAATTTGCAGCAGGCTGCTTCCAGCTGTACCCCAGCCTCCCCAGGAAGGTTCATTAAAGATGCTTCAGTGAGCTTTTATAGGGAGCACTGCTTTCAGGGAGGGTGTGTGTGTTGTTTTCCTGGGTTTTGTGTTTTTTTGTGGTAGAATGACATGCACTTTAAGATTGGCTGCCAGACAGTAGACGGTCTGCAATCCATTCTCCTGAATGTGGACTCAGCCCCTTAGGAACTGGGAAGCCAGCAAAGAGTCTGAAGTGGGGGTTAGCTACTGGACTGAGCTTTGGAACTTGCTTGGAAGCAAGCCCCACTTGCGCAAAGCCTGCAGAAACCATGTTGCGGGTATATGATAAAGAAGGGGCCAGATGAGCCTGGGAATCTGGAGCTCTCTGTTTTGGATACATTCCTTGTGGGAAGAGGGTAGCATCTCTTTCCAGAGGGGTGTTTGTGCACATGCAGGGAAAACAGGTGTGTCGAAGTGCTTTGTTAACCACTGGAATGTCTCACCCGCTCAGGTGACCGGGACTGGGACCGGAGGGGCAGAAGCAGAGACATGGAGCCACGAGACCGCTGGTCCTACACCAGGAACCCAAGAAGCAGTGAGTCTTAACCACTTTCTTTCTCAGCAGGAGATATAGAGCATGTGCTGTGCGTAGGTTGAAGGGGAAAGTGCCAGGGCCTCAAAAGTTTCTGCTGCTCCATTTGGGCTCTTTTCTGCTTCCCCAAAAGTTGAGTCTGAGCCTCCTATTTGTGAAGTTCCACTCAGCGCCACCAGCACAGGTTTCACCACATAGACCTGTTGCCATCTGAACTATTTGCTCAGTGTTCTTAAGCTGGTGCATTTTTTTTAAAAAGCTAGAAGTTTCTATATGAAAGATTATGCTACTCTAAAAATTGAAAACTAGGCCGGGCGTGGTGGCTCACGCCTGTAATCCCAGCACTTTGGGAGGCTGAGGCAGGCAGATCACGAGGTCAGGAGATCGAGAGATCAGTCTGGCCAACATAGTGAAACCCCGTCTCTACTAAAAATACAAAAAATAACTGGGCGCAGTGGCAGGCCCCTGTAGTCCCAGCTACCCAGGAGGCTGAGGCAGGAGAATGGCGTGAACCCAGGAGGTGGAGTTTGCAGTGAGCCGAGATCACACCACTGCACTCCAGCCTGAGCAATAGAGCGAGACTCCGTCTCCAAAAAAAAAAAAATTGAAAACTAGTATAAAGTGCCATAGGCAGAAAGCAGAATGAAAAACACATTATAACAATGTTGTTAACTAGGAATGTCTGCAATGACTTCTTGCAGTGTTAGGAAAGTGCAGTGCCACATCTGAGCACCAGGCCTGAGATTTGAAAGGGAATCAATCATCACACCAATGTGGTGTTGGTGTCCATACTGCTGGAAATCATTTCCTCTTCTTCCTGGACTTGGAGAGCACTGCTCTGGGCAGCAGGGCACCCCTAAAATTGATCAGGAGAAGGATATCAGGAGTGAGTGACGTTTAGTGATGGTTCACAACACATTAGGCATTGTTCAGAGACATGACCCTGTGGAACGGTCTCTTGATGCCATCTCCCTGTCACACATTGCAGCTGGGGAGACCCAGAGGTTGTGCCCGAAGGATGAGGCTAGTGGGCACTGCACTGGACCCACACATCTTGGGCACAATCTGAACCACCTGTGAGACTGGGAGCAGAAGGATGAGGCAGGGTCCCTGGCCCTGCTCTGGGTCTGGGTTTTTGTGGGATTGGTTTTATGGGACTCCTCAGAGGCTGCCACAGAGTGCAGAGAAGAGAAAGGCACTTGCTGTTGTACACTCACACCCCAGCCGGCTTCACAGTTGAGTAGGACAGACCTGGGACCTGCAGGATGGACTGGGCCCTGCTTCTTGTTGATGCCTTTTCTGTTCCCAGGGATGCCTCAGCGGGATCTTTCCCTTCCTGTGATGGCGAAAACAAGCTTTGAAATGGAAAGAGATGATGACAGGGACTCCAGGGCTTACGAGTCCCGATCTCAGGTATGCTCAGGTTTCCTCTCTTTCTAGAAAGGCCATCTTCATTTCGTGGCAGAGATGCCTTTCTTTCCTCGGATGGTGTGTTTATTTATCTGCCCCTAGAGTCCCACCTGGGGTGACAGCCCCAGCCCTCCAGGAAGAGCCCAGGCCCATCCCATAGGTGACAAGTAGCCCAGGCTGCTGCTGGCTGGCTGTGTCGTTCATGTGGTCAGAGGAGCTACTGCCCCTCAGCATGTGTGTCACTTGGTAGGTTGGTCACATTGCCGTTCCCTACAGGGCCGGGGAAGCAGAGTGACTCTGGAGATGTTTCTGGTTCTCAAGAGGGAGCCAGGAAAGCTGTGGGTCTGCAGAGTAGACTGGCCAGGGAGAACAAAGGCTCTGGAGCTGACAAGAGCTGGGTTCAAAGCCTGGCTCTGCCACTTGCTAGCTGGCCTTGGGCCATTTACTCAACTAAGCTGAATTTCAGTTTCCTCATCTGTAAAATGAGTATGGTGATTGCTCCCAGAGCTGCTGTGAAAAGTCACTCATACACATACATAAAGTACCTGGCACATGGTAGGCATGCCATTAAATGTTATGGCAGTTGTGGTTTAAGAGGCAGCATGTGTCAGGGAGATTCATGAAGGGAAAAAAAAGGTGGGACTTGAGCTTGTTTTTTAGGAAGGAGGAAAGGGGTCACTTAGACATGGTGGAGTGTGGAGGAAGACCCCAGCACTGACTGGACTCAAAGAAGGGAGGAGCCATTGGGCTGAACCTTGCTTTCCTTCATGTATCAGTGCCCACCCCCTGTCAGATAGCAGGCCTAGGCCCTGGGGGGCACAGCAGTGAGCAACACAGAGAGGGGCCCTGCCCTGAGAAGCTTTTGACAGTTGCACAAATAAATATTGACATAAATGTTGTATATAACTGCTAATCGTTCTCAGTGCCCTCAAGGAAAAATAGAGAGTTAACAAGAAATTGTAACAAGGGCCTTGATTTGGATTGAAGGGAAATGTCTTGGAGGCATTAACAGTTGCCGTTTAGAGCAAGGAGCAGACTGGGTCAGGTGTTGTGGGAGGGGACCCCAGGCATTAGGGAGAGCTCAGCTAAAGTTGTGGGATAGGAACTAAACAAAGGGCCAAGTGACTGGGATACAGGAAGAAGGCTGCAGGCATGTGTGGGCCTGGCCATTGGTATCCTGGTAGTTGGGCTTTGTCTTGTTTTGCTTTTTAAATGCCCTTCCTTGACAATCTGTGAAGAATTGGCATCCAGGCCCCATGTCTGCATAATCAAAATTCTGGAAGCTACTGATTCCTACTGATGCAGTATAGTAGTAACCCCAGCAGCAAATGACAAATTACGTTTTGGAGGTGTACAAAAGAGAAAATTCTCTCATCTTTTAGCATCATGTGTAAATCTCTTAATTGTTCACGTGTATGGATCATGTTGTGAAAATTACATTGTGCCATACTAGCATTGTTTTCAGAACAGCATCTCTTCCGTTGAACTTGATTGCAGTTTGTATACATTAAGATGTCATTGTTGATTACAAACAAAGTGAACAACCAATGTAGGGCTGCCCACTTGCCTAGATTTTAATTTCAAATCAAAGTGTGCTTTTTCTTTCATGTGAGAAAAGAATTTTGTCTGTGAAGCTCTGCTTTGTTCCCTTGCCCTACTTAGTTTTTGTCGTTGTTTTTGCTTTTTTGTGGCAGGACACAGGCAGTGCATAAATAAGGCTTCCCTCTTAAACCCAGATGCCCGTACCTCTTTGTTTTCTTGATATATACCTTATTCAGCAAACCCTCTTTTTTGCTACATTTTTCATGTTGCTCCATGCCTTTTCCCAGCAATAGAACTATGGTGGATTTAATATCAAAACATATGTATTTCCTTTACATAATTTTTCTTAATATTTAAGCAACACATCACATTGCCGAAAATCCTCACCCACAGTATTGCAAAGCAGATAAATGCACTTCTCCCCATTTTACAGGTGAAGAACCTGAAAGAAAGGTTAAAAAAGATTTCTGTTCCCAAGGTTGCACAGCTCATAATCGGTGCGATCCTCCTTTGACCCAGATCTCTGTCCAGCTCCAAAGCCTGTGGGCTTCCCATAGCCCCGTCTCCCTCCTCAAGTCTCTCTCCAGCCTCAGTGCCGTTCTTCCTGGAACCATGACTCCCTGAAACCAGTAGTGTTCTAGTCGGCCCTCTGGCAATAAGCAAAGGTCCTTTAGGGTCCTGGTAGAAGGTTCTCCTGAGTAATTCGAGGAATTTTTAAATTCCGTTTTAGGTAAATGTCCATTAAAACAGAAAAGGCAATTATAAAAATGCCCTCAGGGCTTACAGTTATTCCTGGGTTATTTGGAAATTCTGCAAACTGGAAACTCCCTCAGTATAGCCGTGCTATGCCATGGAGAAACCAGGAGGGAGGTTTAAGTCACATCCTGACCAGACGTCTGCCTGAATGTGTGTGTCTTCTTTCTGTTCCCTGAGTACTCCATGCCTGTTTGATATTTAGTCTGTTTAAGTTTTCCCACCAATCCCTTTCTCTATGTATCATAACCTTACCCGCTACTTAAGGCCCCACCTGCCCTCCACAAACCTTTGCACACTGTTCAGGCCCACCCTGAACTGTCCCTCTACAAAACCCGTTTAGCACTTATTATCTGTACCCCAATTTATTGTTTATTGTTCTCTAATTGTTTCATGAGTCTTTTCTCTCCAACCAAATTATAAGCTGCATGAGGGCAAGGAATATGTGTCATGCGTCTTTGGGATCTGCCTCAGAGTGTAGCACCAAGGTAGGTACGACGTAGGCCCCTAGTAACACTTGACTTGGATCACTCAGAACCCCAATACCGTGAGCACTTACTATATAACTTCATATATGTAGCTCCCATGTCGCCAACATTATTCTGTCTTTGGATATCGGTGGGGACAGACTCCATTGAGAGGTCTGTGTTTGCTGTTTTAGGATGCTGAATCATACCAAAATGTGGTAGACCTCACTGAGGACAGGAAACCTCACAACACAATCCAGGACAACATGGAAAACTACAGGAAGCTGCTCTCCCTGGGTAAGCAGCTGCTTCTCAGTCACTCCCAGTCCAGTCATTGGAGCATTTTGTCATCTTGCTCCTTTTTAAGCTGGATGTTAGAGTCCGACACATTAATATATTTGGACTTCAAGGGTAGTAAGAAATCTATGAAAGATTTCAAATGAGGGAGTAAATGATGAAATGTGTGTTTTTAAGAAATACCTCTGGCTTTGGGTAAAGATATATTGTACAGGGTGGGGACAAGCAGGGAGATGCTTCTTGCCACAAGAGTTGATACCTTTTTCCAGAGCGGTAGCACTGGAGGTTTTTAAGTAGACATTCAGGATGGAATCCTGAGTTCCCATGTGGACTTTCCTGGAAGACATCTAGCCTAAATTGGTAGTGGGAAGTTGGCTGTCCTGCAGGTCTATAAGGCCGTGGGGCCTCAAGGGAGCGGGTGGAGGAAGAGCAGTCGTGAGGTAAGAGGAAGAAGGCCAGTGAAAAAGAGGACTTAAAAAGTGGTTACAAGGGCCGGGCACGGTGGCTCAAGCCTGTAATCCCAGCACTTTGGGAGGCTGAGACGGGTGGATCACGAGGTCAGGAGATTGAGACCATCCTGGCTAACATGGTGAAACCCCGTCTCTACTAAAAAGTACAAAATACTAGCCGGGCGAGGTGGCGGGCGCCTGTGGTCCCAGCTACTTGGGAGGCTGAGGCAGGAGAATGGCGTAAACCTGGGAGGTGGAGCTTGCAGTGAGCTGAGATCTGGCCACTGCACCCCAGCCTGGGTGACAGAGCGAGACTCCGTCTCAAAAAAAAAAAAAAAAAAAAAGTGGTTACAAGAAGGTGAAGACTAAAAGACAATGCACTGATTTCAGGGACATGTGAGGTCTTTGTGCACATTTCTGAGTGGAGTCAGAAGAATTACTTGCAGATTACAATGGATTAGGGAATAGATAGTAGGGAAATGAGACAGCAAATGTCTTCTGACATCCAAGGAATCAGATGTGGGCCACCTCATATTTAGAGGCTCAGTGAAAGATGAAGATCAATTTATGGGGATGAGTCTTGGTCCTCAACTTGAATTTGAGGCACCATATTGTCCTTGTGACCAGGAGTGCAGCTTGCTGAAGACGATGGCCACTCCCACATGACGCAGGGCCACTCATCAAGATCCAAGAGAAGTGCCTACCCAAGCACCAGTCGAGGTAAGCAGGAGGCACATCCCACAGAGGAGCCACACAGCCAGTAAGATGCTATCAAGGAACCTTCTACACTTTGCATTCCTAAACATCACAGAAGGGTGCACCCCTCCAAGTCCCACTGTCCTTCCTGTGGGGACTAGGGAGTATTTACATTTAGGGTTTCTTTCCAGGTCTAAAAACTATGCCTGAAGCCAAAAAATCAACCCACCGGCGGGGGATTTGTGAAGATGAGTCTTCCCACGGAGTGATAATGGAAAAATTCATCAAGGATGTGTCGCGCAGTTCCAAATCGGGAAGAGCAAGGGAGTCAAGCGACCAGTCACAGAGATTCCCCAGAATGTCAGATGCTAACTGGAAGGACGTTTCATTGCACAAGAGGGAGTCAGTGATCCAGCAGAGGGTTTATGAAGGGAATGCATTTAGGGGAGGCTTTAGGTTTAATTCAACCCTTGTTTCCAGAAAGAGAGTTCTGGAAAGAAAGAGGCGCTATCATTTTGACACGGATGGGAAGGGCTCGATTCATGATCAAAAAGGCTGTCCCAGGAAGAAGCCCTTTGAATGTGGTAGTGAGATGAGAAAAGCCGTGAGCATGAGCAACCTGAGCAGCCTCAGCTCCCCGTCGTTTACTGAGTCACAGCCAGTTGATTTTGGGGCAATGCCATATGTATGTGATGAGTGTGGGAGGTCGTTCAGTGTCATCTCAGAATTTGTTGAGCACCAGATCATGCATACTAGAGAGAACCTCTATGAGTATGGTGAGTCCTTTATTCACAGTGTGGCTGTCAGTGAAGTTCAGAAAAGTCAGGTTGGAGGGAAACGTTTTGAGTGTAAGGACTGTGGAGAGACCTTCAATAAGAGTGCCGCCTTGGCTGAACATCGGAAAATTCATGCTAGAGAATATCCTGTGGAATGTAAGAATCAGGAGTGTGAGGAGGCCTTCATGCCTAGCCCAACCTTTAGTGAGCTTCAGAAAATATATGGCAAAGACAAATTCTATGAGTGCAGGGTGTGTAAGGAAACCTTCCTTCATAGTTCTGCCCTGATTGAGCACCAGAAAATCCACTTTGGGGATGACAAAGATAATGAGCGTGAACGTGATCGTGAGCGCGGGGAAACCTTTAGGCCCAGCCCAACCCTTAATGAGTTTCAGAAAATGTATGGTAAAGAGAAAATGTACGAATGTAAGGTGTGTGGGGAGACTTTCCTTCATAGCTCATCCCTGAAAGAACATCAGAAAATCCATACTAGAGGGAACCCATTTGAAAATAAGGGTAAAGTATGTGAGGAAACCTTTATTCCTGGTCAGTCCCTTAAAAGGCGTCAGAAGACTTACAATAAGGAGAAGCTCTATGACTTTACAGATGGCCGGGATGCCTTCATGCAAAGCTCAGAGCTCAGTGAGCATCAGAAAATTCATTCTCGAAAGAACCTCTTTGAAGGCAGAGGGTACGAGAAATCTGTCATTCATAGTGGACCCTTCACTGAATCTCAGAAGAGTCATACTATAACACGACCTCCTGAAAGTGATGAGGACGAGAAGGCATTCACCATTAGCTCTAACCCCTATGAAAACCAGAAGATTCCCACTAAGGAAAATGTCTATGAAAGGAAATCATATGAGAGGTCTGTTATTCATAGCTTAGCCTCTGTGGAAGCTCAGAAAAGTCACAGTGTAGCGGGGCCCAGTAAACCAAAAGTAATGGCAGAGTCTACCATTCAGAGCTTCGATGCTATCAACCATCAGAGAGTTCGTGCTGGAGGGAACACGTCTGAAGGAAGGGAATACAGTAGGTCTGTTATCCATAGCTTAGTGACTTCCAAACCTCCAAGAAGTCACAGTGGAAATGAATTGGTGGAATCTAATGAGAAGGGAGAATGCTCCATTTATATCTCAGACCTTAATGATAAGCGACAGAAGATTCCTGCCAGAGAGAACCCTTGTGAAGGGGGCAGTAAGGATCACAACTATGGAGACTCTGTCATACAGAGTGTATCCCATGCCAGACCTCAGAAAAGTGTTCCTGGAGAGGGATCTGGTGAATTTAAGAAGGATGGTGAATTCTCTGTTCCCAGCTCAAATGTCCGTGAATACCAGAAGGCTCGTGCTAAAAAGAAATACATTGAGCATAGGAGCAATGAGACCTCTGTAATTCACTCTCTACCTTTTGGTGAACAAACATTTCGCCCTCGAGGGATGCTCTATGAATGTCAGGAGTGTGGGGAGTGCTTTGGGCGTATCTCTGACCTCACTGAGCACCAGAAGATTCATGATAGAGAGAAGCCCTCTGGAAGCAGAAACTACGAATGGTCTGTCATTCGCAGCCTGGCCCCTACTGACCCTCAAACAAGTTATGCCCAAGAGCAGTATGCTAGAGAGCAAGCATGGAACAAATTTAAGGAATTCAGACAATTTTTTGCCACCAGCAAAGACCTGAACACATACCAGAAAATCTATGAGCAAGAGAAGTCTCATGGTAAGGAGTCTCAAGGTGAGAAGATCCGTGGGGAGAAGACCTATAGCGAGGAGACCCACGACGAGGAGACCTACGGCGAGGAGACCCATGGTCAGGAGACAATTGAAGGCCCTGTCATTCAAGGCTCAGACATGGAAGACCTGCAGAAGGATGACCCTGATAACGCAATCTATGAATGTGAGGACTGTGGCCTGGGCTTTGTGGATCTCACAGACCTCACAGACCATCAGAAAGTCCACAGCAGGAAGTGCCTGGTTGACAGTCGGGAGTACACACATTCTGTAATTCACACCCATTCCGTCAGCGAGTATCAGAGAGATTACACTGGAGAGCAGCTGTATGAATGTCCAAAGTGTGGGGAATCTTTTATTCATAGCTCATTCCTTTTCGAGCATCAGAGAATCCATGAACAAGACCAGTTGTATTCCATGAAGGGGTGTGATGATGGTTTTATTGCCCTCTTGCCCATGAAGCCACGGAGGAATCGTGCCGCAGAGAGGAATCCTGCTCTTGCTGGGTCGGCCATTCGATGCCTTTTGTGTGGACAAGGCTTCATTCATAGCTCTGCCCTTAATGAGCATATGAGACTTCACAGGGAAGATGATTTACTGGAGCAGAGCCAGATGGCTGAGGAAGCTATCATTCCAGGCTTAGCCCTCACTGAGTTTCAGAGAAGTCAGACCGAAGAGAGACTCTTTGAATGTGCAATCTGTGGAGAGGCTTTCATCAACCCAGCAGAACTTGCAGATCATGTAACTGTTCATAAGAATGAGCCTTATGAGTATGGGTCCTCCTATACTCACACCTCATTTCTTACTGAGCCCCTCAAAGGAGCTATACCATTCTATGAATGCAAGGATTGTGGAAAGTCCTTTATTCATAGCACAGTCCTCACTAAACATAAGGAGCTTCACCTGGAAGATGATGATGATGATGATGAAGCAGCAGCTGCAGCAGCAGCAGCCCAGGAAGTTGAAGCCAATGTCCACGTTCCACAAGTAGTTCTGAGGATTCAGGGGTCAAATGTAGAGGCTGCCGAGCCAGAAGTGGAGGCTGTTGAGCCGGAAGTGGAGGCTGCCGAGCCAGAGGTGGAGGCGGCTGAGCCAAACGGAGAGGCTGAAGGGCCAGATGGAGAGGCTGCAGAGCCCAATGGAGAGGCTGAACAGCCGAATGGAGAGGCCGAGCAGCCAAATGGGGATGCCGATGAACCAGATGGTGCAGGGATTGAAGACCCAGAAGAAAGAGCTGAAGAGCCAGAGGGAGATGCCGACGAGCCTGACGGTGTGGGAATTGAAGACCCAGAAGAAGCTGAAGATGAAGAGATTCAGGTAGAAGAACCATACTATGATTGCCATGAATGCACAGAAACTTTCACTTCCAGCACAGCATTCGGTGAGCACCTGAAAACTCATGCCAGCATGATCATATTTGAGCCTGCAAATGCCTTTGGGGAGTGCTCAGGCTACATCGAACATGCCAGCACCAGCACAGGTGGTGCCAATCAAGCTGATGAGAAGTACTTCAAATGTGACGTCTGTGGGCAGCTCTTTAGTGACCGCCTGTCCCTCGCCAGACACCAGAATACCCACACTGGCTGAAGGCATGGGGTAAAGGTTAGAAAACCTTCACCTAGGACTTGACCCTTACCAAACCACAGAGAATTCAAACCAATCCATGACAATGTCAGTAGGAGACTTAACCTTAGTGTGTTACACACCTGACTTAACATCTCCAAACTCATATTGAAAAGAGAATGAATGTGGAGATTCCAGTCTTAAGCTTTCCCCTTCAGATGTCAGTGTCTGCATGTGGGAAAGCCACAGCACACATCTTACCTTTCCAAGTAACCAGATTGAGAAAACCCTATGAGTATTCCATACTACAAAGGTTGCCCAAACCAACTGTAAATGACACTTGTGTAATGTATATATAGTGTTTCCTGAGGTGTATATAAAATAGCAAATTATGGCAGAACAGTGATCACATAGATTTGGATTTAACATGATATACAGTTACAGTTTACAGAGGTACCTTACCTGGTACTCTGAATTTTTTTTTTTTTTTTTGGAGGAGGAAGAGAGCAACAAATTTGAATATATTTGTAAGTGTCTTAGATCCCAAGAAAGATTTATTGTGCATTATTTGAACCCTGTCAGTATCTTTTTCGAGTAATTGTTTTGTTTCTTACCCTTGAACAGTCTTGTGAAGGTGTGGGCATGATAGATAACATGTCTTTTACTCTTTGCTGTTTGAAAAGAGAAGTACTTTAGCTTCTTTCTGCAGCCATTTCGTCTGCACCAACACTTTGGAACCTAATACTGTGTAAGGCTTTACAATACACGGATTGACTTTTTGTGACCCAAATTGATTGGTTCCCACATCGTTATGTTTGTTGAAGTGGTTGTCATGTAAAAATATTACAAGTTTGTTTTCTGGATTTTTTTTTTTTTTAAACCAACTCAGTATGTGTTTGATGATAGTGAATTGATAAAACCCGAAGCTTTTCCCTGTAAATCTTACATCTTTGCCTTTAAAGAATGGGTTACAACCATCACTAGATCACAGTAGTGCCTAATGAAGGTTGAGAACCGTAGGAGAGGCTCTCATGCTGTAAATAATGATGCAGGCTAATGACCTTTCATCACTTCCTTTGTGCGCTTCCTGCCTTAAGTGACAAGTAGCAACATGGCTTGGGTCCCCTGTGCAGCACCAGCCTATGCTGCCACAAGTCAGTTTGCACCCTAGGTGCCCAGGAGCTAGTATCCTTAGATCTTTCTATCGCTAACTTAATTCTCTTCGTTATTTATCTGACCCTCTAACTCCATGTCTAACTTGCATTAAAAAAAAAAAATTGCTTTCTTTACAGTCAACCCAAGCTTAACATGGACTCAGGTTCCCCAGCAGCCTTAATTTGTTTTGTTAACATCTGTTCCTTCTTTTTCAGCTCTCCTAGAGTATTTCTGAGTGTCGCGTTCATCTAATCTTAGTATTCCTTTTAATCACAAATGGACCTCACAGCTTGAGGTTTCCTGTGTCCTATTCTGTGGACTACCTGTGCTCCTTTGCTTCCCCTACCCTTGCATAATAACTATATTAAGAGTTTTTTTTTTTTTTTTTTGGCCTTGAGTTGGCTGGAAAAAAAAATTTAAAATTTAAAAAATTTAAAAAAAAAAGATTTGCAAAATGTAAGTGTAGATCATTTGGACAAGCAAAATTAAAATACCCACTGGGGGAAATGTGTCTGAATCTTACTCTTCTGGATCTGCAGGATTAGGGCTTGGAAGTATGTCAAAGATGCAGGGAGTGTCAACATTTAGGAAGATTGTAGAGCTGAGAGCTAGAAGCAGAAATGAGTAAGCCAAAGAAGGGAGTCCTAATATATCACCAGATCTAGGAGGGGAGAGGAGACAGACAGAAGAAAACACCAGAGGCAAGAACTGTGGAAGGCCAGGTTGCTGAGAAGGAATTGAGTGGGGTGTCCTGAGCAGTTTGGAAAAGGAGCCTTTGATGGTTTGGTGTAGGTGAGAGCTAGCTGCATAGGAAGACCTGAGGTTGGAACGGACATCGGGAAGGCTGAGGGGCAGTGAGGTGTACTACATGGGAAGAGGACTCTTGAAACGAGAATCAATGTTGATGTCGGGGTGAACTTTGTGGGTTCGTTACTTGGTGTTAACATTGTTGGCAGTGGTAGACCCTTTTCAGAAAGCACCTTGCCGTAAGTAAGGGTGTCCGTTCCAACCTTAAGTTAGTGAAAAGGTAGTAACAAATGGTAAACAAGAGAATGATTGCTTCAGCCTATCTGTGGACACTTAATGCAGCTGTTTAAAAATGGTAATCACGAGTTATGTAGCAACGTGGAAATATATTTACAGAATATTAAGTGGAGAGAGCAGGACATGAAAGTATATTTATACTACAGTTATAACTGTTTAAAAATATATGCTTATAGTCAAAAGCTGTTGTGGTGGTGTTGTAGGCTTATAGTTGAGCATTATTTTCTTAAATTTCTTGAGTGTTCTTTATGGTAGTGTTACTAAAAAGTTTATGATCACATTTCCATTGTGAACATAATTTGAACTCATTATCACACACTTGGAAATTACAGAGAAGTGGAGGAAAAAAAATCATATTCCCACCATCCAAAGACAGATATAGTCTCCTCTATCTTGTTTATGCTTGTTTCTGTGCACAGGTTTATGATTATAACTGTGTCAAAATGTATATTCAAAATAGCTTGTTACGTTACCTTTGTGGAATTATGGTTAAATACTTTCACCTTAATTTTTTCAAATGTTCCCTATAATAATGTCCTGATAACAGTGTATTATGTATGTCTCCATTGTGTGCATAATACATACCCAGAGGAAAAATTAGAAAATACAGTAAATTATTTTTAAAAATTACCTATATTCCCAACACCCAACAACTACTGCTAACATCTTGATCTATTTCCTCCGTCTTGTTTCAGTGCACAAGTTTGTGATTATAACACTGTTAAATATGTGTGCATAAAGTCTAAAATGAAAAGATGTGGAAAATAGCTAAAATAGTGTTGTCGTTGTGGGAACTTGGTTAAATATTTTGTCTCAAATTCCTTAAATAATCTTTGGTGTCTTGGTAATAAATTTTATGTATGTATTTTTCCATTACAAATATAATACATACTCATAGAAAAGTTTGGAAATTCAGTAAAGAAAATTCACTCATATTCCCAACACCCAACAACAATTACTGTTAACATCTTGATCTGTGCACTAGTCTGTGATTATTAGGGTGTTAATGATAAGTTTGCATAAGTGTCAAAGATGGGAAGAAAGATGGAAAACAAGAAATAGTTGTGTAGTTGTTGTGGGATTATGGTTATTTTGTCTCGGTTTTCTTGAAAGGTCTTCATCATTCTAGTGTTTTGGTAGTCCGCCTTTATTACATATATTTCCATTATATATGAAATATGTGTTCATTATAGAAACTTCGAAGTTACAGAAATGTAGAAGAGAACCTCACCCATGATTTCACCATCCAAAGACTGTGGTTAACATCTTGATATATTTTCTTCATCTTGTTTCTGTGCACAGGTTTTTGGTTTGTTAATATGGTTGTGGTCGTTCTATCTATCTGTAATAGTGTCAACAATAAAAATAAAGTTAAAAATAAATATTTGCCAGTCTCTTTTGTCTGTTTTGTGTTTGGGGTTGTTAAATATGTTCTTTTGTTAGAGTTATAAATCCAAAAACTTAGTCCCTCCTTAAGCCTAAAAGTTTTGGTTTACAAATCTTATTCTATTTTTAAGTATTATCTATTTCAATGATTACTTCTAAGGGATTTTAAAATACTGTCTGATGTCACATTTGTAACTGCCCTTATGAAACTAAAACATACGTTCCAACAATGTTTTTAAACTTGATAATGAGCACAAGTACATCTTAGTTACTTGAGTGGGCATTTTTAATTGGAAATGTGAGATTGTCTCAAACATAAAAAAAATCACAGAAAATAATAAACCCTTAACATAAAAGTGTTAATACTATATTATATAATCTCAGGTGTTTATTCCTGACTCTTGCCTGAGGTTAAAAGGTAATTATCCTGAGTGGGTCATCTCGGTACCGGTTTTCCCCCAAGTTCATTAACCATACTTTAACCTGACTTCCCCACCAGAAACATCCCATGCAATTCAGCAGGTTGTCATCCCTGATAGTAATTTTTAAACATGGCTGTGATTCCATAGTGATCAGAGCTTTTCAACCAACTTGCTAACTGGAACGCTGTTGGCGACCACAGTGGGTGGCACCATACCCAATTTGCGACTGCTGTGTCCCCGATTCCATAAGTCAGAGGAGATGATTGTGTATTCATGTCCTTCGTGTCACATGATTGGATTATGCTCTTAAGATATAAAAATGTACTTGCCACTAATTCTAACTAGGGTTTGACAGAGTCCTGCATTCTTTCATGTTCTTAGAACTTTATCTCTTGTGGCATCTGACTATTTTAGTCACAGCTTCCATGGTCATTCTGTGACAAGGGGCATCAGCATAGGTCAGGGTGGGAGGGTCGGGACTTTTTAAGGATGGATTCCCTAAATAATGCGTTACAAAAGGCTGTAAAGGAAGGGAATGAAGTAGGTGTCATTAGGGGTTGTTTGACCAGTCCTTATACTCTGGGGCAATTCCTTCCTCCACCCCACACCCAGTTGAAGGGGTAACTAACTTCCCTACTGCTATGCTTATTCTGTTAGACTTGACCTCTCCCTCGTGTCAGTTGATTGGTGCCCATAGGTTCCTGGTGTTCAGTCAGACTCAAAAGAGAGTGAGGGCTACCTAGGTGGTCATATGGGTTGGGGCTGGGTATACTCATGAACAAACAGACCTAGAAGGAAATAGGCCATAAAGCCAAAGGGAATCCTGGTTCCTGGTGCCTCACCCACCCCAGTGCCTTATGGAGTCTGGCTGAACTGCCTGCCCTTGGGTTTCTTTTACATGGTTAATCCACTTTTTGACAAACCTCTCATGGATTAATGGATGTTGAATCTAAACACTAATTGTTGGGGATCAGAACGTTGCAGGGTGAAGAGCAATGAATATATGCTGTCTGCAGGCTAGCCAGCTCTCGAGTTTAAGTCACTCCTCCCCTAGAAAGGCAGGAGTGAGAAAGAAGCCAGGACTGGTACCATATCTCCCCACCAGCCAGACAGCAGATTGATCATACCAGTCCCTTTTAACCACAGAGAGGGCAGTTTTCTAGCCTTATGGAATAGAGATTCATCCTGGGCTTAGATTTTTCTTTTCCTGCCCGCCAGCCTCTCACGAATGTCTGCCAACTTCCTGCATGCCTCGTACCACTTACATACCATATACAGCAGCAAGGAGTACAGAAAAAATCTGGGGAGACTACTCTCAAACCAAAGTAGTTCAAGAAGGTTCCCCAGGATAATTGCATTGTTTCTTCCACAAAGCCAAAGGGTGAATTGTCCAGGATAGCTCTTCTGTATGCCCAGCACCCACTAAATAACAGCACACTGCATGGTTTTGGTGAACTATCCTGACCCCATTCCTTCTGATCACCATCTCTGCCCCTCCCTCATGCCAGCAAAGGGATAATTATGTGGTTTGGGGTAGACCAATCAGACTTCCTTACCCAAGAATTTGAATCTTTTCAGCAGAGCAATACATGGATTGAAGGTGTTCAAAGCCCAGTCATTCTTATGGCCACACTGAGAAGAGACAGTCTATTATTTCCCCCTAATGAGATTAACGAGTCTTCTCTGATTGCTGTCCTACTAGAAGGACTGATTATTAACTCTTTACTCACTATTTTAAGCCACACAATATTATTCCAGTAAGATTCAGTTTCCCCCTTAAATTAACTTGAATGAATTTATGTTGCTTGCAAGCAGAGAATCCTAGCACAGATGTGGTTTCTTTTTAATTTTCATTCTTTCTTATTTATTTCTTGAGACCGGGTCTCACTCTGTTGCCCAGCCTGAAGTGCAGTGGCACAAACACAGCTCACTGCAGCCTCGACCTCCTGGGCTTGAGTGATCCTCTGGCCTCACCTTTCTATGCAGCTGGGATCCACAGGCAGGTGCCACCACACCCAGCTGATTTTTTAATTTTTTGTAGAGACAGGAGCTCAATATGGTTCCCAGGGCTCAAGTGACCCTCTTGCCCTGGTCTCCCAAAATCCTGGGATTACAGGCATGGGCCACCGTACCTGGCCTAGATGTTTTTTGTTGTTGTTGCCCTGTCAGAGATATTGATGACCATTCCATACTCAAGAATACTTCTTTTCAAGGGAATCTGTCCTATCACAGCTGAACAGATGGAAAGTTTCTATCTGTATAATCATAACATGATACAAATGGGAACTCACTTTCTCAAAAAATTCTGATTTAAGTTCTTTATTCTCTTTTTTCCCCCATCCCATCATGAGGAAGCACATAAAGAAATACATCGGTCATTTGCCTGTCATCCTGAATTAGTCTTCAGGGATCACTGTGAGAGAGGTCAACTTTCATTTTGGTTTATAACCATATTTTGCCTTTATTCAAGAACCATGAGGTCTCATCTCCATGCAAGGTCTTCTTAAAATTTCTCTGACTCTGAACTCTCAAGCCACCTTCATTCACTCAATAATTGATGGGCCATTTGTAAGTGTCAGATACTGTTTGGGGCATTTGGGATTCTGTGGGGGGCAAATCAGACATGGTCCCTGCCCTCATGGAACCAAGAATATGTGTATATTTGGGCTGCCATAACAAAATTTCTTAGACTGGGGAATTTATAAACAACAGAAATTTATTGCTTACAGTTCTGGAGGCTGGGAAGTCCAAGATCAAGGTGCCAGCAAATATGGAGTCTGATGAGGGCTTGCTTTCTGCTTCAAAGATGATGACTTCTTGCTGCATCCTCACATGGCAAAAGAGGCTAGGTAGCTCCCTTGCACATCTTTTATAAGGGCACTAATCTCATTCATGAGGGCTTAGTCCTCATGACCTAATCTCCCCCTAAAGGGCCCACATCTTAATACTATTGGATTGGGGTTTGAACATCAACATGTGAGTTTTGTGGGGACACAAACATTCCAACCACAGAAGTATGTATGGGGAGGAAGGCAGTAGCATTATATCTCCTAATATACACTCTCCTGCTCTTACTAACTGTTGACTGGTTATGTGGCTATTTAGAAGAAGTAAATATTTTCTCAGCTTCCCTTGCAGCTAGATGTAGGCATGTGAGTAATGTCTGGTCCATGAGATGAGCACAGTAAAGGTGTGTGTCATTTCCAGGTCACAACCAGCCTTCTACTCTCTCCTCCCCCTTCCCCACAGGCTGGAATGTAGATACAATGGTAGGAACTGGAGTAGCCATCTTGGATCAAAAGATGGAAACCATATATTGAAGATGTCAGAGTAATGAGATAAGAGCTTGTGTCTGATGATTCTTGACTACTTATCCAGGCTTTTACATGAGGAATATCTGTCATATTTAAGCATCTGTTAATTGAGGACTCTTCATTACAGGAATGAAACAATAAAACAAATATTGGGAAATAATTTAAAGCTCATGGGAACGTTGCAAGAATAGTACAGAGATCACCCATCTTCACTGATTGGGTAACATTTCTCCTATTTGTTTTGTCATTTGCATACTATTCTATATAAACCTAATACATTATTTTTATAACCACTGAGCATAGATTTCACACATCACAAAGCTCACCTCTAAATACTTCAGTCTGTGTCACCTAAGAATAATTATTTTCTCTTACATAACTGAGGTGCTATTATAACCTTTGCACATTTAACACTGACACAATGCTTTTATCAAATCTGTCAATATTCTAATTTTATCAACTTGCTGAATACCCTCCATTTAAACATTCTTTTTTTCTCCAGTACAGGATCCTTTCTAGGGCTAGGACCAGGCCTGTGTTTAGCAGTTGTAAAGTAGCCTCCTTTAATCTGGAAAACCTCCTCAGCCTTTCTTTGGCTTCTAGGTCACACTCTGACACACTTTGGGGTTTGGGGGGCCATTTTCCTATGAATTAGGTTCAGTTTATGCAGTCGTTCCTGGAATACCACATAAGTGATTCTGCGTCCTCTCAGGACCTCACATTTTAACCTACAAGAGATCCATGTGCCATCACTGGTGATGCTAGTTTCGATCCACCTAGTCAAGGTGGTTGCCTGATTTACCCACTGATTACTTTCTGGTTTCTCTCCTTGCAACTAATAAACCATCAGTGGGACACACTTAGATAAAGCAAATAAGGAAGGATTGGGGAATATTCGATTGGTCCATGATGGGTCACATGTCTACTGCTGAACCAATCCACAGCTGGGGGATGTAGGACTCTTATTGGCCCAGCCTGAGTTGCAAGCCTAGCCCTTCCCAGTGGAAGGTCCCAGACTCTCCCTAAAACGAAACAATGAAATTGTGGAGTAAGTCTGTGGTTCTCAAATGGGATTGAACGATTTGCCCTCCAGGGGACATGTGGCAATGTCTGGAAACATTTCTGGTTGTCATAACTGAAGGGGTGATGCTACCAGCATCTCATGGGTGGAAGCTGCTCAGTACCCTATAATGCACACGACAGTGCCCCCACCCCCAGGACACAGAATGAACCGACCCTAAATGTCAGTAGAGCCAAGGCTGAAAACCCCTGGAGCAGAGGAAGGATGGTTCTGCAAAGGAAGGGGCACAGAGCAGAGACCCAACCCTCCTGTCCACTCTGATGCCTCCCAGCTGAAAATGCCAGCCTGGTGAAGCTGAAAGCCCAGACTCTGGGGTTTAACTGCCTGGTCACAAATATTGCCTCTGCCACTAAAAGCTGTGAATCTTGGGTTATTTCCTTAACTATTCTGTGCCTCAGTTTCCTCATCTGTAAAATGGGACTGATGTTAGTACCCCCGTTACGGGGTTACCGTAAGGTTTGAGTGCATTACTTGTACCATTCTTGGGACATGCCTATTTTATAAATGTTTGTGACATAACTGATTGGAAATTTCCACCCTCGGAGGTTAGATGCACACTTCTAATCCTAACCCTCTGCCTGCCCCATTCTAATCATATTGAGTGGGGCAAGTTACTGAAGCTTTGTAGTCTCAGTTTCCTCTTCTGTAAAACGGAGAAATAACAACAGAGGCTACCTTGTGAGGTTTACATGAGATCATAGCACATCAACCATGTAGAAAAGGAAATACTCAACCATCAGATAGGAATAATAGTCTTGACAGAAATTGCTACACCTACTCATTGCTTACCTGAAGACTGTGGTGTCCAGGTAGCATGTGGGTGCCATCTTGTTTCTAGGCTTTGAGAAGTAGCTTCAGTAATGGAAGATATGAATGCTGGTCCCTCAGTTGGATTGACTGAGGCAGCCCAAATCTTGGAACAACTTTCTTTAATAGCACCTTTGCCACCTGATGTGCAGGGTCACTGCAGGTGGCAAAGGTTTCTACCCACCCTGAAAAGGTGTCAGTGAAGATCAGGAGGTATTTAAAGTTTCCCAAGGCTCTGGGCATAACTATGAAATCAACTTTCTCATCTTGCCCTGGACATCTACCTTGGAACTGAACCAGCTGAGGAGCCTTCTGAGTTCCTCTCACCCCTGCTATCCCCCCATGGGGTGGGTATCAGGGGTTATTAACATAGCAGGTGGGATGAGTCCCAACCACGTTTTTGATTGACTTCCTGAAGTTTGGGACAGTCATGCTTTCACAAAACCGGTTATAAAGGATTTTCTCACCAAAGTGGGTGTTAGAGTGAACTTTTTTAATGGCCTGCAGTGCAACTGTTTTTAGGAAAAGAAATTGTCCACGACGGTTTATTAGCCATCCTGGATGGTCAGGATTCTTGGTATAAGCCCATTTGGTGGCCTTTTTCCATTCCTTTTGAGAGAAAACGGGGGTTAAAAGAGCAGGACCCAAGAAGAAAGGCAAAAGTGGCATTTGAAATGTGACCGTCCCTAAAGCTACCTGCTTTGACGCTAGGTTGGATTTATTATTTTCTTTAATTACCTCAATGTCCCATTTCTGGTGACTGCAGCAATGGACTATTGCCATGTAGGCTGGTTTTCTTCCAGCTTCCAATAATCTTAAAATGATGGCACTACCTGTTTATTATGAGTTTAACCTGTCCCTTTCCTTCCAAATAACCCCACGTGGGTGTAAAATGAAATACACGTGCCTGGAATCAATGTATATGGTGAGGACCTTCCCTTCACCCAACTCTAATGCCTGGGTTAGAGCAACAAGCTCTGCTTTCTGTGAAGAACATCCTGGCGAGAAAGCACTGGCTTGTATAACTTCAGTGGGAGAGAACATAGCACATCCTGCCCTTCTCTGTACCTCTTGCAGATTGCTGCTCCTACCAGTGAACCATTTGACTTCCACATTTTCAGTAGGGTCACTTTTAAGGTCTGGGCTACTGGAGTACATGTCACCGTCACCCCTAAGCAGTTATGAGATAGGTAGCCATCTTCAGATGGAAGGAGGGTGGCAGGGTTCAAGCTGTTACACACCTTCAAAGTTATGTGGGGGTCATCAATAAGCATTACCTGTAACTGGAGAGCCCTGCCTTGGGACAGTCCTTCTGCCCCCTTTCTTTTAGGAGAGTCTGGGTATGGTGGGGAGTCCAGACAGTTAACTTTTTGGTCTCTTTTGGAAGGATGGCCATGACCATCCCCAACCAAAGGCAAGGTGGCCATCCTTTAGCAACTGAGTCCAGCTGCTTGGAAAAGTACATCATCACCCAGGTCAGTGGGTCCAATCTTTAAATATGTATTCCTAGGGCAATTCTTCCCCTCTCATGAATGTAAACGTGGAAAGGTTTGCTTAAGTCAGGTAGGGCTAATTCTGGGTCCCTCGTGAGCTGGGTTTTCAGCTTTTTGAATGCTTGATCACATTCTGCCATCAGATCCTCCAGCTTCATGGCTAGGGACTCTCCAGATATTTTGGGGGAGTTTTTGAACACCTGGGTCAACACAGTCAATGTTAGTTGCTGTTTCCTGCCTGTCTGAGGATCCTGCCATTTGAAAGTGAAGAGGGGCTGGGAGTCTGTGGCCAGTGGGATGCAGAAAAAGTCATCTTTTAGATCCAGGTCTGAGTACCATGTCCAACTTGGAGGCAGAGTGGACCATACAGTATAAGGGTTAGGTACACTGGGTTTATGTTTTCTGTGACCTCACTAATTGTCCTTAAGTCTTACACTAATTGGTATTTTCTATTTGATTTCTTAACAGGTAGGATAGGAGTATTGCAAGGGGATTGACAGGCCCTCAGAAGTCCCTGTTTTCTAAGCTCTTTAATCATTGGGGCCATCCCTTTTAGTGCATCTCATTTGATCTAGTTTATATTTTAGGATCTCAATAAAGGGGCTATCTTTTGCCTTCCCTCACATTTCCATAGGCAATTTTGGTGGGTAACCTTATCCTTGGGGGTGTTCAAAACCAAGTAGGTGGCCCCCTGTGTTGACCAAGAAGTCGACAGGCTTGTTCCCCATGCCCAGTGTCAGCCTGGGCTCCTAGCAGGACGGACACCTGGAGGGCCAATTGAGGAGTACCCAGGACCTGTCAATCTTTTTTTTCTACTTGGACCATCTGCCTCTGTGAGGCACCTGGTAGGACCTATCCTCTTCCCCCTCCCTTCAGACATGAAGGAGACAGTACCTTTTCCAGTGATCCTCCCCCTTATAGAGGGCACGTTGGTTTTGTCCTAGTCCCTTAGGTCTTTAGGATCCTTTCTGTTAGTTAGGGGACCAGGGATCACTCACTTCAGTTGTGGTACTTTATGGATAGGTATCCTGTGAGTTTTCCGGCTGGCACTCGAGAGCAACAGCCAGTAGTGGGCTTGCCATTTGTCCTCTCTGTCTTCTTTATGTTCTTTCTCCCTATCCCAGTTGTTGGACACCTTACTGGCCAGGTCTACTAGTCTTGAGATGAGAGCATCGAGCCCTAATTTTACTTTTTGGAGTGTATGTCTAATGTCCACTGTGCTCTGAGAGCTAAAATAGGATTGTTTGTCTCTTCTCTATGGGATTGGTCCACTTCCTCCCTTACCCTTTTGAGAGCAGAGGTATTTTTCTATTTCACTGAGGAGAATATCAAAAGGGATTGAACATCTGCCCAGTTGAGGTCATGGGTCCAAAACTATTCTGAATGAGGTTTTGAAGCCCCTCAGATCTTCCCTTAGTCCTTTAGAATGAGACTTTCAGTTATAAAGCTCTGAAGTTGTGAAGGGAAAATGTACAGCAAACATCTCTCTTTCCCCACTGGGGACCTGCTGGAAGGGGCATCATAGAGTAAGACTGGTAAATGTCCTGCTCCAGGTAGTGGTTGGGCTAGGTCCCTGAGAGGAGTCTGAAGGTGATTGGTAAGGAGGGAGTGTGTTGCCTGCAGAGGCCACTGAGAATAAGGGAGCTATAGGTCAAAGATTATAGAATTAAAAATAAAAAACTCTTACAATTTCATTAATAGTAAATTAACACCATAAAGAGGCCAAGAGAGGTGGCTCACACCTGTAATCCCAGCACTTTGGGAGGCCGAGGCAGGTAGATCACGAGGTCAGGAGTTCAAGACCAGCCTAGCCAATGTGGTGAAAGCCCTGTCTCTACTAAAAACACACAAAAAATTAGCTGCCTTGGTGGTGGGCACCTGTAATCCCAGCTACTCGGGAGGCTGAGGCAGAGAATTTCTTGAACCCAGGAGGTGGAGGTTGCAGTGAGCCGAGATCACACCACTGCACTCCAGCCTGGGTGACAGAGCGAGACTCTGTCTTAAAAAAAAAAAAAAGTAATACCATCAAGAAACCTTGTTTTAACATAGGGCACTGATCTCAGAAATACTTACGAATAATTTCTTATTAATTATAGCCAACTTAATCATATACAAAATTCCTTTTATAAATTTTCTTCCACAGACTTGATCATGACTTTTACAGACCATCTATGACATGCTTGGACCTTTTGATTTGTTCTATAATACCTCTTTTAAAATAATTGGTCATTTTATTTTAGGACAAAACTTTACCACGTGAAATCCTTTTCTTATATAAAATTATTTTCTTTTCTTACCAAAAATATATCTTTATGTCTACAAATCTTTTATCTCTCTCTCTTTCTCTCTCTTACTCGTTCCTTTCTACCTTTTAAAATAAATAACTTTTAAATAACCTCTAAACTACATAAAATTACTGTTTTCTCAATAAAAATACAAGTTACAGAGTTATATATTATTGCAATTCTTACTTTTAGTAAACTTAAATTTTAGTGAAAACTCAGGAAGCAATAAATCTTGAACTGTTTATCAGATGTTAACATTTGATAGCTGAAACCATTCTATAATTTTTAGAAACATGTTTTTTTAATATTATAACCCATTTTTAATTGGAAAACACCCCAACATCTAATGAGTATTCATTATTCAATTCAAAATAATTTTAAGATTTTAAATGATATGAAAAGTTTGTCTACAAGCACTTTTCCCATTTATATGTACTTAGTTCTTTCATTTTTTTTAAGGATTCTTTCTTTTCTATTGTGAGGTCAAATTTACATACATCAAAACATACAAGTCTTAAGGATATTATTCATTGAGTTTTGGAAAATATGTACACCTGTGTAACTCAAATCTCTATTAATATACAAAACCATATTGTCAATCCCAAAATTCCCTCATGCTGCTCATCAATCAGTCTCCAACTCTGTCTCATTAGAGGCAACCACCAATTTATTTTCACCACACATTAATTTTGCTTGTTGTAGAATTAGCATGAATGGAATAACACAGCATGCATTCTTTGTGTAACTCTTCTTTCACTCAGCATGTTTTTCTATATTCATCCATTTTATTGCATGTATAGGCAGTTTGTTCCTTTTTTGCTGAGTAGTGTTCCATCGCATGAACCTACCATACTTTGGTTATCTTTTCTCTTATTGATTGACACCTGGGCTGGTTCCAGATTTTTGGCTATTATGACTATAGCTGCTAAGAACATTCATGTACAAGTTTTTTGTTGGGTTTTTTTTTTTTTTTTTCCATATGTGGCCATATGTTTTTATTTCTCTTGGGTAAATACTTAAAAGTGAAATCACTGGATCATGTAGTAGGTATATGTTTAGGGTTTTTTTTTTATTTCCAACTTTTATTTTAAAGTCAGGGTTACATGTCAGGATGTGTAGGTTTGTTACATAGATGTGTGCCATAGTGGTTTGCTGCACAGATCATTCCATCCCGTAGGTATTAAGCCCAGCAGGCATTAGCTATTCTTCCCAATGCTCTCCCTCTCACTCCACACCCTGCAACAGGCCCCAGTGTGTATTGTTCCCCACCATGTGTCCGTGTGTTCTCATCATTCAGCTCCCACTTATAAGTGAGAACATGTGGTATTTGCTTTTCTGTTCCTGCATTAATTTGCTGAGGATAATGGCTTCTGGTTCCATCCAGGTCCCTGCAAAAGACGTGATCTTGATCCTTTTTATGGCTGCATGTTATTCCTTGGTGTATACGTACCACATTTGCTTTATCAAGTCTGTCATTGATGGGCGTTTAGGTTGATTCCATGGTTTTACTATTTTGCAATGAACATGCACATGTATCTTTATAATAGAATGATTTATATTCCTCTGGGTATATACCCAGTAATGAGAGTGCTGGGTCAGATGGTATTTCTTCCCCTAGGTCTTTGAGGAATCACCACACTGTCTTCCAAAATGGTAGAACTAATTTACACTCCAACCAACAGTATAAAAGTGTTCATTTTTCTTCACAACCTTGCTATCATCTGTTGTTTTATGACCCTTAAGTAATAGCTATTCTGACTGGTGTGAGATGCTGTCTCATTGTGGTTTTCATGTGCATTTCTCTACTGATCAGTGGTGTTGAGCTTTTGTTTTAAAAAATGGTCGTTGCCTACATAAATGTCTTCTTTTGACAAGTGTCTGTCCATGTCCTTTACCCACTTTTTAATGGCGTTGTTTGTTTTTTTTTTCCTGTAAATTTGTTTAAGTTCCTTGTAGACACTGGATATTAGACCTTTGGCAGATGGATATATTGCAAAAATTTTTCTCCCATGCTGTAGGTTGTCTGTTCACTCTAATGATAGTTTCTTTTGCTGTACAGAAGCTCTTTAGTTTAATTAGATTCCATTTGTCAATTTTTGCTTTTGTTGCTACTGCTTTTGGCATCTTTGTCATGAAATCTTTGCTTGTACCCATGTCCTGAATGGTATTGCCTAGATTTTCTTCTAGGGTTTTTATAGTTTGGGTTTTTACATTTAAGTCTTTAATCCATCTTGAGTTGATTTTTGTATATAGTATAAGGAGGGGCTCTAGTTTCAACTTTCTTCATATGGCTAGCCAGTTCTCCCAACACCATTTATTAAATAGGGACTCCTTTCCCCATTGCTTGTTTTTTGTCACATGCGCACACAACACACAAACATCCAAAAGCTTTTACCTCAGAATTTTAGCCATGAGATAGCAATACAAACTCACCATTGTATAAAGATAGCTGCATCCAAATTATTTCTAACAAAATTGGAACCTGTTCACGTGGCTGAACTTTGTTTGCCCTGATAAGTAATTCAGTGAAAGCTGTGGACCAAAATTTTGGGCAAAGCAGTTTTCATGGTAGTTTTGATTGTAAAAACTTCTTTTTCATTTTTTTCTTCAGTTTCAGACAAGTTTCCAGTATTGCCATTTCAATTAGACCATAAATAATAAGTGTTATTTCAGCACCAGCAGCTTAATAACAGCAGATTCAAAGCTGGCAGAGAAGAAAATAAGGAAGATACAGAGCTTTAGAAGACTACTTAACTCTGTAGTAGCAGATTAACCATTTACGCTCTAAATTTTCCTTACTGTGCACAAAACCAATATTGACCATTGCACTCAGGCATCCCTGGTGTCTTATTGAGGCCAGTGGGCATCACTGGCACCCTGTCTCAGGTAGTCTCCCATAGGTACCTTAACCTCATAATGGAGATTTCTTCCAGTCCCCCAAAAGTGATCCCTTAACCTCACAGCCTCTGAATCGTCCTCCTTTTGGTACAGCAGCCAAGGCCACCTTGTCTTTAGGGCCTCAGGGAGGAGGAAGAGGAGGAGGAGGAGGAGAAGGAGGAGGAGAAGAAGAAAGAGGTACTTTTAGAAGTGGAGAATCCAGGTTCCTCCAGTGCATGGAAACTGGCATGTAGGAGGTTTCCACAGGCATAAGAGAACAAACTCTAAGAGGAATAAACAGAAAGAAATAGAAAAGAACACACACACGTAAAAGACTTGCTGGCAGGTCATTTCCTGGTTCTGTAGTCTACACTGTTAACCCTTCAGTTCCTCTCTCACCTTTCTAAGGACAGTTTTCTTTAAATCAATGTAATAATAAATTTTGTCATGCTTTCAGCTCACCCTCACATAGTCACAACTTATTTATTTATTTATTATTTGAGACATAGTCTCACTCTGTTGCCCAGGCTGGAGCGCAGTGGCACGATCTCAGCTCACTGCAACTTCCACCTCCTGGGTTCAAGCCGTTCTCATGCCTCAGCCTCCTGAGTAGCTAGGTCTACAGGCGTGCGCCACCACACCCGGCTATTTTTTTTAAAAAAATATTTTTAGTAGAGAGGGAGTTTCACCATGTTGATTAGGCTGGTCTCAAACTCTTGACCTCAGGTCATCTGCCTGCCTTGGCCTCCCATAGTGCTGGGATTACAGGTGTGAGCCACCATGCCTGGCCGAGCCGCTGTTCCCGGCCTCTTTAAATCAAAAGAGTAATAAATTTTGTCATGCCTTCAGCTCACCCTCACATAGTCACAGCTTAGTTTAATCTTTATGTAGACAAGACTCCTAAAATCTTAAAACAAAGATGGTGTGTTTGTCTGCTTGCTTTCTGATGATGCCCTACTCTGTAATGGAATAGCTTCTAATAAACTTGCCTTTTTCACCGTGCTCTGTGACTTGCCTTGAATTCCTTCCTGTGCGAGATCCAAGAACCCTCTTTTGGGATTTGGATCAAGACCCTTTTCTGGCAATGCTTTCATTTGCCTGCTCTTTGTCCCACTCATCCTGGGCATATGGTCAGCCTCCCTGCCCCTCACTGCCTGGGGGAACCTTTAGTGGACTCACTGAGCAAGCTCGCCTCACTTGCCCATGGGTGAGCAGCCAGATGGGAAGCTTTGCTTGGTCGTTCCTGGGCCTAGAGGACCGACCCGCTGTTCAGTGGGGATCAGCCTCCAGCTTTGAGGTTTGGGCATGAGTGGGACCATCCTGCAGCAGTGGCATCCAGCTTCGGGGGCTCCACTGTTCTGTCACTCCAGCCTGGGTGACAAAGCGAGACGTCATCTCTAACAAAGTTAAAAAAAAAAAAAAAAAGAAAAATTTGGAAGAAAATTCCACCAAGTTCCAAAAACCACAATTTAAATTTGCCATGTGTGCTGCGTACTGTCAAATCCACAAGAATGATGTGTAGGTACTGTACTAGGTAATGTAAGTAATCTAGAGATGAATTAAAGTATGCCTAAGCATGTGCATAGATTATATGCAAATACTATGCCATTTTACATGAGCCTTCAGTGTCCACAAAATTTGATATCCTGGAGGTCCTAAAACAAATTCCCCAGGAATACTGAGGGAAGCCTTACACACATACACATATACATTCCTTCTTCAGGTATAAAGAAACATTGGTGTGACACTTCAGATCAGTTACAGTGGTTACCTATGTTTTTGGGGTAAAATTTTGGTGAATGGTGCACATGTGGTGTGAGGAACGGTTTTCACTGACTACCACATATTTTCAAATTTTTGAAATTATCTAGTTTATTATTTTTTATTTTTTATTTAGTAAACACACTTATCCTCAAGTTCTAAGTAACATATTAACTCTCCAAAACTTACATAAGGTGTTAGTTTTTTTGTTGTTTTGTTTGTTTTTGTTTTTGTTTTTTTGAGACGGAGTCTTGCTCTGTCGCCCTGGCTGGAGTGCAATGGCGCCATCTCGGCTCACTGCAACCTCCGCCTCCCGGGTTCAAGCAATTCTCCTGCCTCAGCCTCTCCAGTAGCTGGGACTACAGGCGCCCACCACCAACAGAAGGCGTTAGTTTTAAGGAGGAAGGTCACAGGAGCGCCCTCCTTCGTCGCCGCCCTTCTCCTCGCGGTCCCAACCCCATCCTCGTGTCTCACAGGGCGCTTGGCTGCGAGCTGCTGCGGTTCCTCAGCCCCCTGCACCGCAGAGCGCACGCGCAAGCCGGCCACGGCGCATGCGCTGCTGGTTTTGGTCAGGGCGTGGAGACGTTCAGTCAGGCCAGGGCGTGAGGCATGCGAGGTGAGTTCACTGGGCCCCGGGGCAGGAGAGCGGCCGGCGCGCGGGCAGCCCAGCCAGCGGCCTGGGCGGGGCTCGAGCCCCAGTGGCCGTGAGGGCGCGAGAGGCATCCAGTGCAGGGCAACGCGCGGCTTCGTGAGGGAGACTCCGCGGCGGGTCCTACAGGGGCCTTGTGGAAAAGCCACTCCAGAGGCGAGGGCTGCGTCTGACTGCCCTAAAATCACTGCCCGTGCAGGGAGGGACCCAGGACGGCCCTGCGCTGGTGGGCCCGGAACTCACCCCAAGGCTGGAGGCTGAGGCCTGACAATCACTTGAGCCCAGGAGGCAGTGATTGCAGTGAGCCAAGATTGCGCCACTGCACTCCAGCCTGGGCGACTGAACGAGATTCTGCCTTCAAAAAAAAAAAAGAAAGAAAAGAAACACCCCAATGGAAAGAAGCACAAAGGACATGAACAATTTATAATTGGCTAGTAAATCCGAAACAAAGAGAAAGCCGTATTATTAATCAAAAGAAATGTAAAATTAAGGAATAAAATGATATATTTTTAAATCTGGCTAATTGACAACAGATTTTGAGGGATGATAATATTCTTGATTGGCGGAACCAGTTACATAATTTGCAGGGCCTAGTGCAAAATGAAAATGTGGAGCTCCTTGTCCAAAAAATTGTGAAAAATTTCAAGAGAGTGGCAGTAAAGCCTTAAACTAGGCCTGTGGGTTTTATGAGAATGGGGCCCTTGTGACTGACCTAATTACAGGCCCATGAAGATGGCACTATTGGCTTGTAAGGTGGACTGAGATGTAATCTTACACATTGAGTTTGGAAGAAGTTGGTAGAAGCCATTGAAAGGAAAATTTGGCAGATTGTGTCAAGAACTTTTAAAAACAGTTTATCCCTTTTGTCTGTGTAATTTGAGAACAAATACTTAGCTTCAGTGATGTTCATTATATTATGATTTATAATAATGGAAAACAAAAATAAATGCTTTCAAATGGAAAAACTGTTAAATTATAGAAGTAAAAGGTGTAAGTTTTAGTGGGGAGAAGAAAAGAAAAAAATGTTTCCCCCAAGTGGCATCTTTGTTCATGGTTTCTTAGAGTGAGTGTAGCCTTTATGGAAGGTATGTTTTATTTATCTGATTACAGAAGAAATGAAGGTTTGTTGTAGAACATCTTGAAGCCAGAAAATAGTTTTGACAGAGAAAGTACAAAATCACCTGTAAAAATTACTTATAATATTACTGTTCTTCCTTAACCCACTGGCGCAGTATTTTGTTTTACCGCCTTTTCTGTGCTTTATATGGTTAAGCGTATAGTGTTATGTACAGGTTTCCTTTTTCCACTGATACTATGACCTTGACGTTTTCCTACAACTGTAATACAGCTAAAAAATGTTTAGCGACATACACATACGGAAAAGAGCACAAACCACAAATACGTAGCTCAGTTTTCAGAAAGTGAATACACTGTGTCCAGATCATTGCTAGGTTTCCAGAAGCCCTCATGCCTGGTTCCAGTCATTACCACTCTTCCCCCTAACAGCAGCCACTATTCTGAATTCTAACACTTTAGGTTTATTTTGCCTGTTTTTGACCTTTATATAAATGGAATCATATAATATGGACCTTTTTTTTGAGTCTGGTTTCTTTCATTCAACAGCAACTTACATTCGTATTTTTTGTTTAGTATTCCAGTATACAAATATATCAGCCTACTGTGGCTCTATCTCCTTGCCAACACTTGGTATTGTCTGACTTTTTCATTTTGGACGTTTTGGAGGGTATGTAGTGTTACCCTATTGGGGTTTTAATTCCTATATCTCTGATAACTAATGAAGTTTAGCCTTGTTTTATGTTGATTGGCTATTTATAGCTGTTATCTTTTGTGTAATACTTGCTCAGATCACCTCCACTCCACTGTCTAATCATAACTCTGCAGGCTAGTTGTAAGTCTCTACATAATTTCTGCAGTTCCTGAGGTTTCTGTATCCTTTCAGCTGATACAACTCTGCCCACCATCTTCCACAGCATTGTGTACCAGAGCAGCCTGCCTTTAAGAGTAGCTCTGTCTTGTAAAGGGCCAAGGTGTAGAGATGCCGGATGTGACAGGAGTTTTGGATATCTTGAGGAATCCCTAAATCTTTTGTATGCGTGGTCAAGAGAAGAAACTAGAAACAGAGACACTGAAAGTTTCTCCTCAAAAGTTTGGGGATTTTCAGTACCTGTTAGTGAATAGGCCTTATCAAGCTGTGAGCCAAATCCAGGAGTTCTGCTTGCAATGGCTGCAGCTGGAGCTCCTCACTAAGGAGCAGATGATAGAGCAACTAGTGCTGGCACAGTTTCTGAGCATCCTGCCAGAGGAGATTCAGACATGGGTTAGGTCAAAACAGCCCAAGAACAGCAAAGAGGCAGGAACCATGGTGGCAAACTTTATTCAAGCATGTGAGAAGGAAGGTGAGAAGGAGGAAGCAACTGGCTGCTTCTGTTTATTGAATATCTGCTGTATGCCTGGCACATAACGGGAGCTGAATAGAAATTTGTTGAGTGAATGAATGAAATAATGCATTTTATACATTCAGTCTGATCTGCCTAATCTCATGTGAGATGAAAGAAATTTGGGGTTTGGGTAATTTTTAAATTTTTATTTTAAGTTCAGGGATGCATTTGCAGGTTTATTACATGGGTATATTGGATGATGCTGAAATTTGGGCTTCTAATGATTCTGTCACCCAAGTAGTGAACATAGTACTGGATAGGCAGTTTTTCAACCTTTGCCCTCCTTCATCCTTACCCCCTTTTGGAATTCTCCATGTTTATTGTTCCCATCTTAGTGTCCATGTATACCCAATGTTTAGCTCCCACTTAAAAGCGGAAACATGTAGTGTTTGGTTTTCTCTTTTTCTTTTTTTTTTTTTTTTTGAGATGGAGTCTTGCTCTGTCACCCAGGGTAGAGTGCAGTGGCACGATCTGAGCTCACTGCAACCTCCACCTCCCGGGTTCAAGCAATTCTCCTGCCTAAGCCTCCTGAGTAGCTGGAATTATAGGCGCCCGCCACCACACCTGGCTAATTTTTGTATTTTTAGTAGAGACAGAGTTTCACCATGTTGGCCAGGCTGGTCTTGAACTCCTGACCTTGTGATCCACCCACCTCGGCCTCCCAAAATGCTGGAATTATAGGCATGAACCACCGCAGATTCTGTATTAATTTGCTTAGGATAATGGCTTCGGCTGCAACCATGTTGCTGCAGAGGACATGATTTCATTCCTTTTTATGCCTGTGTGGGTTTGGTTTTTGCTTTTAACATTTACTATTTCTCTGAGTGTACCAGCTTTGTTCACCTTGCCTCACATTTCTTATCCAGTGTAAACCTTAGTTTCAACACAAAACAACACACACACACTACAAAAAAAATCTCCTGGGATTGCTTGTGGCATTAATATAGTAAGTATAAATTTGGGAAAATTGGTCTTTACATTATTTAGTCTTTCTATTCAAGAACAAGAATGATTAGCTAAATTTTAGATGCAAGGGGGCATAAAATGTGGGAGATACAAAGACTGGAAGTTCAACTTCTGCCAAAATTTGACTGGTATCTTAGAAACTCAAGTTATTAGATTAGAGCTAAGGAGGTATTTCTAGAATGAGAAAAGAAAGTCACTGGGTCTTTATAGTCCTTTGAAAAAAGTAATACTAACTAAAAGCAAAATATTGTTTGGGGCATATATATAGCAAGGGAAAAATGAATACAAACACCAGACCTCAGAGCATACTTATCTCTAGCGGGAAGGCTGGAGTATGGACATGAAAGAAGCACACAGGCAGATGTAAGTTATTGGGAATGTTCTAGTTTTGGGTTGGATAGTAAATTCACAGGCCTTAATTATACTTAAAAATAAAAACAAATGGATTTAAAATAATCACGAGGGCCATGCATGGCTCAATAAAGATAGCATATCATGAACTAAGGATTATGATTAATCCCATTCTGTGCTCCCACATTATTAAAAGAATTTTAAAAATGCTGACGGTGAACACTTGAGCACTTAGAATGTTTTAATGTATTATCACAGGTGTTCTTTCATGTTAATTCATTTTCTTCTATTAATAGTTCTGTGAAATAGGTATTACCTTCGTTTCATAGACCAGGAGCCAGAAGCATAAAGAGGTTGAGCAACTTGACCGTGGTTCCACAACTTATAATAATAATTGTCAGTCAGGATTCAGACTTAGGCTGCTGGCTCCAGCATCTGTACTCTTAATCGCAGTGTTACAGTGAGTGCCTCATATAGATATAGTGGATGTTGTCCCAGAGGCTAAAAACTTGGCCAGAGGCACTGGGTTATTGATGAAGCTAGAGTTCAGTGAGAAGGAAAGAGAGTTCCCTAGGGTACCAGAAATAAACAGCAGATTAATGAAGGGTTTACCCAGAAAAGAGAATATATAGGCAAGGAAGGCCATCAAGGTTAAGGCTCCTGAGGGAACGTGGTGGTTGTCTTTTAGATCAATGAGTGAAAAATATGTAGGAAAGGCTTAATCATAAGAGCTGCCATTTACCAAACAAAATACCTGCTGTGTGCCTTACATATATAATGTTTAATTCTCACAAGAGCCCTTAGAGGTATAGTATACTCCCCTTATCTGAGGGGCATACATTCTAACACACTTGAAAGTGTGGATAGTATCAAACCCTATACATACTATGTCTTTTCCTCT